>NC_138960.1:33557500-34000000 GCF_965226115.1 Aulonocara stuartgranti
TTTAAAGCTGAACTGGGGCTGGGCGATATTTCTATGTAATACTAATTTATTCCACAAGGTGGAGCTTTATTTGATCAGCCAAAGACCACATTCATATTTACAGTGGTGGCCTGCAAAAGACAACACATCTTTAGAAAAATTGGGGTAAAGCAGCAAAACACTGTTAGAGGTTAAAGTTTGCAGATTATTGATGTTGTTCATCAGCTCTAACACAGTGAGACCAGTCATGGCCCAGTGCTCTGGGGTTTTCTTAAATGCTGTTTAATTGTTTCTACTCTGGTTTAGTGTGATGGCCATGAGTGATGTCTCTGTCAGCAAAAAGGCTGTAACACTGTCCGTGATAAAGATGCTAAATAGAACCTTCAACCTCCCCATTGTCTTTCTTCCTTCCTGCATTCAGATGAATAAATTAGCTTTTTGTTTTCTCTTATGTCTGTAAAGGTTCTCAGTCATCCAGGTCGTCGTAGTCTAAGGAGCTTGGAAAGAAAAGCATTTGGATTTCTTTAAGTTGCTTGAAGACGTTTCACCTCTCATCCTAGAATCTTCTTCGGGTCTAAGGTCAAATGGTGGAGAGTTCCAGATTTAAGCTCTGTGGGAGCGTCCCCCCGAGAGGGACTTCCTAATGATCCTCTACCTAATCACACAAGACAAGATGTGAAAACGGGTGTAGGTAGGATACAATTTAAACAAGTAGTATAAAAGAGGTGATATTTTTGGTGACAATGCTGGTGTGAAGATTGTGCTGTTTTGATCTCAGCACTGGAGCCCCCCAGGGGTGTGTTCTGAGCCCCCTGCTGTACTCTTTGTACACATATGACTGTGTGGCCACTACCAGCTCTACCACCATCATCAAGTTTGCTGACGACACCGTCGTGGTGGGCCTGATCTCTGATAACAACGAGACGGCCTACCTGAAGGAGATTAGGAATCTGGAGAACTGGTGCCAGAGGAACAACCTCCTTCTAAACGTCAGTAAGACAAAGGAGCTGATAGTGGACTTCAGCACTAAGCAGGAGAGGAACTACCAGACCCCCGTCATCAACGAGTGCCCAGTGGAGAGAGTGGACAGCTTCAAATACCTCGGAGTTCACATCACGCAGGACCTGTCATGGTCCTGTCACATCAACACCATGGTGAAAAAGGCCCGACAGCGTCTCTACCACCTCAGACGCTTGAGAGACTTCCAACTGCCCTCCAAGGTGCTCAGGAACTTTTACTCGTGCACCATAGAGAGCATCCTGGCGGGAAACATCTTAACCTGGTTCGGGAACAGCACCATGCAGGACAGACGAGCTCTACAGAGGGTTGTGCGGTCAGCTGAGCGCACCATCCGCTCCGAGCTCCCTGACCTGCACTCAATCTACAGCAGGCGGTGCTGGACCAAGGCCAGGAAGATCGTGAAGGACCTCAGCCATCCCAACAACAGACTGTTCTCTCTGTTGAGGTCAGGAAAGCGATTCCGCTCCCTGAAGACCAACACAGAGAGACTGAGGAGGAGCTTCTTCCCGCAGGCGATACGGTCTCTCAATCACACCACCACACAGTACTGACCCACACATATGGTTCTTACACACACACTGGACTTTCTGGACTTTGGTTTTGCACAACACTGGTCACTATATTCTTCATTTCCGGTTAATACTTGTACAGCTGCTGTTATTGTGTATATATTTATTTAGATTTAGATTTCTTCATACATTCTTATATAGTTCTATATTGTGTCTTTTGTTGTACAGTTATTTTATTTTCAACTTTAATTTATATATTTATCTTTATCTTATTCTTCCCAGTTAAATTTACCCTTCATTCTAATTTGTGTTGTACAGTTATTTCATTTTTAACCTTAATTTATATTTTATTCCTTCCTAGTTAAATTTACCCTTTTTAATTTTTCATATTTATTTCCTATCTTATTCATAGCCTTTCCTTTTTTGTTCTCTTTAGGTCACGAGCAGTTGTCCAAGCATTTCACTACATATCGTACTGTGTATGACTGTGTACGTGACAAATAAAATTTGAATTTGAATTTGATGGCGTTGCAAATATTCCTTTCATTCCTTTAATATTCCTTTAAAACCAAGGAAATATTTGGTTTCAACGCTCAGTTTATTTTCAGGGAATATTCCAGCAGTTAAAAGTGTTGATAAATGAACTCGAGTGTCTAAAAATGGGCAAAAAGGGCAAATTGCAAACATATGTACATTGTGTGTAATGGGATTTGGCAAGATTGAGAGATCTGCCGGACATAAAGAAAAATGTAAATATGAGACTGACAAAAAATTGATAAAAAGAAAGACTAAATGAAGCAAAACACTGGATGGTACAGCTCATGAAGGCACAAACATGGCCTGCTACTGGATGTGTGAGAGGCAGAGAGAAGGGGGTGGGCTCCCAGACATCGCAGTGAAGGTCAAAGGTGAAAATAAGACATGCAGAGATTCAGCAGAGAGAAGACGCTCACTGTCTTTGCATGTTAAGAATATCATGATTAAATAAAGTTTGTTTAGGGATTTTTATACATTGCAACGCTCTATTAAGAGTTGGCCCTCCATGTAATAATGGGGTAAAAGCGTGAATTTAGCTCTTTGATTGAACTGAATTTTTGAGACTGACATGCAAAGCTGCAGAGGGATTTCCAAACATGCTTACATATCATAACCAGTTAAAGTCAGGGTGCAATTTTCCTGGGCTAAAGGAGTCTGAACACAATATCCCAGACTTAGATAATAAGTACAAAATAAGGTTATTTTAGTTACTCTCATAAATTCTGTGTAATTATCTATAAACTCATATAAAAAAAAAAAAAGAAACACCCAGCACGCCCCTGCGGGCGGTTTATCCTTCAAGCTCGGGTCCTCTACCAGAGGCCTGGGAGCTTGAGGGTCCTGCGCAGTATCTTAGCTGTTCCCAGGACTGCGCTCTTCTGGACAGAGATCTCCGATGTTGTTTCCGGGATCTGCTGGAGCCACTCGCCTAGCTTGGGAGTCACCGCACCTAGTGCTCCGATTACCACGGGGACCACCGTTACCTTCACCCTCCACATCCTCTCGAGCTCTTCTCTGAGCCCTTGGTATTTCTCCAGCTTCTCGTGTTCCTTCTTCCTGATATTGCTGTCATTCGGAACCGCTACATCGATCACTACGGCCGTCTTCTAATGTTTGTCTACCACCACTATGTCCGGTTGGTTAGCCACCACCATTTTGTCCGTCTGTATCTGGAAGTCCCACAGGATCTTAGCTCGGTCATTCTCCACCACCCTTGGGGCCATCTCCCATTTTGACCTCGGGACTTCCAGGTTATACTCGGCACAGATGTTCCTGTACACTATGCCGGCCACTTGGTTATGGCGTTCCATGTATGCCCTGCCTGCTAGCATCTTGCACCCTGCTGTTATGTGCTGGATTGTCTCTGGGGCATCTTTACACAGCCTGCACCTGGGGTCTTGTCTGGTGCGATAGACCCCAGCCTCTATGGATCTTGTACTCAGAGCTTGTTCTTGTGCTGCCATGATTAGCGCCTCTGTGCTGTCTTTCAGTCCAGCTTTGTCCAGCCACTGGTAGGACTTCTGGATATCAGCCACCTCCTCTATCTGCCGGTGGTACATACCATGCAGGGGCCTGTCCTTCCATGATGGTTCCTCGTCTCCCTCCTCTTTCTTGGGTTTCTGCTGCCTGAGGTATTCACTGAGCACTCGGTCAGTTGGGGCCATCTTCCCAATGTATTCTTGTATTCTTGGGGCTACATGAATAGGATGAGGGACCTATGGATTCTTCAATACCCAACATCCACAATGACGGCGAAACAACTAGTAGCTCAGTGTTCCAACATTCGAAAGAAGGGACTGCTCTCACAGCTAGAGATTGACGAGGTACAACATAAATGCTACGGCAAGGAGGGGTCAGGACGCCAGGTCAGGGGGGAGATATCATCACCCCCACCCGAGATTGGGTACATAGCCCCAAGTGCGATAGGAGAAGGATCGTTGAGTGCGAGAGGAACTGACCTGAAAAATAGGATCATGGCCAAGCTTGAAACCTGGATCCCCCGTAGCCGGTTACCAAGATTACGTGAAGTACCCTCAGAAGGTCTGCTAGATGATGTTAATGCAGCACTACGGGCAATACCTACAACCACGATTACCGACACTAACAAGCTGATCTACAATACGGCAGCAGTGATCAGTGAGATGCTTGGCTACAAGTTGAACAGCGACAAGGGGCAGTACCCTCCATGGAGAAGGAGGTTAGAGGACAAGATCAAAGTAGCACGGAGGGAGGTTAGCCAACTAACGGAGTTGCAGAAAGGTGCGACAAATAAGGTGCCTAAGAAATACAGCAAGCTGTCCATACCTGAGGCCTTGGAAACTGCCAAGCAAAGACTCACAGCCTTGGCCAGCCGCTTGAGGAGGTACACCAGAGAGATAGAAGGCAGGAGAATAAACCAGCTGTTCTCCACAGAACCAGCAAAGGTGTACTCTCAGTGGCAAGGGAACAATAAGAGAACAGCACCACCAAGGCTGGAGACGGAGCAATACTGGAAGAGCATATGGGAGAAGGACGCAACCCATAACGGCAATGCTCAGTGGCTAGAGGATCTGAGGGCAGACCACAGCGACCTCCCTGAACAGGGTCCAGTAACCATCACAGTGGCAGATATCCAAGAAAGGGTCTCCAGTATGAAGAGTTGGACAGCACCAGGGCCCGACATGGTTCACGCCTACTGGCTGAAGAAGCTGACTGCACTCCACGAGCGTCTGGCAGCACAAATGAACCAGCTGCTAGTTAACGAGAGACACCCGGAATGGCTAACTGAAGGCTGGACGGTCCTGATCCCCAAGGACCCCAAGAAGGGACCGGTCCCCTCCAACTACCGACCAATAACCTGCCTCAGTACTACATGGAAGCTCCTGTCAGGCATCATATCGGCTAAGATGAACAGGCACATGGGTCAATACATGAGCGGGACACAGAAAGGAATTGGCAAGAATACCAGAGGCGCAAAACACCAGCTACTGGTAGACAGAACAATCAGCCGAGACTGCAAGACCAGACTGACCAACCTGTGCACTGCCTGGATCGATTACAAGAAGGCCTATGACTCAATGCCCCACAGCTGGATACTGGAATGCCTAGAATTGTACAAGATCAATGGGACCCTAAGAGCCTTCATCAGGAACTCAATGGGGATGTGGCGTACAACACTAGAGGCCAACTCCAAGCCCATAGCACAAGTCACCATCAAGTGCGGGATCTACCAAGGAGATGCTCTGTCCCCACTGCTGTTCTGCATAGGCCTGAACCCCCTCAGTGAGATCATTAACAAGACTGGCTACGGATGCCGACTACGGAACGGAGCAGTTGTCAGCCACCTCCTGTACATGGATGACATCAAGCTGTATGCCAAGAGTGAACGAGACATCGATTCACTGATCCACACTACCAGGCTATACAGCAATGACATTGGAATGTCGTTCGGACTGGAGAAGTGTAGTCGGATGGTAACAAAGAGAGGGAAGGTAGTCAGAACTGAGGGGATTGAACTACCAGAAGGCAACATTGCAGACATAGAGGACAGTTACAAGTACTTGGGGATCCCGCAGGCAAATGGGAACCATGAAGAGGCCGCTAGAAAAGCTGCAACCACCAAGTACCTGCAGAGGGTCAGGCAAGTCCTGAGGAGTCAGCTGAATGGTAAGAACAAGATCCGGGCCATCAACACGTACGCCCTGCCCGTGATCAGGTACCCTGCTGGGGTAATAGGCTGGCCAAAGGAGGAGATAGAAGCCACTGACATAAAGACAAGAAAGCTCCTTACCATGCATGGAGGGTTTCACCCCAAGTCCAGCACCCTGAGGCTGTACGCTAAACGGAAGGAAGGGGGCCGGGGACTGGTGAGTGTCAGCACCACAGTCCAGGATGAGACAACAAACATCCAAGAATACATTGGGAAGATGGCCCCAACTGACCGAGTGCTCAGTGAATACCTCAGGCAGCAGAAACCCAAGAAAGAGGAGGGAGACGAGGAACCATCATGGAAGGACAGGCCCCTGCACGGTATGTACCACCGGCAGATAGAGGAGGTGGCTGATATCCAGAAATCCTACCAGTGGCTGGACAAAGCTGGACTGAAAGACAGCACAGAGGCACTAATCATGGCAGCACAAGAACAAGCTCTGAGCACAAGATCCATAGAGGCTGGGGTCTATCACACCAGGCAAGACCCCAGGTGCAGGCTGTGTAAAGATGCCCCAGAGACAATCCAGCACATAACAGCAGGGTGCAAGATGCTAGCAGGCAAGGCATACATGGAACGCCATAACCAAGTGGCCGGCATAGTGTACAGGAACATCTGTGCCGAGTATAACCTGGAAGTCCCGAGGTCAAAATGGGAGATGCCCTCAAGGGTGGTGGAGAATGACCGAGCTAAGATCCTGTGGGACTTCCAGATACAGATGGACAAAATGGTGGTGGCTAACCAACCGGACATAGTGGTGGTAGACAAACAGAAGAAGACGGCCGTAGTGATCGATGTAGCGGTTCCGAATGACAGCAATATCAGGAAGAAGGAACACGAGAAGCTGGAGAAATACCAAGGGCTCAGAGAAGAGCTCGAGAGGATGTGGAGGGTGAAGGTAACAGTGGTCCCCGTGGTAATCGGAGCACTAGGTGCGGTGACTCCCAAGCTAGGCGAGTGGCTCCAGCAGATCCCGGGAATAACATCGGAGATCTCTGTCCAGAAGAGCGCAGTCCTGGGAACAGCTAAGATACTGCGCAGGACCCTCAAGCTCCCAGGCCTCTGGTAGAGGACCCGAGCTTGAAGGATAAACCGCCCGCAGGGGCGTGCTGGGTGTTAAAATATATATATATAGGCTGGGGTCTATCACACCAGGCAAGACCCCAGGTGCAGGCTGTGTAAAGATGCCCCAGAGACAATCCAGCACATAACAGCAGGGTGCAAGATGCTAGCAGGCAAGGCATACATGGAACGCCATAACCAAGTGGCCGGCATAGTGTACAGGAACATCTGTGCCGAGTATAACCTGGAAGTCCCGAGGTCAAAATGGGAGATGCCCTCAAGGGTGGTGGAGAATGACCGAGCTAAGATCCTGTGGGACTTCCAGATACAGACGGACAAAATGGTGGTGGCTAACCAACCGGACATAGTGGTGGTAGACAAACAGAAGAAGACGGCCGTAGTGATCGATGTAGCGGTTCCGAATGACAGCAATATCAGGAAGAAGGAACACGAGAAGCTGGAGAAATACCAAGGGCTCAGAGAAGAGCTCGAGAGGATGTGGAGGGTGAAGGTAACAGTGGTCCCCGTGGTAATCGGAGCACTAGGTGCGGTGACTCCCAAGCTAGGCGAGTGGCTCCAGCAGATCCCGGGAATAACATCGGAGATCTCTGTCCAGAAGAGCGCAGTCCTGGGAACAGCTAAGATACTGCGCAGGACCCTCAAGCTCCCAGGCCTCTGGTAGAGGACCCGAGCTTGAAGGATAAACCGCCCGCAGGGGCGTGCTGGGTGTTAAAATATATATATATAGGCTGGGGTCTATCACACCAGGCAAGACCCCAGGTGCAGGCTGTGTAAAGATGCCCCAGAGACAATCCAGCACATAACAGCAGGGTGCAAGATGCTAGCAGGCAAGGCATACATGGAAACCATAACCAAGTGGCCGGCATAGTGTACAGGAACATCTGTGCCGAGTATAACCTGGAAGTCCCGAGGTCAAAATGGGAGATGCCCTCAAGGGTGGTGGAGAATGACCGAGCTAAGATCCTGTGGGACTTCCAGATACAGACGGACAAAATGGTGGTGGCTAACCAACCGGACATAGTGGTGGTAGACAAACAGAAGAAGACGGCCGTAGTGATCGATGTAGCGGTTCCGAATGACAGCAATATCAGGAAGAAGGAACACGAGAAGCTGGAGAAATACCAAGGGCTCAGAGAAGAGCTCGAGAGGATGTGGAGGGTGAACGTAACAGTGGTCCCCGTGGTAATCGGAGCACTAGGTGCGGTGACTCCCAAGCTAGGCGAGTGGCTCCAGCAGATCCCGGGAATAACATCGGAGATCTCTGTCCAGAAGAGCGCAGTCCTGGGAACAGCTAAGATACTGCGCAGGACCCTCAAGCTCCCAGGCCTCTGGTAGAGGACCCGAGCTTGAAGGATAAACCGCCCGCAGGGGCGTGCTGGGTGTTTTTATATATATATATATATACACACACAGGGAGTGCAGAATTATTAGGCAAGTTGTATTTTTGAGGAATAATGTTATTGAACCCAAAAAACTCATTAATATCAAAGCTGAATGTTTTTGGAAGTAGTTTTTAGTTTGTTTTTAGTTTTAGCTATTTTAGGGGGATATCTGTGTGTGCAGGTGACTATTACTGTGCATAATTATTAGGCAACTTAACAAAAAACAAATATATACCCATTTCAATTATTTATTTTTACCAGTGAAACCAATATAACATCTCCACATTCACAAATATACATTTCTGACATTCAAAAACACAACAAAAACAAATCAGCGACCAATATAGCTACCTTTCTTTGCAAGGACACTCAAAAGCCTGCCATCCATGGATTCTGTCAGTGTTTTGATACCAGCCCAAACCAGTACTCCACCTCCACCTTGCTGGCGTCTGAGTCGGACTGGAGCTCTCTGCCCTTTACCAATCCAGCCACGGGCCCATCCATCTGGCCCATCAAGACTCACTCTCATTTCATCAGTCCCTAAAACCTTAGAAAAACCAGTCTTGAGATATTTCTTGGCCCAGTCTTGACGTTTCAGCTTGTGTGTCTTGTTCAGTGGTGGTCGTCTTTCAGCCTTTCTTGCCTTGGCCATGTCTCTGAGTATTGCACACCTTGTGCTTTTGGGCACTCCAGTGATGTTGCAGCTCTGAAATATGGCCAAACTGGTGGCAAGTGGCATCTTGGCAGTTGCACGCTTGACTTTTCTCAGTTCATGGGCAGTTATTTGGCGCCTTGGTTTTTCCACACGCTTCTTGCGACCCTGTTGACTATTTTGAATAAAACGCTTGATTGTTCGATGATCACGCTTCAGAAGCTTTGCAATTTTGAGACTGCTGCATCCCTCTGCAAGATATCTCACTATTTTTGACTTTTCTGAGCCTGTCAAGTCCTTCTTTTGACCCATTTTGCCAAAAGAAAGGAAGTTGCCTAATAATTATGCACACCTGATATAGGGTGTTGATGTCATTAGACCACACCCCTTCTCATTACAGAGATGCACATCACCTAATATGCTTACTTGGTAGTAGGCTTTTGAGCCTATAGAGATTGACAGACCACGTGACTTTTGCGCATTGCATGCTGGGAACTTGTGGCAAAACAATCCAAGTGTCATGGTCCTGGGTCGGTGACCCAGCGCTTTTAGTTTGTTATCATTTTCTAGATGATGATTGTTTAAGTTCTGTGTTCTATTCAGTCTGCCTCTGAGTCTGTCTGTCTATGGTGTCACCCCATCTGTTTGTGAATCTGTCTGTTTAGTTCAATGTCTTGTCTGGTTCCATGTGTCTGAGTTTCCTGTTTTATTGTGAAGGTCCGTGTCGTATGTGAGTGTGATCAGTTTACGTTTCCACTGTCCCATCAGCCCAGATTCCTCCCAGCTGTGTTGCCCTCCTGTCTCTCATCCCATGATTACTGGTGTGTGTATTTAAGCCCTGTGTGTTCTCCTGCCTGTTGCCGGTTCGTCTGTGTAACTCCGCGTCAGTCTGTGTTCCTCGGTGTCCTGCTCGTCTCTCTGCCTCTCTTCCCTTTTTGTTTCATCTCAGGTTTGTCATTTAGCTTTCCCAGTTCAGGTCTTTAGTTTTGTCTTCCCTCTTGCCTGTTTTGCCTTCTCACCACTGTGTAAATAAACTCACCGGCATCTCATCCACTGCCTGCATCTTGGGTCCTTCTTCTAACTCCACACGGCTCGCCTCGGCAGCCGTGACAGTACGAACCGGCCAAATATGGACCCAGCGGCATTCGCACCTTCCAAGGGGCTTCGGGAGGAATTAACCGATTCAGTTTCCAGTAATCTGTGGCTAGAGCATGAGGGGGAGGAATTTCGTCATGCTCTGGAGGCCCGAATACAGCAGCTAGTTTCCAATCACCCCTGGCTGCTGGATTCACTTCACCCACTCCTACAGGACTTCATCCTCAACACGCTTCATCTTCACCCTCCAACTGCGACAGCTGACCTGCCTGGCTTACCGGAGGATTCTCTCCCCAGTCCACCAGAGGACTCTCAGCTGGACACAATGCCGCCCGATCAGTCGGCTTCCCCCTCCTTCCGGGCTAAACGGCGGTCACGCCGCCGTCATCCTTCGCTTGCCAAACCAGCTCTCGGGGTCAGTGAGAGTGACGGTTTCATGTACATGCAGCCCCCCAGTGGCCAGCTCACACCAGCCCAGGCTTTTTACAAAGCACTGGGAATCATCCTCATTCCACCCAGCCCATCCACCTCACAGCAGGAGCAGCCACTTCAGAGCTGCCTCATATCACCGTCCGCTTCCCCGGCCGCTCTCGCCCCCTCTCCCAGGCTGAAGCGACGTCCGCATGGCCGTCAGTTACCGGCGGATTCCGTGAGTCAGGAGCGCAGTGTTTTTTCTGCTCCATCTGAGCGTGCATTCATGAACACTCTGTCAGGTATTCCTGAATCTAGTAATTCAATACCAGTCAACTCAGGGTTATTCAAATTTGAAAAGAGTAATTCGGAAACGGTTAATTCTTTGTCTGATACTCCAAGGTCCGTTAACACTCGCTCTGAGGATCTAGAGGACTGCTTTCATTCTGCCTCTTCCGAGTCCTGTGTTATGCCAACCCGGACTTTCAAACCGAAATCTGGAAATAAGAAAGACTATCTACCAGAATCTCAGTTAGCCGCCCGGCCAGAATCTCAGTTAGCCGCCCGGCCAGAAGCTCAGTTAGCCGCCCGGCCAGAAGCTCAGTTAGCCGCCCGGCCAGAAGCTCAGTCGCCACCTCCACCACCATTGTCATCACAACCATTATGTCAGTCACCCTTAGTCCAGCCTCCTGTTCAGCAGCCGCTAGCCCGGCATCCTGTATCAATTGCTCCACCTGTAAAACAATACGAGTCAATTCAACCCGAAAAACACCATTCCTCGCCCGTCCATTCCAAGCAGAGGGACACATCTAATAATAATGTCAACACTCCTCAAAGGCTGGCCAGTTCTGAAACCGAGGTGCACTCCAGGGCCTCCCCAGAGGCTGGGCTTCAGCCCCCAGCAGACTCCGGACCCCTGGAGGTTAAGAAGCCAGCTGAGGGCCGCACCCGGCTGTCGCTGCCTGAGCAGCGTCGATGCTCTATGCAGCTGCAGCCTGCTATGTGTTTGCCAGAGGCCACCGCGCCTGCTGGTCCTGTCCTGTCCCTGCCAGAGGCCACCGTGCCTGCTGGTCCTGTCCTGTGCCTGCCAGAGGCCCGTGTGCCTGCTGGTCCTGTTCTGTGCCTGCCAGAGGCCCGTGTGCCTGCTGGTCCTGTCCTGTGCCTGCCAGAGGCCCGTGTGCCTGCTGGTCCTGTCCTGTGCCTGCCAGAGGCCCGTGCGCCTGCTGGTCCTGTTCTGTGGCTGCCAGAGGCCCGTGTGCCTGCTGGTCCTGAGACTGTTCTCACTGGAGGGCCCGAGGATCCCGTCCAGCCTTTTGCATCATCAGCTGGGGGGCCCGAGGAGCCCATCCAGCCTCCTTCCTCGTCAGCTGGGGGGCCCGAGGAGCCCATCCAGCCACCAGCTGCTCCACCAGCAGCCTCATCCACGCTTGCAGCAGCAGTTTCATCCATGCCGCCACCTGCTGCAGCGCCTCCGTCTGCATCCTCCACGCCGTCGCCTGGCCCGGCCTCTGCTGCATCCTCCACGCCGTCGCCTGGTCCGGATTCAGCATCCTCAGCGTCGCCTGGTCCAGCGCCTGCTTCGGCTTCATCCGCTTCGCCTGGTCCAGCCTCCGTGTCTTCATCCTCGCCTGGTCCAGCCTCCGTGTCTTCATCCTCGTCTGGTCCAGCTCCCGCATCACCTGCAGTGGCCTCCTCTTCAGCTTCAGCTTCTTTGCCTGGTCCAGCTTCAGCATCCTCATCAGCTGCTGCCTCGCCTGGTCCGGCTTCCGCATCTTCATCAGCTGCTGCCTCGCCTGGTCCAGCTTCCGCATCTTCATCAGCTGCTGCCTCGCCTGGTCCAGCTTCCGCATCTTCATCAGCTGCTGCCTTGCCTGGTCCAACTTTAGCTTCTGCTTCAGCCTCGTCTGGTCCAGCCTCCGTGTCTTCATCCTCATCAGCTTCGTCTGGTCCAGCCTCAGCTTCCGCCTCGTCTGGTCCAGCCTCCGCTTCGCCTGGGGCTGCAGGGGCCACGCAGCCTTCAGGTCCCCTACTACCACCTCCACATCGTCGGTCATCTGCCAGGCCGCTTGTTGGGCATCTCCGCCACCGTGGACGCCCTCCTGAACGCCGCCACTGCCTTCCGCGTGGCCGGCCTCCGGACTTGTTTCCACGCCGCTGTTGCCGTCCGCACGGTCGGCCCCCAGAACTGTTTCCACGCCGCTGTTGCCGTCCGCACGGTCGGCCCCCAGAACTGTTTCCACGCCACTGCCTACTGCGTGGCCGGCATCCGGACCTGCCCCGCTGCCATTCGCATGGTCGGCCTCCTGAACTTGACCATCTGGGCCTTTTTGGACTCTGTCCCTCCGTCCTGGGCCCCCTCCGCCCGCCCTGGTCGGGTCCTTTTCTGTTTTGTTTTGGTCGTTTTTTGTGTTTCTGCTGGGCTGTCTGGGGCCAGCCCTTAGGGGGGGTACTGTCATAGTCCTGGGTCGGTGACACAGCGCTTTTAGTTTGTTATCATTTTCTAGATGATGATTGTTTAAGTTCTGTGTTCTATTCAGTCTGCCTCTGAGTCTGTCTGTCTATGGTGTCACCCCATCTGTTTGTGAATCTGTCTGTTTAGTTCAATGTCTTGTCTGGTTCCATGTGTCTGAGTTTCCTGTTTTATTGTGAAGGTCCGTGTCGTATGTGAGTGTGATCAGTTTACGTTTCCACTGTCCCATCAGCCCAGATTCCTCCCAGCTGTGTTGCCCTCCTGTCTCTCATCCCATGATTACTGGTGTGTGTATTTAAGCCCTGTGTGTTCTCCTGCCTGTTGCCGGTTCGTCTGTGTAACTCCGCGTCAGTCTGTGTTCCTCGGTGTCCTGCTCGTCTCTCTGCCTCTCTTCCCTTTTTGTTTCATCTCAGGTTTGTCATTTAGCTTTCCCAGTTCAGGTCTTTAGTTTTGTCTTCCCTCTTGCCTGTTTTGCCTTCTCACCACTGTGTAAATAAACTCACCGGCATCTCATCCACTGCCTGCATCTTGGGTCCTTCTTCTAACTCCACACGGCTCGCCTCGGCAGCCGTGACACCAAGTACCGCATCAAATGCAAGCATTTGCAGCACCGCAAAACGTTCATTCTTCGGTTCCAATAAATTCTTGCTTTTTCTTTGCCCCCCAAAAAGGTATGTACAAAACGAAGGAGAACAATGCCGGTCCGTACAAAGACAGACTTGATGAAAAGTCAAAGAAAAGATACGAGGAAAAAAATCAAACCAGTGAAAGGGTTAGATCCTTACGAGCACACAGAGGGACAAAATACGTTAGCGTGCTGCCCAACTTTCACCATGCTCATATTTATAATTATACGGTTCTTGTAGTGAGTGCATACACTCATGAAGTTTAGTAACTTCAGGTCACTGCAACAAGCCCAGGTACAGTTTACCGACGGATGGGTACAGGACCTTGAAATGCACCGTGTAGAAAGTAAAGACCATCGTACGTATCATAAGTTTACCAGTCTCACAAATCGTCTTCATAAATACACATTCGTTAACAGTTTATTAATAGGACCTTTGAGCTCAATGGTAATTAATTAGTAGTGGAAATAATTTCTGGTACGCGTTACAGAAATGTAGCAGTGACAATAATATTGTATGCTGTAATCGTACTGGGCAATTAGTGATACAAAACAACTGTTTTATCCTGTGAATAAAAGTATGTTTTTGTCAATGTACCATGGTAATAACAGAAGCGAAACACAATATTGTGTCAGGACAATTTACTATTTATGCACAATAAACAAAGGAGCGACAATTTCTGTTCAGCGCCAGACTTGCTTGTAACCTATATCACCAATTATGTTATGAAAAATGACGTATTAACTACAACAGCAGACTGACGTCACATTTTCAATCTCTATACAGCTTGGAGTAAGACAGCATGCATGAAGAGGATGATGTGGACAAAATACTCATTTGCCTAATAATTCTGCACTCCCTGTATACAGTGGGGCAAAAAAGTATTTAGTCAGCCACTGATTGTGCAAGTTCCCCCACCTAAAATGATGACAGAGGTCAGTAATTTGCACCAGAGCTACAAATCAACTGTGAGAGACAGAATGTGAAAAAAAAATCCATGAATCCACATGGTAGGATTTGTAAAGAATTTATTCGTAAATCAGGGTGGAAAATAAGTATTTGGTCAATAACAAAAATACAACTCAATACTTTGTAACATAACCTTTGTTGGCAATAACAGAGGTCAAACGTTTACTATAGGTCTTTACCAGGTTTGCACACACAGTAGCTGGTATTTTGGCCCATTCCTCCATGCAGATCTTCTCGAGAGCAGTGATGTTTTGGAGCTGTCGCCGAGCAACACGGACTTTCAACTCCCGCCACAGATTTTCTATGGGGTTGAGGTCTGGAGACTGGCTAGGCCACTCCAGGACTTTCAAATGCTTCTTACGGAGCCACTCCTTTGTTGCCCGGGCGGTGTGTTTTGGATCATTGTCATGTTGGAAGACCCAGCCTCGTTTCATCTTCAAAGTTCTCACTGATGGAAGGTGGTTTTGGCTCAAAATCTCACGATACATGGCCCCATTCATTCTGTCCTTAACACGGATCAGTCGTCCTGTCCCCTTGGCAGAAAAACAGCCCCATAGCATGATGTTTCCACCCCCATGCTTCACAGTAGGTATGGTGTTCTTGGGATGCAACTCAGTATTCTTCTTCCTCCAAACACGACGAGTTGAGTTTATACCAAAAAGTTCTACTTTGGTTTCATCTGACCACATGACATTCTCCCAATCCTCTGCTGTATCATCCATGTGCTCTCTGGCAAACTTCAGACGGGCCTGGACAAGCACTGGCTTCAGCAGCGGAACACGTCTGGCACTGCGGGATTTGATTCCCTGCCGTTGTAGTGTGTTACTGATGGTGACCTTTGTTACTTTGGTCCCAGCTCTCTGCAGGTCATTCACCAGGTCCCCCCGTGTGGTTCTGGGATCTTTGCTCACCGTTCTCATGATCATTTTGACCCCACGGGATGAGATCTTGCGTGGAGCCCCAGATCGAGGGAGATTATCAGTGGTCTTGTATGTCTTCCATTTTCTGATGATTGCTCCCACAGTTGATTTTTTCACACCAAGCTGCTTGCCTATCGTAGATTCACTCTTCCCAGTCTGGTGCAGGTCTACAATACTTTTCCTGGTGTCCTTCGAAAGCTCTTTGGTCTTGGCCATGGCGGAGTTTGGAGTCTGACTGTTTGAGGCTGTGGACAGGTGTCTTTTATACAGATGATGAGTTCAAACAGGTGCCATTCATACAGGTAACGAGTGGGGGACAGAAAAGCTTCTTACAGAAGACGTTACAGGTCTGTGAGAGCCAGAGATTTTCCTTGTTTGAGGTGACCAAATACTTATTTTCCACCCTAATTTACGAATAAATTCTTTACAAATCCTACCATGTGGATTCATGGATTATTTTTTTCACATTCTGTCTCTCACAGTTGAAGTGTACCTCTGGTGCAAATTACTGACCTCTGTCATCATTTTAAGTGGGGGAACTTGCACAATCGGTGGCTGACTAAATACTTTTTTGCCCCACTGTATATATATATATATATATGTGTGTATAACTAGACTTTTTGCATATTATGTAAGGTGTGGCTATATAAATATATGTACAACTCTGTGTATATGTGTTTATGGACAGGCATGCAATGTAGTGACAAGAAAGTAGCCTTGCAGGGAAGGAAAGACCTGAATCTCTCATGGTTGGGGGATGGTGTGTTTGCACAACAAAAGCAGGAGAACAATGGAGCTGAAGACCTGTGAAAATCTCAGCGGGGTGCCAAGAGGTGTTAGGGTCGGGGTAATTTGCGCAGGGCTAGTAAATCTAGTAGTAGGGACTTGCACCAGGGAAAAAAAGGCTCAGTAATTCTAGTGTTATGGATCAAACCTCTACCAACATGACATTGATTATGCAACTCTAAGCATATATGAGTAGATATTTCTAAGCATAAATGACAATCAACAATACAAATCTAACATCTGCAGTTCCACACTCTCATGGGAAACTACATTCTCCCCCTCCAGTCTCTTATCCTCCTGCTCCTGCAGTAACAAAACAACACAAAGCATCCACCGTCTGTTGCAGGCTGGATGAATTGTTGCTCAACATTTACTACTCCTAAGGTCGGCTCGGGACTCATGTGATCAGTGTCCCCTATAAGTGAATTTCTCCCAAGCCCATTATAATCATGGAGAAGCACACTTTGCGACTGTTTTCAGTAAGAACATTTCATAGCGCTTTAAATTTCAATCTTTCAGGCCTGGTTTAAAGAGCTAATTATTAAATCATGACCTCACAAAATATCAAAATATCACCTCTTGTGGATCACACCTCTCAGTGCACTGTAACAAAAGCAAAAACAAACGTAACCAATAAAATACTAATATAATAACATATACTAGGGCCCGTTGCAGACATGTCCAAACATAAAACCATCTCTCTCTCTCTCGTAGAGAAAGAAAACAACCCAAACCTCACTGATAAAATCAACCTACTACTCAGCAAAACCCAAAAATCAGTGAGACATTCACAGGAAGGTTTTGCTTCCTCCCGGGACAACATTGTGTGGGAATGAGAACATCAGGTACTGTAGCACCTTTTGTTCCTTCTTGAATTAAGATAACCTTTATTAGTCCCACACGTGGGAAATTTGTTTTGTCACAGCAGGAAGTGGACAGTGCAAAAGTTATGACGCAAAAATTAGAATACAATAAGAATAAATACAGTACACAGCTGTACAGAATAGAATAAAATAATATACTATATACAGTAGAATAAAATAGAATAAAAATATACAATAAGATAAAAATAGAATACGAATGCTATATACAACTGAGTAAAAATACAACGATGCCAGAAAAGATTATTGCACTTAGTGATACGATTATATCTCGACTGAGATTCGGACACACTGGTTCAAATAGCACCTTGTTTTTAATAGGTAAACACTGTACAGGGGAGTGACTGCAGTAGGGAACAGGAAACAATAGAACATGTTTCTTGAATTGTCAGAGGTTTGATATTGAAAGGAGACAACTGATCAAAAAGCTGGACGGTATGGAAGTGAAGTTGGACTTGATTGATCTGTTTTGCACGACCTCTTTAAGTGAAAGTTATCAGGCTGTATTTTGGTTTTTAAGGCAGACCCATTTGTTCGAGAGGATTTGATTTATTATTATTTATTTTTTTTGTCTTTTCTGTCCACACTCCACACCAGTTAGTGGCGGTAATGCACCATTTTGCTGTTTGCCAACCGCCAGTAAACCCTATACGGCAGAAGAAGAAGAAGAAGAAGAAGAAGGAAAAAGAAGAAGAAGGGGGCGGAGCAAAATTTGTTAGCAGGAGAGGAGCCGAGCAGAGAGAGCTGCTTTGTCATGAAACGGGAGTAAAGTAGTGAACTTAGAGGAGAGAAAAAAACTAAAGTATCGATCATAAACCACTACCAACGTCCTGATCGATATCTGCATCGATCTGCCCACCCTTGTCCCCTGGATCGTAGCTGAGATCAGCGTGAACCACGTGGGTCTCTGCTCCCTGATCTGTTTCCTGTGTTTGGAAAGAGTTGCAGCTTCATCACGGAGTTTCTCTCGGTTTGTGGGCTCATCTAAAGGTAAGCACCGAGCTAACTTTACTGTGAGTTCAGTTCATGTTGAGTTTAGCTCCTGAATGAGGTCTTCTGCTGCTCTCCTCGGTGTCTGTTCACAGTTTATTGTGAACACGTTGAGAGAAGAGTGAGAGAGTGTTTGGAGAAAAACACCAACTAATCATTAGCTCAGCATGCTGGGAGAAGTTGGAGCAGAAAAGTCTTTTCATTGTCCCTGCAGCTGTTTTTCTGCCTGCACCAAACCTCTACAGCCTGATTTCTATTTGAAGTGATGACAGGAAACCAGAGCGATCTGCTGCAGTATCAGGGTCACTATAACTTTATTGTCCAGCTGCTGTGGATGAACACATGAGAGGAAGTGAAATGCCTGGCTGACAACTGTACAAAACAAAAAGTACACACAATATTCGAGGCACACAGTGTGTTACACCCCTGAAAACGAGAAATATATCAACTTTTAAACACTTTTACCTGAAAACAGGGGAAAAGAATCACGAGAGTGATCATGACTCATGCACTAGTTTATTGCAGTGAAAATGAACAGAGACGTTTCACATTCTGTACTGCTAAATGTCACGTGGTGGAAGAAAAACACTAAATAATAAACCAAAACACTAAAGTGATTACAGGACAGCTGTGGCTACAATGTAGCTGCCATTGCCAGTGTGTGAATGGGTGGATGACTGGATATGTAAAGCGCTTTGGGGTCCTTAGGGACTGAGTAAAGCACTATACAAATGCAGGCCATTTACCATCTTACCATATATGCCAGAACAGGTTTCCTGACAAAATGGCTGACAATAGCGGCGTTTTTAGTTCCTGCCGTTATCTTACTGGCCATTACACAGTACAAAACTGACGCTCAAAACCGCCACATATTTGCGGACAAATACAATGTTTCTAAACTCTTACAAAACAATGAAGGATTACCTCTTAAATATCTTAACAGTGTACACATGGGAAATATATCAACTTTTAAACACTTTTACCTGAAAACAGAGGGAAAAGAATCACGAGAGTGATCATGACTTGCGTCTCTCATGCAGTCGTTTATTGCAGTGAGGAGAACGCACGAAACTCTTAACCATTTTCTTACCATATTTACATTATTTTTTCCTTATATCAGCTGATATGAATTAGTATTAACTGAACAGTTTTATATGCAGTAGTCCTTCAACCTGGCACAAGTGCACACTGTGGGAATTTACGACTGTGCGTAAATCCCCCCTAATTTTGGTATGATCCGAGCTCAGACACTAAGCGACTGAGCGAAGGGGCGGGGCAGCTGCTACCTGCGAGTGGGCTGTTGGAGAAACGCAGACAGAGCAGAACTGAAGTTTGAGCAGGTACCAAAGCAAATCATTCGTGCCATACAAATAATGTAAATATGACGGTGTATCACGAAAGATTGATATCAAACTGATCACTTGACCAATATTACGTTACTTGCTCTTCAAGTGAATCAACAAATGGCAAAATGAAAAGCCGAACAACAACAATGCTGTTTTTTAGAGAGTCTTAGCTTACATGTGTGTTTATTTCATATTTTCAGTTGTTACCCTCCACGGCTAAATAAATCGGTTTCCGCTGTCTATTTTAATCACTTTCATCAAGTGTACATATGCACTAGGTTTATTGTTAATTAATAAGAAACTCCAGACGATTCCATTCTGAGCTGAAGAAGCTTCTGATTGGTTCGTAGAGTCCATGTGAGTAAACTGGTGGCACAGCTGTGGATGCATATAAGGCAAAACACAGAGCCTGTTTCTGTGACATGGGAACATCAAGAGATGTCAACAAAACACCAGGGCCCTATTTCAGGAAGCCAGTTTAGAAAACTCAGAGTGAAAAACGATACTCAGGGTAGAGTAACCCCGAACTGTCCAACTCGGAATATTCGGTTTCAGAAAGGCTGATAACAATCAGTTCAGTCAACGCGGAGTTGCTTTAACCCCAAGTGAAGCGCGCGGACGAGGATACATAAAGCCCTGATTAGTGGAGCACAGATTAAGCGAGTCACCATGGAGACGGAGGGAAAGAAGGCGCGGTCAATGTATTTTACAGCGCTTGAGGCCGAAATTCTGATGGCAGCATATGCCGATAACATGCAAATTTTGCAGAAAAAAAGGTAACACAGCCTCAGCTGCAAAAGAAAGGGAGCATGCATGGCAAAACATAGCCGACAGAGTCAATGCGTGAGTGTTAATTTAAACATTGATCTAGGGATTTCCACCCATTTAACACGTTATTTTATCATATGTTATTTTATTTGTTATTTTATACATTTTATGTTGTGATGTGATGTGAGCGCAGGTGCAACCCAACAGGCCCCAAAGGTGCCTGGCAGCAAGTAAAAATTAAATATAAAAATATAGTCCAAACAGGTAAGGTGTAATTGTATTATGAGCCATAGTGCTTGGTCTGTTTGTCCCATGTAAATCAATTGCAGTTAGAGGCTACATTAATTTTCTTTCTGTAAGCACTTATTGAAATTATCTGAGCACATTACAAGTACATATTTGCTTACTCTGTATGCTCAAATGTGACCCCGTTATAGCCAACAGAAAAAAAGCGGAGGCCCGAAAAACAGGTGGGGGTCCTCCACCACCACCACTCACAGAGGCTGAGCAGTTGGCCCTCAGCCAAAACAGTGGGCGCCCTGTGGCCGAAGGCATCTCTGTGGGGACATCCTCTGAGTCAATAACCCCGCAAGACACAAGTGCCTACATAAGGGGTAAATTCAAAATAATACATGATGTGCATACATCCTTTCTTCACAGTCACCTTTGCAGTGCTGCTCATTCATTTGATAAACTCTTCACCATAATGAATTTGTTTGTAGTGAAGTTATTTTCCTACTGATTTTGCCTTCCCTCAGTCTTGGTTGTCTTTGAGAGCATAATGACAATGAAGTGTAAGGTGATAGGTATGTTTGTTAATTGCCATTTGGTCCCTTGTAAGTTATAAGTGACCTGTATAAACCTCATATTCTATCAGTTGATGGTGATGGTGTACTGCATCTGGTGCAGCCTCCTGTTGAGCCAGACCAACATGCAGTTGTGAGTAATACTCCACAGATTATATGAGTTTACAGTAGAACAGCAATGTTGTTTATTTCTTTACTACAGGAAAATAATGAAGAAACATTGACAGCTGTTACAGAGGAGGAAGCAACAGAGGCACTTTATGAGGTTCACATCTTTTAATACTTTGTGTACAGGAAACACAGGCGACCAATAAAGCCAGTTGAACAGAAAATCTGTTTATTCGTCTATCATCAATCAAACCCATCGAAGTCCTCATCCTCTGTGTCTGAATTGAACAGCTGCGCTAAATCTCCATCAAACATGCCAGGTTCACTTTCTTCACCGTCAGAGTCACTTTCCGTGCCGTGCGGCTCCTCGGAAATGATGCCGGCTTTTGCGAAAGCTCGAACAACAGTGCCAGCAGACATGTTAGCCCAAGCATCTACAATCCATTGGCAAATTGTGGCGTAACTCGCCCGGCGCTGCCTTCCACTCTTGGTGAAACTGTGGTCTCCATCGGTCATCCATCGCTCCCAGGCCACTCGCAGCCTTGCTTTGAACAGGCGGTTCACACCGATGTCCAGCGGTTGGAGTTCCTTTGTCAGGCCTCCCGGAATGACAGCAAGCTCACAGTTCATTTGCTTCACAAGTTTTTTCACATCGGCTGTGAGATGGGCACGCATAGAGTCACAGATTAAGAGCGATGGTGATGCGTGGAAAAAACCACCTGGTCTCCTTACATACACCTCCCTCAGCCAGTCTTTCATCATTTCCTCATCCATCCAGCCCTTTTCATTTGCCTTAATGATGATTTCTGCTGGAAACTTCTCTTTAGGCAAAGTCTTTCGCTTAAAAATCACCATAGGCGGCAGTTTCTGTCCATTAGCATGGCAGCCAAGCACAACAGTAAAAGAAGACTTTTCGTGCCCCGTTGTGCGTATCGCACAAGTTTGAAATAGTTTGAAATGCTACAGGGAACTATGTACCTGTACATTAATGCTGTGGAAAGACTTCCTGTTCACATAGTCTCCTTCATTTACTGAAGGAGCAATGATTGGAATGTGAGTGCCATCTGTACAGCCAATCACGCCTGGGAACCCTGAAAATAAATGTAAAATTTAAGTAGTAGTCCAAGTATCACCACATCATAAATTAAGTTTTGTTCATCCTGATACCTGCAACTTTGTGGCATCCCTCTTTGATAAATCTTGTGGGTCTATGACCGGGGAACACCACAAACGAGTGCAGGAGACGTTTCAGTGCAACTGTAACATTCCTGACTGCCCGACAGACGGTAGCCTTGGAAACGTGCTCAGCGTCACCAATATTATACAGAAAGCTCCCGTTTGCAAAAAACCGAAGTGCAATACAAATAATATGTAATGAACTGAGAGCATGTCCGCGATGTCACATGCGTAATATATGGCCTGAGGATGTTATCCAAATAAATTATAGATTGTGCTGAGAAACGGTAACGTTCGCACAGAAACTCATCAGGAAATGATAAAATGTCCAAACGCGCTCTGATCACTCTCTCCCGGCGGAGAGCTCTGCGGAGAATTTGGGCTTCACGATCTACTGGCTCTTCAAGGACGGGGCACGCCATGTCCGACACTTCCTACTGTCAGGTTTCCGACAAAGGGGCGGAGACAGTCAGGGTTAGTTGTAGTAAACCTGCTAGGGGGCAGGTTAGCTTCACGGAGTGTGTCGTCATAGTAACTCACTCAGAATTAATCTAAACTCGCTTTGTGAAACCGAAAACCCAGAGTTTTCATTATCTCAGGGTATACTTACTCAGATTTTCCACTAAACCGGCTTCCTGAAATAGGGCCCAGGAAGACAACTGTGGAGCTCCATAAGTGTGGCTCAAGTTTGAATACAATTTGGTGCCATTTACAATTAATACAGATAGTTTCTCTCTTTACTCTTAAAGTTAACAAATATGTTTTTTATATTTATCAATCTAAAAAAATAAACATTTAGTCTGATTTGATGTTACAATTAAGAAAGTGTTTTTATCCGAAGAGTGTGTAAATATCTGGTTTCCACTGTATATTTGATGATGTTGGTGTTTGGCTTGATTGTTAGCACAGAGAGGGAGAGAGAGGAGAATGAGGACAGAACAGAGATGGAACAAGAGCAGGTGAGACACACATGTCAGTCCAGGAGTGGGCAATCTCAGTCCACGAGGGCCGGTGTCCCTGCAGGTTTTAGATCTCACCTTGGGTCAACACACCTGAATCACATGATTAGTTCGTTACCAGCCTCTGGAGAACTTCCGGACATGTTGAGGGGCTAATTTAGCCATTTAAATCAGCTGTGTTGGTTCGAGGACACATCTAAAACCTGCAGGGACACCGGCTCTCGTGGACTGAGATTGCCCACCCCTGTGTTAGTCAAATGGTTATTTACCAAAAGTATCACTGTATCATAGGTCCTCATGTATCTCGTACCTAGTGTTTCTTTTTAGGTTTGTTATTTTTCAAATTCTATATTTATTAAGTTATGCAGCTTGTTTGCACAACAAGGCTAAATAATTATATAAACTTTTCTCAATCTAAATAGTGGACTTTGGTAGAATTAAAAAATAAGTGTAGTGCAGGTCTATGATGATTTTTAGTTCTACTATCATCTAGTTCTGATTCTGGTTCTGTCTTGGTTAAATCCTCATTAGTCCTGTTTTAATTCCGGATCAGTTCTGGGTCTGGTTGAATTGGGGTTTAGTCCGCGTGTCATGATACAGCCCTGGTTTTGTTCTGCCTTGCCTGCCAAAACGGAGCCTATTAATCTTTCAGTCATTTCTAACCCCCCCCCCCCCCCCACCCTTTAGGGCTAAGCCCTGGGTGTATCAAATGTCTGCCTCCGCCTCTGCCTGAAACACTTCCTGCTTTTCCAGCCTCAGGCTCCTTTAGCTTAGCTGTGAACCAGAGCTGGTCAGTATTCTAACTCACCCTGGTGTGTGATGCTGTGCAGCTTCCTCACAGATGCTGATGTTACAGGATGTCACAGCATCTCTATAATAATCCAAACTGTTGGTAACAATCCTGAAAACCTCCCAGTCGGTGCAGTCCAGACACACCTGCAGATTCTCCACAGCCTCATCAGTCCACTGCTTGAGTGTCTTCACAAAAGCTTTAGACAGTTTCAGTTTGTGCCTGTTTGCAGGGATCAAGTGAACCGTGACATGGTCTGAGAATCTTGATGTAGTTTGAGATGATGATACTCTTACCATCAGCTCACCTTCTGTTTTGTAGAGTATTTTTTATCCATTTTGTTTAATAAAATCTATGAGGTTCAAATGAAGCACCAAACTGCAGTTACTCAGTCAGTGGAGGTTTATTACTGCAGTTTCTCACCACTGTTGTTAACTGTTCCAGCTGATCATCAGGAGGAGACGAGCCATTTAGACTCAGCTCAGCCACTACAGAGGAAACAATGACTTCAACCCAAAAGGTGAGCAAGAATATCTCTGTTATTGAACCTGTGTGCAAGTTACAACTCTCATTGTAGCTCATAATTGTAATGTCATACTATCACTAGAAGGTGGTGGTAACACACCTACGACGTGTTTGTTGACATCTTTGATTCCACTAATGGAGTCAGTTTGTTCCACGACTGCATTTCACTCACTGCCTCTGTTTGTATCTCTGTCACTGCAGGACCAACATGGAGCGAGAAGTCAGCGCTCTCAGGAGGCCGACAAACCTCACAGAAGAAAGGGAGAGAAAACATACAGCTGTGAGGAGTGTGGGAAGAATTTTACCCTGGCTGGAAACTTAAAAAAACACAAAGTCATCCACAGTGGAGTTAAAGCTTACATCTGTAAGTTGTGTGGAAAATCTTTCAACCGGGCTGGAAGCTTAAAAACACACCAACTCATCCACAGTGGAGTTAAAGCATACAGCTGTGACTTGTGTGGAAAATCTTTTACTTTAGCTGCTAACTTAAAAAGACACCATCTCATCCACAGTGGAATTAAACCGTACACCTGTGACTTGTGTGGAAAATCGTTTACTCACGCTGAAAGCTTAAAAACACACCGACTCATCCACAGTGGAGTTAAAGCATACAGCTGTGACTTGTGTGGAAAAAGTTTTACTTTTGCTGCTAACTTAAAAAGACACCATCTCATCCACAGTGGAATTAAACCGTACACCTGTGACTTGTGTGGAAAATCTTTTGCCCACGCTGGAAACTTACAAACACACCAACTTATCCACAGTAGATTTAAAGCATACAGCTGTGACTTGTGTGGAAAGTCTTTTGCCCACGCTGGAAGCTTAAAAACACACCAGCTCGTCCACAGTGGAGTTAAAGCTTACACCTGTGACTTGTGTGGAAAATCTTTTGCCCACGCTGAAAGCTTAAAAAGACACCAACTCATCCACAGTGGAGTTAAAGCGTACACCTGTGACTTTTGTGGAAAATCTTATACCCACGCTGAAAGCTTAAAAAGACACCAACTCATCCACAGTGGAGTTAAAGCATACACCTGTGACTTATGTGGAAAATCTTTTACCCAGCCTGGAAACTTACAAACACACCAACTCATCCACAGTGGAGTTAAAGCATACACCTGTGACTTGTGTGGAAAATCTTTTACCCAGGCTGGAAGCTTAAAAAGACACCAACTCAGCCACAGTGGAGTTAAAGCATACAGCTGTGATCAGTGTGGTAAAGCTTTTACTCACAGTGGTCTCTTACAGCGTCATCAAGTTATCCACTCTGGATTTAAGGCGTACAGCTGCCACATATGTGGAAAAACCTTCCACTTGCTAGGCAGCCTAAATATTCACCTCCGCATTCATACTGGAAATGACGTTTACTGCTGTGATCAGTGTGGGAAACTGTTTGTGAGATATAAAGACTTAGAACGCCACATGTTTACCCACACTGTGGGGAGACCTTATAAATGTGACCTGTGTGAGAAGACTTTTAAAGCGCCACGTTACCTTAAAATCCACCAACAGAGCCACACCAGAAAGAAACTGCAAGTGCAGTTACTGTGAGGTATGTATGTATATTATTATCTTCTTGTTTAAGACTGACTGTTTCGTTCAACTGTGCTCATTAAATTGTGTTCGCATGTTAGTAATTCTACTGGACTCAATTTTGGAATTTTGGAAACAGTGCATTTAGATAATGACTGAAACCAGCCCACTGAAGGAACAATGTGCTGGGAGTTCAGTTCCTTAAGCTTAATTATGCAGATTCTCATGACCATTGATCAACAACCACTGACCATTATGCAAATGTACTGTTTATAAGATTGGGGGAAACTTGCAGTCAGCTGAGACTGAAGGAGTCACTTGGATGAGTGACGAAACGTTTCTCCCACAAAATTATATGTCCAGATGAACAGAATCAATTTTTGGAGGTTTACTTACCTGGATGATTGAGCATGCATCAAGATGGGTTGACAATGTTTCTTTCTCGCTGATATAACGGGACACCTCAACGAGTTACAAAATATGATCCCCAGATAACACAACTTTCAAATACAAAGCAGCGGCAGGGATCACATTAATCTGCAAATCCTTGTTTAAAGATAAGTCATATTAGCCCAGTTTATTTTTTCTTATCATTGTTTTTGGGGCGAATGTGGCTCAAGAGTTGGCAGTTCTTCTTGTAATCGGAAGGTTGCCGGTTCGAGCCCCGGCTCCGACAGTCTCGGTCGTTGTGTCCTTGGGCAAAACACTTCACCCGTTGCCTACTGGTGTTGGCCAGAGGGCCCGGTGGCGCTAGTGTCCGGCAGCCTCGCCTCTGTCAGCGCGCCCAAGGCAGCTGTGGCTACAATGTAGCTGCCATCACCAGTGTGTGAATGGGTGGATGACTGAATGCAGTGTCAAGGTCCATAGGGATTAAGTAAAGCGCTATACAGGCCATTTACCATTGTTGTGAGGCGACCATTAATAGCATCTGCATTTTCTGTTTGTATAGTTCCTTTGCTGTTATGGTGTTCTTGTTATGGATAAAAAAAATTTTTTTTTTGAAATATAGCAAATCTATTTCTATGAAGTTGTTCTATATAGTGTGTAAGATAAGATGACCTTTATTAGTCCCACAGGTGGGAAATTTGTCTCGTTACAGCAAAAGTGCAAAGTTATGTAGCACTTAGCAGTTATGTAACTGTTGATATGCAGCATTATTAAATTTATTGTTAATGCAATTGTTGATATGGTAAATTGACTTTTGAGGAAATTTTAGATGGCACTCATCATCAGAAAGGTTGCCTACCACTGGTAGAAAGGTTGCTCTACAACAAAGACATTTATTGAGTCTCAGTACCAGGTCACTTTACTCTAGCATGCAAAGTGCTTTACCGTGTTGTATAAAGCACTTTGAGTGCTCAGGCAGAGTAAAAAAGTGCTTTATAAGAATCAATCCATTTTACTTGTATTTACTAAATGAACAACGGGAGGGTCATCTAACTAAAACCAACCAGTGTATCCCACCTGACCCCCTCAGAATCAGCTTACTTTTTATTTCAGGCCACTTTCAGAATTAAAATGTTGAAGGAATTCCCTGACTTACACTGTCTTTGTGTCTTTGTTTAGAAGCAGACCGACACAGATGGATCCAGTTCTCAACCCTGTCATCACTGTGGTGGTGGGAAAGAGTTTCACTGTGACCTTTTGTGGAAAAACTTTCACTCTGCAACAGACCCTAAAAATCTGGACTTCTTTAAATTGCTTGAAGATTATTTCACCTCTCAACCGAGAATCTTCTTCAGGTCTAAGGTCAAATGGTGGAGAGTTCCAGATTTAAGCTCTGTGGGAGCGTCCCCCTTAGAGGGACCTCCTAATGATCCTCTACCTAATCACACAAGAGAAGGTGTGAAAACGGGTGTAGGTAGGATACAATTTATACAAGGAGTATAAAAGAGGTGATATTTTTGTCAATGCTGGTGTGAAGATTGTGCTGTTTTGATTGCTTTGCAAATATTCATTTCAATAAATCCAAGGAAATATTTGGTTTCAACGTTCAGTTTATTTTTAGGAAATATTCCAACAGTTAAGTGTTGATAAATGAACTTGAGTCTCTAAAAATGGGCTAAAGGAGATGTGAAGTGCAAACATATGTACATTGTGTGTAATGGGATTTGGCAAGGTTGAGAGATCTCCCGGATATAAAGAAAAATGTAAATACGAGACTGACAAAAAAATTGATAATAAAGACTTAATAAAGCAAAACACTGGATGGTACAGCTCATGAAGGCACAAACATGGCCTGCTACTGGATGTGTGAGAGGCAGAGAGAAGGGGACGGGCTCCCAGACATCGCAGTGAAGGTCAAAGGTGAAAATAAGACATGCAGAGAGAAGTCACTCACTGTCTGTGCATGTTAGGAATATAGTGATTAAATAAAGTTCATTTAGTGAATTTTTTTTTAAATTTTTTTTATATATATATACATTGCAATGGTTCTCATTAAGAGTTGGCCCTCCATGTAATAATGGGTAAAAGAGTGAATTTGGCTCTATGATTGAACTGAATTATTGAGACTGACATGTAGAGCTGCAGAGGGATTTCCAAACATGCTTAGATATCATAGCCAGTTTAAGTCAGGGTGCAATTTTCCTGCGCCAAATTAGTCTGAACAGAATATCCTAGACTTATATAGTAAGTACAAAATTACAGGCTGAGAATTGTTAGATAATAGTGTAACCCATGTGAAATACAGGTCCGTAAAATCCCCCCCCCCCCCTTCTTTTTTTTATCTAAGGCTATAGCCTGTTATTGTCAGAAGGGGGTGCTGTAATGCAGTTTTGTGTTCTGACAACCGTGCGTCTAGTGCGCAGGAAGCATTACCTGTCTCTTCCTATGAGATCTTCCCTCTCTGATGGCAGTCAAGTGTGTGTCGGAGCTCACCGAAAAGTATTTGGTAACCTGATTAATGAGACCAGATTGTTTTACGTATAAATGCTAATAAGCTACTCTTTTATTAGGCCCCGAACTCTGACCACAAAGGGAATAACGTCTGTCCAGTTATTTGTGTTGGAATATCCCAGTGAGTGACATGCCGTTTGTTCATCAAATTTGGTGTGTTGTTTTACTTTTCTTGTTGTTCTTCACAGTGTGTTATAAGTGTTGAATGCTTTGAGCTAAAGGTGTTTTACTGCCGATGCTAGCTGCTAATAGCTGTTAGCTACCCTACCCCCACGAAGCCATATTCCGATCGGGGAGGTATTCGGATAGAAGCACTAGCTCTGTTTATATTAGAATGGTTAAGTCTTAATAGAAATGAGCATATTTCAAGTTCATTAGTACTTGCACTGTGAATTAAGTTACCTTTGCTTGTTAGCCTTACGGATGAATGTCACCTTGATTGCAATGACTATTTACATTACTGTTTAAGCTGCTGATGTTCTTTATTGTGATATAATTGTGATAAAATAGTTGATACTGGTACAAACAAGTTACTGTAACTCTTGTAACTTGGTAAAGCTAAATGGAATGCCATTTGTTATTAATACATTTGGAAAAGAAGTTCATGAGCTCATGTTAAGAACACAAGATGGAAAAGAAATTCATTGTTCTGCACTGTTTGTGTAGATTGGTTTTTTGAACTACTAGAAAGGATTCTGGAGAACCACTGACGGCGAGAACAGCCCAAATGAGATCCTGAATGATCATGAAATGATGTGGCCAGCCATGCGATCGGATTGTAGGATTTGCCTGAGAAACTGATTCAAGCATCCCTGTATTTCAGACAAGCCCTATCCCAGATAATAGGGTTTGCACACTGACACTTCCGCTACAGGTTTCAACGACTTTAAAGGACAATTCAGACTGGACAATTCAAACTTCACAACGGGAACACTTCCATCCGTTTTATTCATTCAAAAGAGTTCTGATACAATTCAGTATAAGTCTTTCATTCGACTGTCTTTATTTTATTTGTTCTGCTTTATATCTATTCACCTTTAAAATGCACTATTAGTGTGCAGTTTGGTTTATTGTGCTGTATATGTTTATGAATGGTACTGAGGCAATAAAGGTCTCAGTTGTTCATTTCCAAGCCAATTCCTTTTGTGAGTCTCCAAAACAAAACCTCCTTCTGAACCTAGTAAGATGTTTAGGGTCTCTATTTGAAGTGAAAGTGTACTGGTCCTGAGTAGAGGTGCTACACAAATGTGGCGCACCAGCCAGGAGGTTTAATTCCTTTTATTTTTGGAAGTTTAGCAACTGGTGCTTTCATGCCTTTTGGGTCAAATCATTACATTTGTCAATGACATTCTGGGTTGGAGCAATAAGAACATGGATGTAATCCAAACTGAAGGTGTCAAAGTACCTAACTCTGTCCTAGTAGGAGGGTAACAGGTGATGAGGTTGACAATGAGGTTATTGATTACTTAGGGTAGTTTGGTTCCATTGGAAGAGTAATTAAAATAACTAGCACAGAGGCACATTTTAAAAACACAGCCATTGTGGAGTTCCAATCAGGTGAACCAGTCCAGTTCCTTAAGGATAGCTTACCTTGCAAAAGACAAAGCCATAACCCAAGTGTTGTCCATCATATCCAGCTTCTGTCTGGCTGTATGCTGCAGACAGGGGTTCGTGTTTAATCCATTCTTACCTAACTGAACTAAAAGGTCTTGCCGAACTGAGTGGTGCAGATTTTGAGGTTTTATTAGGTGAGCTGGCCAAAATGAAGAAGTCCACTGAGAGTAACCCCACAGTTGGACCAAATGCATCAGTGCCTAGTCAAAATCCGCAGTTCACTAGTGACACAGACTGAGATGAACCAACCATCATTGAGGATCAAAGTCCTGTTAAATTGGGCAGTGGTTCAACCCACTCGCCTGAGCATGGCTCTCACTCATCCTCTCCAAGTGTAGAGGTGACTGCCTCGCACAGAACAACCACTATCTACTTACCACCTGAACAGCTCACTCCACCTGAAGTACAGAGAGTAGTAGTTGAGGATGTCATTATGAACAATGAAATGCCTTCTCAAGGTCACGCAAAGGCCCTTCTCGGAGAAAACCCCTTGCTCTACTTTCGAAGCTGATTATGATACGTGGCGCAACAATGTTGAATTCCCCCTCACAGATCGTACCATATCTGACAAACTTAAGGTAACGAAAATAGTTGAGAGCCTTCTTCCACCAACTGCTGACATTGCAAAGCACTGTGGTCCTAACGCTTCATGATTATATCAGCCTTCTTCAATCAATCAATCAAAATTTATTTATATAGCACATTTTTAAGACCGAAGTACACCAAAGTGCTTTCCAGTAAAATTGCAGTACAAATAAAATCACAATAAAATATAAATTACAAATATCTAAAATATAAGATAATTCCATAATCTAAATACAGAGCCAGATGTAAATTACCCTAATTCGCCTTAAATGCCAGATCAAACAAATACGTTTTTAAATGTGATTTAAAAGACTGAATGGAATCTGACGCGCGAATATGAAGAGGGAGAGTATTCCATAGCCTGGGTGCAGCAACGGCAAAGGCACGGTCTCCTCTGGTCTTCAGCCGAGACCTAGGTTGCACCAAGAGCAGTTGGCCCGATGATCTTAGTGCTCTCTGAGGGCTGTACAGACAGAGGAGATCAGCTAAGTAGTCAGGTGCCATATTGTTTAAAATTTTCTAAGTAAACAATAGGATTTTAAAATCAATTCGATATTTGATAGGAAGCCAGTGTAAATTTTTCTTGACATATCCTATGGCACTGTTGATGATGGGGATGAGCTTTTTGCCAAATTCTTGAGCACAAACCAGAACTCAGGTGAAAAGCCTTCTGCCTATTTACAGCGGTTGCAGATAACCCTGAGTAAAGTCATTAAAAGAGGCGGCATCACTACAAATGATTCACTTCCGCTTCCGGCTGCATGGAGTGAAGTAGTGGGTGTGTCCAGCTCCGCTTATTAATTCTAAATATTGCATTTTCCAGACAACGTAATTCTTATTCTTGGTTAGCTGAAACCACACTAAAATGGATACTAAGAAGACCAGAAAATGTCTGTGAAGGTTCTCAGTCATCCAGGTCATCGTAGTCAAAGGAGCTTGCAAAGAAAAGCGTCTGGACTTCTTTAAGCTGCTTGAAGACGTTTCACCTCTCATCCGAGAAGCTTCTTCAGTTCTACACATCAGAAAATACACACAAAAGACCATAGACATCGATTCGACCACCTCAAGGACCTGAAGGACAGAATTGTTTAATTCCATGTGTGTGTCTCTTGCAGTCCTCCATAAGAGTCCTTCCGGGCGTAACATTGTTACAGAGAGACGGGTGTAAGGCTGTTCCAATTCTCAGCAGCGCTCTTCGCTTTTCCTGAGTCCTTAGCAATTCTTCTTCCTACGATGACGTTTTCATCAGTTCTGCAGAACAGATTGAAGGAGCGGGGAATTGGGAAATTTTTGTTTTTGTTTTTTGTTTTGTTTTTTGGATACAAATTGTAAACTCACTGTCTGACCCATACTCCGGAACAGTAGGAGGCGGTAATGCTCCTTTACGTTGGTTGCCAACCGCCGTTAAACACAAAGAAGAAGAAGAAGAGAAGAGGGCGGAGCAAAGTGTGTGTGCACGAGAGGAGCCGAGCAGAGAGAGCTCCTTTGTCATGAAACGGGAGTAAAGTAGTGAACTTAGAGGAGAGAAACGAACTAAAGTATCGATCATAAACCACTACCAACGTCCTGATCGATATCTGCATCGATCTGCCCACCCTTGTCTCCTGGATCGTAGCTGAGATCAGCGTGAACCACGTGGGTCTCTGCTCCCTGATCTGTTTCCTGTGTTTGGAAAGAGTTGCAGCTTCATCGCGGAGTTTCTCTCGGTTTGTGGGCTCATCTAAAGGTAAGCACCGAGCTAACTTTACTGTGAGTTCAGTTCATGTTGAGTTTAGCTCCTGAATGAGGTCTTCTGCTGCTCTCCTCGGTGTCTGTTCACAGTTTATTGTGAACACGTTGAGAGAAGAGTGAGAGAGTGTTTGGAGAAAAACACCAACTAATCATTAGCTCAGCATGCTGGGAGAAGTTGGAGCAGAAAAGTCTTTTCATTGTCCCTGCAGCTGTTTTTCTGCCTGCACCAAACCTCTACAGCCTCATTTCTATTTGAAGTGATAACAGGAAGTCAGAGCGATCTGCTGCAGTATCAGGGTCACAATAAACTTTATTGTCCAGCTGCTGTGGATGAACACGTTGTTTTTGTAGATCTGGGGTTTATAATAGCAGCAGTATTAATGAGACAAGGACAGCTCTGTCTTAACATAGTGAGTCCCTTTATTGGCAGGCCACAACAAAAAAAACCAGACGGTGCTGCATGAACCATTTAATTAGTCCCTACCATAACACCCCTCCTCTGAGTATTCAATTCAGTTATATTTATATTTTTTTATATAGCACCAAATCCTCAAGGCGACTGTTGTTGTGATTTGGCTTCTAGGATATCTTCTTTCCGTAGTTTGGTTACTTGGTGGTATATGAGACTTGGGTGGGTGGGGGATTGTCTCAATGAGATAATATCGTGGAGAATTCCGCTCTGCTTTATATTGTCCCGTTTTCTTTCATGTCCCAGATCCAAACTTGATCTCCTGGTTGTAGTCCAGTGAGGTCTTGTGCTCTCTGTTGTTGAACCATTTCCACTGTTTCTATCTCTCTCTCTTTTTTTCTTTTTTATGTCTCTCAGCATAGTGATGTTTATCTTGCCTGGTTTGAGGCAGGATGGAAGTATAGGGGCTGTGGTACGAAGTTTCCTCCCCATTAGAATCTCTGCAGGGCTATGTCCATTGGCAAGTGGTGTGGTGCAATATGCCATGATGGTGAGAGATGGGTCTGCTTTCTGTAGAAGGCTTTTTACTGTTCTCATTTCTCTTTCAGTCTCACCGTTTCTCTGAGGGAATCTCAGGCTGGAAGCGGTGTGGGCAAAGCCCCACTCTAGAGCAAACGTTGGGAAGAGTTCTGAGGAGAATTGTGGGCCATTATCTGACTTTAATTATGTTGGTATGCTGTGGCGTGCCAATACGGACTTTAAGTGTTCAATCATTGCTGCTGATGTGTTAGAAGACAGCTCAGGTATTTTTGTGTATCTTGAGAAATAGTCCACTACAACCAAATACTGGCTGTTACTCCAGTCAAAAAGATTTTGCAGTAGAGTTGGACATGTTTTATTGTTTCATCTCTGTGTTGCTGCTGTCTTATTTGTTGTTGTCTGTCCTCTATTTCAGGAAGGCCTGATGTGCATACAAGTCCATTTCATCTCTTAATGTCGTGTTAGAAAACGCTCTTTCTGGCACTCTGGCAGCACGTCTGCAGTTGCTGTGTGTATGACATGTGAGATGGTGAAAGAGAACCTCATTACCGTATTTTCATGACCATAAGACGCACTGTACTAAAAGGCGCAGTCTCAGTTATGTGTGCCCTTACTGTATTTAACACACACATAAGGCGCACTGGATTATAGGGCGCATACAAGTACCGTATGCGTATTTAAAAATAAAGCGGGAGCAAACCTGAGTTCGGTACCTTACTCACATTTCTATTACCGGTAATTGTCATCATCAACAACACACAAGCATACAAGTGTGCGTATTTAAAAATAAAGCAGGAGCAAAACAAAGTTTGGTACTCACATTTTTATCATCAATCAAACCCATCGAAGTCCTCATCCTCTGTGTCTGAATTGAACAGCTGCGCTAAATCTCCATCAAACATGCCAGGTTCACTTTCTTCACCGTCAGAGTCACTTTCCGTGCCGTGCGGCTCCTCGGAAATTATGCCGGCTTTTGCGAAAGCTCGAACAACAGTGCCAGCAGACATGTTAGCCCAAGCATCTACAATCCATTGGCAAATTGTGGCGTAACTCGCCCGGCGCTGCCTTCCACTCTTGGTGAAACTGTGGTCTCCATCGGTCATCCATCGCTCCCAGGCCGCTCGCAGCCTTACTTTGAATGGGCGGTTCACACCGATGTCCAGCGGCTGGAGTTCCTTTGTCAGGCCTCCCGGAATGACAGCAAGCTCACAGTTCATTTGTTTCACTAGTTTTTTCACATCGGCTGTGAGATGGGCACGCATAGAGTCACAGATTAAGAGCGATGGTGATGCGTGGAAAAAACCACCTGGTCTCCTTACATACACCTCCCTCAGCCAGTCTTTCATCATTTCCTCATCCATCCAGCCCTTTTCATTTGCCTTAATGATGATTCCTGCTGGAAACTTCTCTTTAGGCAAAGTCTTTCGCTTAAAAACCACCATAGGCGGCAGTTTCTGTCCATTAGCATGGCAGCCAAGCACAACAGTGAAAGAAGACTTTTCGTGCCCCGTTGTGCGTATCGCTACCGTGCTGGTCCCCTTCTTCTCCACAGTGTGACTCACTGGGATGTCAAAAGTGAGCGGGACCTCGTCCATGTTTGTGATGTGGCTGGGCTGGATGTTTTTGTCGCCAACGTGTTTGCTGCAGTAGGAGCGGAAGATGGCCAGCTTTTCCTTATAATCCGCTGGAAGTTGCTGCGCTACCGTAGTCCTGGTCCGGATGGAAAAATGGCACCGTTTCATAAAACGAAAGCACCAAGACGGACCTCCTTGGAAATGTTCAATGTTCATCTCTTCAGCTAGTGAAACTGCTTTTAGCCGAATGGTGACCGTCGAAACGCTTCTCCCGCTCGCTCTTTGCTCGATGATCCACCGCTCGAGTCTTTCCTCCAACTCGGGCCACCTCGCCTTATGTCCACGGAAACTCAGCTGCGTTTTCTTGACCTGCCGGAGCTCGTTTTCTAGCTTCCTCCATTTGCGAACCATCGATTCGTTAATCTTAAATTCTCTCGCCGCTGCTCGATTTCCATGTTCCTCCGCATAGCTGATGGCCTTCAGTTTAAACTGTGCTTAATAAACGTGTCTCTTTGCCATTTTCAGGGTTGTTAAAACAACGATGTCCTGCATAATGCACATACCTGTCCTTTTATACAGGTATGTGCGATTGTCCGGTATATACGATCAACGCCCACACTTCACCCTTTAGCGTTCTCATGGTGTTCTCTACTACGTCCTCCTTACAACACACAGGGCGCACTGCGCTATAGGGCGTGCCGTACTTTTTGAAGAAAATCTAAGACTTTTAAGTGCGCCTTATGGTCGTGAAAATACGGTAATCTCATTCTCAGTCTTTGTACTCGTGGCGGTAGTTCATCTAAGTTCTTGGAGACTAAAAGTAGCTCTAAAGGCTTGTGATCTGTCACAACATGAAACTTGATGCTGATGAGAAAATCACTTGCACGCCCAGGTTATGGCTAATAGGGCTGCCAAAAATGATTCTTTTGATAGTCGACTAGATTATTTTTGCGATAATCACGTCATGCATCCATTGGATGGAAAATGAACTGCTATTTGCACCAGCATGCATCTGCTCTTATATAGTTATCATTAGCTTATAGTGTTTAAAGTATGTGCTAACCAAAAATAAAGACAAGATGACAGTTTATTAAACTTTTAATGAAATTTGCAGATTGCCTCTGTGGAGTTCAATAACCTCAGCCTCCTGCTTCTTGCTGTCTAAAAAATAGCAGGACACTGGAGTAAATTCTACCATCTTACCCTTCTGTTTAACCAGTTTTCTGTTTGACGTTTATTCAGCTGTGTGAAAACTGTAACTTTAATCTCAGCCAAACCGATTTACCAAACGGTAACATTTTTACAATAATCTTTATTCTACACGAGGTAGTTTAGATGAACAGAAATTTGAAGCATTCTTTACTGATTTAAACCTGCCACAGCTTTCTACTACTGACCAGCAGATTATAGATGCTCCAATTACAGTGGAGGAGATTACCCGTGCAATTAACAGTATGCCACTTAATAAAGCTCCAGGATTAGATGGGTTACCATTGGATTTCTATAGAGCATTTGAGGATATGTTAAGTCCCCTGTTGCTTGATGTTTTTAATGAGGCTTTTAAAGTAGGCTCATTACCTCAGTCAATGCACTCTGGACTTATAACATTTATTCCTAAAACTGGGAAAGACCCTTTAGACCCAAGTGGTTGAGCCCCATATCTTTGCTGAATTCTGACCAAAAAATCTTGTCAAGGGTCTTCGTGGGTCGATTAAAAGTAGTAATGGCGAAAAAATTATATATATGATTCAGTATATCCAAAAGTGGCCCTATCGCTGGATGCTGCTAAAGCTTTTGATTGTGTTGAGTAGGATTATTTGTTTAAGACAGACCTTCCCAAAGTGTGGGGCCCGCCCTTAGGGGGTCACAGAGCCATTGCAGGGGGAGAGCGGTATGAAAAGGGGGGAAAAAAACCAAAAAAACCCAATGTAAAACCTGAAGATAGAGACAAAATACTGTTAATCTGACTACCTGCCATTCTGCAATTCATCTCCTGTAAACAATAACGTGGCGCACAGCGTGACGTGAAAAAAAGGCACATACCTTTGACCTCTGTATTCCTTGTCCACACGTAAACAGAAAAAAATGAGTTTTAAAAAAAATCTGTTTTCGGTGATTCGAAACGCCGTTTACGTGTGGACGAAACAGCTGCGTTTTCAAACATACCCGTGTAGGTGCGGACGTATTTGGAATTTCGATGGTTAATAGTCAACATAAGCTTCTATGATATGCAGATGATCAGAGATGGGCAGTAACGCGTTACTTGTAATCTGATTACTTTTTTCGAGTAACGAGTAAAGTAAGGGATTACTATTGCAAAAACGGTAATTAGATTACCGTTACTTTCCCGTAGGAACGCTGCGTTACTAAAACCGTGATTTTTTGCAAGAATGTCTCATGACAATGACGTAAGCGAGTGCGACGTTCGTGGCAACAGCTGTGTGCAGATCAACAATGAATAATATATCGAGTGCGGGAGAGAGCATGAGTGTGCAGCGTTTAAAGCGTGGAAGTACTGACCTTACTTTGAGTTTGATTCCATAAAAAGTGACAAAAACATTAGTGTCCATCGTGCGTGGGAAGAAAAATTCTTTTTACAGCGAAAAAAAGCCCTAGACTTCCAAACAAGCACCGAGTGCACAACGACGTAATGGGAAACTCACAGAGAAACTCGCGGATTCTTCCACTGACCGCGGCACACCTGCACCAGAGCACACCTCCGCCTACCCCAGTCCTGCTTTACAGGTGAAAATAGAGCAACAGGACCGCTGAGTCTTTGACTTTATTTATTTTCTGCTGTGTTTTACTTGCATCTATTTGAAAGAGTGAGTGTAAACACAAAAAAAAAAATATTTTATGTGCTGGAATGTGCAGAAAATAGGTTTAAATATTAAAAAAAATTTCTTCCAGTCAGAGAATGTTGCATATAATTAAATTTTTGCTTGATGCATAAAGTTAAAAGATTAAAACTAATAAAACAAGTTTTAAAAAGAGACTTTTCCATTTGATTACATTTTGTATGATGGATTATGTAGAAAAAGTAGAATTGGGCTGAAAGATCTATCGCTTTATCACCTCTTCAGGTTGTAAATCGTGTTTTTAAAAAGTAACTAAGTAACTAAGTAATTAATTACTTTTGAAAATAAGTAATCAGTAAAGTAACGGGATTACTTTTTTGGGAAGTAATCAGTAATTAGTTACTGATTACTTTTTTCAAGTAACTTGACCAACACTGCAGATGATATGTTGTTACTTATGACCCAGTCTGGGAAGTCAATTCCAGCCCTATTAGAATGTATAGAAAGCTTTACGCTGCTTTCAGGGTATTGCGTCAACTGGGCAATGCCTATGTCAGGACACTGCCCTCATACTTTATTTAAACAGTGGGAGTTTGGGTGGTCTGTGAATGGTTTGAGGTATTTGGGGATACAAATGACCTCAGATTACACTAAGATGGTCTGAGCAAATATGGAGCCAATGTTTGAAAGAATAAAAATGGAATTTGGTAGATGGTCCGGAATACGTCTCACAATATGTGGTAAAATGAGTTGTATTAAGATGATGACTGCACCCATGATCTTTTATATTTTATCCAATATTCCATTACACATTCCAGATAAGTATTTCAAAGATCTAGATTTTTTGATTCGGCAGTTTCTTTGGGGTAGCTCACCACATCGTTTAAGTATTAAGAAACTTCAAGCGAGTACAAAACAAGGAGGTTTTTCATTGCCTAATTTCCAGTGGTATTATTGGGTGATGAATGTGAAACGACTTAGAGCTTGGTTACCCTACTGCACCAGTTAAACCCATCTGGTCCCATATGGAGACGGAAGTTAATGGCGGTATTTCTCCTTGGAGGGAGCTGTTTGATACCAGTCATAAACGTACCCATCCTATAATTGCAAATGCAAAGACATTGTGGTGTAAATTACATAGGGTGGGTCGCTGGGACTTTATTAAATCTCCTTCGGCATCCTTATGGGGAAATAAAATAATTTTAATTGGAGGGACATCGGTTGACTGGTTACAGTGGTGTAAGGCAGGCATCCGTAATGTATCAGATTTATTTGATTGTGGGACTAAATGTTTTTTAAGCTTTGATAAAATTGTGGAATTATATAAGTTGCAGCGTAATCAATTCTGGAGATATGTCCAAATACATAGTTCATTATCAAAGTGGTTGGGAACCTGTCCTGTGGGCAGCCCTGTGGAAGTCCTGCTCTCAAGACCATTACCTCTAAGATTTATCATTTATCGCAAGAACGGTCGGCTGACCCTCTCCTTAAAGTTAAGGGCTACTGGGCCCAGGACATGGCATTGGCCATATCTTCAGTTGAATGGGATTCATGTTTTCAAAATGTTAATACTAGTTATAAAGAAACAGGCAGTAGATTTATTCAACTTAAAATAATCCATTGGTGGCATCGAACACCGCAACAATTGTATAAATGGAACCTGGCCTCTACGGACGAATGTTGGAGATGTGATGGTCAAAATGTTTCGATTTTACATATCTTATGGAGCTGTTCGGGACTTCGGAATTGGTGGGAAAATATAATGGAGGTAATTTTCAGTGTTTTGAAAAGGAGATTTGGTATCTCACAACAACTGTCCATACTTGGCATTTTCCAGTTATACAAAAAGATTAGGCCAAAATGCAAAACACTGTGTGGCGGAAAACTAACACTGCACATCACTCTCAACACACCATCCCCACTGTCAAATATGGTGAGGCAGCATCATGCTCTGGGGGTGCTTCTCTTTAGCAAGGACAGGGAAGCTGGTCAGAGTTGATGGGGAAATGGATGGAGCCAAATACAGAGCAATCTTGAAAGAAAACCTCTTGGAGTCTGCAAAAGACTTGAGACTGGGGCGGAGGTTCACCTTCCAGCAGGGCACCCACCCTATACATAAAGCCAGGGCAACAATGGAATGGTTTAAAACAAAACCTATCCATGTGTTAGGATGGCCCAGTCAAAGTCCAGATCTAAATCCAATCGACAATCTGTGGCAAGATCTGAAAACAGCTGTTCACAAACACTGTCCATCTAATCTGACTGAGCTGGAGCTGTTTTGCAAAGAAGAATGGGCAAGGATTTCTGTCTCTAGATGTGCAAAGCTGGTAGAGACATACCCTAAAAGACTGGCAACTGTAATTGCAGCAAAAGGTGGTTCTACAAAGTATTGACTCAGGGGGCTGAATAATTACGCACACCCCACTTTGCAGTTATTTATTTGTAAAAAAAAAAAAAAAAAAGTTTGGAATCATGTATGATTTTTGTTCCACTTCTCACAAGTGCACCACTTTGTATTGGCCTTTCATGTGGAATTCCAATAAAATTGATTCATGTTTGTGGCTGTAATGGGACAAAATGGGTAAAAGTTCAAGGGGCCAAATACTTGTGCAAGCAAAACTGGTGATCACACTGATAATGTGGTCCCATTCAGCAAAGTGGGCCAAAAAATTGCATAAAAAGCTTAATATCTCAAAGTATAAAAGTTATGTGCACCAGAAGATATAGCAGGCATTAGCAGAAGGAGCAGAACAGTTTAAAGTGTGAATGGTGAAAATCAGATGAAAACTGAGGGAGTAGTTAACCAGCAAATGTCTGAGCAACTAGAATAAGGTAGAACTAGAAAAATTTGCATTTCCTGCGAAAATGCAGTGTGGATGCTTAAAGCTGAAGCTGTATGCAAAAAGTAGCTGAAAAAGCTGAAAAGTTGCAGAAATTGTAAAAACTTTGCAGAAGCAAAAGAAGTTTGCTAAAATGGAATAACTTAGCAGAACTGCAATATCTTAGAGGAAACATAATACTTGGCAGAAATACAATAGCATAGCAGAATTTAGCAGAAATATTGTAACTTACCAGAAACATGATAACTTCTCAAAAATACAAGAATTTAGGAGAAATAGTATAAGATAACAGAAAGATTATATTTAGCCAAAAATACTTAAACATTACAGAAACACTATGATTTAGAAAAATAGTACAACAGAGCAGAAATATTGTGATTTACCAGAGACACTGTGATGAACTATGAATATTGTAATTTTAAATTGAGACTATGTTTTAGCACAAATATTATAATTTGGCAGAAATACTATAATTTAGCAGAAATACTATATTAAGCACAAATCCTATAAAAAGCAGAAATGGTATGATTAAGCACAAATACTACATTTAGTAGAAATACTTTGTTTTAGCACAAATCCCATAAAAAGCAGAAATACTGTACTATGATTTAGTAGAAAAACTATAATTAATCAGAAATACTAAATTTAGCAGAAATACTATATTAAGCACAAATACTATAAAAAGCAGAAATAGTATGATTAAGCATAAATACTACATTTAGCAGAAATACTATATTAAGCACAAATCCTATAAAAGCAGAAATAGTATATTAAGCACAAATCTTATAAAATAGCAGAAATAGTATGATTTAGCACAATAGTAATAAGTTAAACAGAAAAATTGGAAAAGCAAAATGGACAGCTGAAAAAATGCTGAACATGCTGAGGGTCCCTCAAATATACTTGTTAAATGACAAAAATCTGCAAAAAAATTTATTACAGCCACACAATCACAAATATGTACACATGAGGAAACACACATGCACAGAGAGACCCACACACAAGATCCAATTCAGTCAACCAGTCTAAATATATTGAATTTAAATCTTAGAATGAGATCATCCCATTAAAAGCCTTTCTCTCTCTCTCTCTCTCTCTCTCTCTCTGTCACACACACACACACACACACACACACACACACACACACACACACACACACACACACACACACACACAGGGAGAGAGAAGTAAGTTTCTAGGTCAGCCTGGGAGCTGGTGAATTTGAATCCACCAATCAGAGAGGCTGTGCACTTTTCCCCACCAAAACAGGTGCATCTGTTTACACACGCAGCAGCACAGAGAGACACAGGATTTTTGCAGTCTATTTCTCATAGTGACGACTCCCCTCAAACAAATGACCGTAATTTCCTAACCGTAGGGGCTAGAACGGTCATTCTTACACCGTTTTGTTCAGAAGAGATGGGGGAATCTTCAAGTGTTGACAATTTAATATTAAAATATGAATTTTTAGAGATATATGACATGGATGACTTGTTGACTTAGAAGCCACGAATTCCCCAATATGCAAATTTGAATGCCTGAGACCACATATGTGATTGGCTGGCTGGGAAGCCGTGCAGGCCCTGATTTGTGGATTTGAATTCCTCAGCCCTCAGATATGATTGGCTGGCTTAGAAGCCCCCAATATGCAAATTTGAATGCCTCAGGACACTTATTTGATTGGCTGGGAAACTGTGCAGGCCCTGATTTGAAAATTTGAATGTCTCAGTCCTCACAGATGATTGGCTGCCTGGGGACCTGGCAGAAATATATAGAAATACTATTATTAAGCATAAATACTACATTTAGTAGAAATACTATGTTTTAGCACAAATATTATAAAAAGAAGAAAAACTATAATTTAGTAGAAATACTATATTAAGCACAAATCCTATAAAAAGCAGAAATACTATAATTTAGAACAAATAGTATAAAAAGCAGAAATACTATAATTTAGCAGAAATACTATGTTAAGCACAAATCCTATAAAAAGCAGAAATACTATAATTTAGCAGAAATACTATGTTAGGCACAAATCCTATAAAAAGCAGAAATACTATAATTTAGCAGAAATACTATATTAGGCATAAATCCTATGAAAAGCAGAAATAGTATGATTTAGCAGAAATACTGTATTTAGCACAAGTACCGAAAAGTACCAGAAATACTATGATTTAGCAGAATAGTAATAACTTATTGAAACACAAATGCACAGAGGGACACACAAACACAGGCTCTAATCCAGTCAACCAGTCTAACTATATTCAATTTAAATCCTACAATGACATGCTGCCAAATAAGGGCAGGGTCCTCTCTCTCCCACTAAACACACACACACACACACACACACACACACACACACACACACACACACACACACACACACACACACACACACACACACACACACACACAGGGAGAGAGGACTAAGTTTCTAGGTCAGCCTGGGAGCTGCTGAATTTGAATCCACCAATCAGAGAGGCTGTTTATGTTTTCCCGCCAAAACAGGTGCATCTTTTTACACACGCAGCACAGAGACATAGACCTGCTTCTTTCAGTTTATTTCACATAGTGAGGATTCCCCTCAAACAAATGACCATAATTTCCTAACCATAGGGGCTAGAGCGGTCATTCTTACACCGTTTTGTTCAGAAGAGATGGGGGAATCTTCAAGTGTTGACAATTTATCATTAAAATATGAATTTTTAGAGATATATGACATGGATGACTTGTTGACTTAGAAGCCACGAATTCCCCAATATGCAAATTTGAATACCTGGAGCCCACATACATGATTGGCTGGCTGGGAAGCTGTGCAGTTCCTGATTTGTGGATTTGAATTCCTCAGCCCTCAGATATGATTGGCTGGCTTAGAAGCCATGAAGGCCCCAATATGCAAATTTGAATGCCTCAGGACACATATATGATTGGCTGGGAAGCCGTGCAGGCCCTGATTTGAAAATTTGAATTTCTCAGTCCTCACAGAGGATTGGCTGCCTGGAGACCTGGCAGAAATATATAGAAATACTATGATTAAGCATAAATACTACATTTAGTAGAAATACTATGTTTTAGCACAAATACTATAAAAAGCAGAAATACTATAATTTAGAACAAATACTATAAAAAGCAGAAATACTATAATTTAGCAGAAATACTATATTAAGCACAAATCCTATAAAAAGCAGAAATACTATATTAGGTACAAATCCTATAAAAAGCAGAAATACTATATTAGGCACAAATCCTATAAAAAGCAGAAATACTATATTAGGCACAAATAGTATAAAAAGCAGAAATACTATAATTTAGCAGAAATACTATGTTTGGCACAAATCCTATAAAAATAATAAATACTATAATTTAGCAGAAATACTATATTAAGCACAAATCCTATAAAAAGCAGAAATAGGATGATTAAGCATAAACACTACATTTAGTAGAAATACTATGTTTGAGCAAAAATCCTATAAAAAGCAGAAATACTATATTAGGCACAAATCCCATAAAAAGCAGAAATAGTATGATTAAGCATAAATACTACATTTAGTAGAAATACTATGTTTTAGCACAAATAGTATAAAAAGCAGAAATATTGTAATTTAGCAGAAATACTATATTAGGCACAAATCTTATAAAATAGCAGAAATAGTATTATTTAGCACAATAGTAATAAGTTAAACAGAAAAATTGGAAAAGCAAAATGGACAGCTGAAAAAATGCTGAACATGCTGAGGGTCCCTCAAATATACTTGTTAAATGACAAAAATCTGCAAAAAAATTTATTACAGCCACACAATCACAAATATGTACACATGAGGAAACACACATGCACAGAGAGACCCACACACAAGATCCAATTCAGTCAACCAGTCTAAATATATTGAATTTAAATCTTAGAATGAGATCATCCCATTAAAAGCCTTTCTCTCTCTCTCTCTCTCTCTCTCTCTCTCTCTCTCTCTCTCTCTCTCTCTCTCTCTCTCTCTGTCACACACACACACACACACACACACACACACACACACACACACACACACAGGGAGAGAGAAGTAAGTTTCTAGGTCAGCCTGGGAGCTGGTGAATTTGAATCCACCAATCAGAGAGGCTGTGCACTTTTCCCCACCAAAACAGGTGCATCTGTTTACACACGCAGCAGCACAGAGAGACACAGGATTTTTGCAGTCTATTTCTCATAGTGACGACTCCCCTCAAACAAATGACCGTAATTTCCTAACCGTAGGGGCTAGAACGGTCATTCTTACACCGTTTTGTTCAGAAGAGATGGGGGAATCTTCAAGTGTTGACAATTTATCATTAAAATATGAATTTTTAGAGATATATGACACGGATGACTTGTTGACTTAGAAGCCACGAATTCCCCAATATGCAAATTTGAATACCTGGAGCCCACATACATGATTGGCTGGCTGGGAAGCTGTGCAGGCCCTGATTTGTGGATTTGAATTCCTCAGCCCTCAGATATGATTGGCTGGCTTAGAAGCCATGAAGGCCCCAATATGCAAATTTGAATGCCTCAGGACACATATATGATTGGCTGGGAAGCCGTGCAGGCCCTGATTTGAAAATTTGAATTTCTCAGTCCTCACAGAGGATTGGCTGCCTGGGGACCTGGCAGAAATATATAGAAATACTATGATTAAGCATAAATACTACATTTAGTAGAAATACTATGTTTTAGCACAAATACTATAAAAAGCAGAAATACTATAATTTAGCAGAAATACTATATTATTAAGCACAAATCCTATAAAAAGCAGAAATACTATATTAGGCACAAATAGTATAAAAAGCAGAAATACTATATTAGGCACAAATCCTATAAAAAGCAGAAATACTATATTAGGCACAAATAGTATAAAAAGCAGAAATACTATAATTTAGCAGAAATACTATATTAGGCACAAATCTTATGAAAAGCAGAAATAGTATGATTTAGCAGAAATACTGTATTTAGCACAAGTACCGAAAAGTACCAGAAATACTATGATTTAGCAGAATAGTAATAACTTACAAAATTACAAATATGGAGGCATATTGAAAACAAATGCACAGAGGGACACACAAACACAGGCTCTAATCCAGTCAACCAGTCTAACTATATTCAATTTAAATCCTACAATGACATGCTGCCAAATAAGGGCAGGGTCCTCTCTCTCCCACTAAACACACACACACACACACACACACACACACACACACACACACACAGACACAGAGGGAGAGAGCTGCCGAATTTAAATCCACCAATCAGAGTGGCTGTTTACGTTTTCCCGCCAAAACAGGTGCATCCTTTTTACACACGCAGCACAGAGAGGCACAGGATTATTGCAGCCTATTTCTCATAGTGACGACTCCCCTCAAACAAATGACCATAATTTCCTAACCGTAGGGGCTAGAGCCGTCATTCTTACACCGTTTTGTTCAGAAGAGATGGGGGAATCTTCCAGTGTTAACAATTTATCATTAAAATATGAATTATTAAAGATATTTGACTTGTAATGCACCATAACTGAGTAGAGCGAAGCAAAAACTGCCTTGACTTGCCCTCAAACAACGCTTTCTAACTCTAAATCTATTTGGAGTATCGATATCATTTTTTCACCGTAAGAGACAGCAGGCTTTGGTGAACAATCATGGAAATTTTCAGGTCTCTGTGGAAATCCAACAAAAAGTTATGACGAGAGAAAAAAGTGCTTCATTTCCACAGTTTGAAATCTGAAGAAATCTGAGCGAAGGACGAATTTCCTACCCTCAAACAAGTCCAACTCATTTCAGAACGGTAATAGATGAGAAAGAAATTCTTGAATTGTGAGCGTCAGGGGTGTCTGAAGATATTCGGGGACAAGCCTCATGTCTTAACTTTGCTTCGTTAAGGAGATATGACGATTCGAATATGCCTCTTATTACAGAAATCCAGCCGTGATTTTGAACAAACTCTCCATTGACTTTATATGGAGAGTTTTCTGACCTTGTGTTGGTCTGAGGAGATTTGCCAAAATTCTATAAATCCCACAACAATGATGGTGACATTTTCGGAAAGCCAGCAAAAATACCTACGTTTTGATGTATAATTTGTGGAAGTTGAGTGAAAATTGAGCAAGTAGCAGGAAGTTGTTCGGACATGAAGTGAAAATTGCAAAAGCTTCAGTGTCACACTGGAAGCCAAGAGCATAGCAACCATAACAACACATGTATTTTGTGAAAAATCAAAATTTTGCAACTCAAAACTTTAAGAGGCATAAAAGTAAAACAGTAAAAGATTTGAAAAAGCTGAATCATACCTGAATAGCCCAATAATTTGTGAACATTTTAAAATTTGAATGGTTGTTCTAGGTGAAAGTATGAGGAAGTAGTTAAGTTTCAAAAACAAGCAAATTTTAGCAGAATTGCTGAAGTTTCCCATTCATTTCAATGGGACAAATTAAAGGAAAAAAGTGGAATATTTTAAAAAGTATAATAGTTAAAAATACCAAAAGATATAGCCGGAATAAGCAAAAATAGCTGAATAGTTTAAAGTTTGAACGGTGAAAATAGCACAAAAATTGTGGAAGTAGTTCTACGGCGAAAAGTGTACGGAAGTCCTAAGAATAATAAAGAATAAAGAGAAACAGGAACTCAATAGTGTGGATGCTTAAAGCATCCACACAATAATAAAGAATAAAGAGAAACAGGAACTCAATAGTGTGGATGCTTAAGCATCCACACAACTAGAAAAGTTGCATTTCCTGCGAAAATCCAGTGTGAATGCCGTGTAGTGGAATCTGAAAACAGCAGAAGAAGGAGAAACCGCTGAAAAAACACTGCGTAGAAGCTGATTTTTTTCCTGAAAGCTGCTGCATTCACACAATAAAGAATAAAGAGAAACAGGAACACAATCGTGTGAATGCCTCACGGCATTCGCACTTCTGCTGTTTTAATTGTGTGAATGCCGTGTGGCATTCACACAATTAAAACTAAGTAGCTGCCACCATAGTTGAAAACTGGAATTGGCTGAGCCACGCTATGAATTCTGGGATAGGTTGGTCACGAAGAATACACCTGACCCATCCTTCAAATCTAGTGAAATGAAGCACGCATTTGTCGACTGCATTTGGAGAAGTCTTCTAGTTTGGACAGCCTTTGTTATCACCTACGATACTGGAAACTGCTTCTTCTTCTTTGGCGTTTAACGGCAACTGGGATTCTTGTAGATGCAGTGCTGCCATCTTCTGTTTCAGTCCGTTAGTACACTCTTGAATCCTACGTATTCCTGTGTCTTTCAGGATCTTACAAAGCTTCAAAGGATGCGTCAACTATTAAATTAGTTGTCAGCAAATTTAATAGTCGAAGTAATCGTGACTAGTTGACAAATCCTGGCAGCCCTAACGGCTAATGCCTCCTTCTCTATTTGAGTATATCTTTGTTGTGTGGGGGTTGATGCTTTTGAAGTGAAGGTCACTACCTTGGTTGAGTCTTCCTCTTGTTTCTGAAGTAGCACTGCTCCCAGTCCATAGGAGGATGCTTAAGGCTGATACTGTTGTTTGTGCTTTGGGACTGTAGACTGCCAGGTACTCAGTACTGACTTAATGCTGTCAAACACTGTTTGTTGAGCCTCACTCCAACAGTACTTTTTTGCTACGGCGTAGTTCTCTCAATAGCTGTGTTTTTTCTGCTTGGTGGGGAAACATTGCCTTGATGATTAACCATTCTCAGAAATTGTCTCGCTCCACTTACATCAGCCTCCATGTTGCTGACCATGTTCACTTTTTCTGGGTCTGCTTTGACGCTTGTACTGTCAATGATCTGTCCAAGCAACTTGATCAAGGTTTTTGCAAAGTCGCATTTCTCACTTTTCAATGTCACACCTGCTTTTGTGAACCACACAAGGACTGCGACTAGTCTCTTGTCGTGCTGGGCCTGTGTGTCCAAAATGTCATCCATTTGGCAGACAACTTCGTCCAGCCCCTCCAAGACTTGAGACATTCATTTTTGAAAATGCTCAGGAGCTGAAGATATGCTGAAACAGAGTCTATTGAAACAATACCTTCCAAATGGCGTGATGAAGGTTGTGAAAAGAGCTGACTGCTTGGAAAAAGGTATTTTCCACAATTCTGAGTTAGCATCGAGTTTTGAGAAGAACTTTGCGCCTTCTAGCTGTCCTAGGGTGTGCTATACTGATTGCAACATGTGTCTTTCTCTTTTCACAGAATTGTTACGTTTGGTCAAGTCAATACACACACTTCTTCTCTGTTTGGTTTGGGTACTGGAAAGATTCCTGCACAGCAGTCAGTAGACTGCTACACTCTGGAGATTACCCCTAACTCTTCTATACAAGCTAGCTCCTTTTTGATTTTAGGCAGTAGGGAAGTGGGACCCTTTTTGGGGTCAACAGATAAATGGCTTAGCATCTGCTTTAAGCTCAATTTTGTATTCCCCCTCCATTTGTCCTAAACAGCTAAGTAGCTTCAGAAACTGCTGCTTTACCGCCTCTGCTGAAGGGAGTGACGCTGCTTCTACTCTGTCCACTAACCCAAGCTCTACACTTGTTGGGCAGCTAAGTAACCCTTGTGTCAGGTCTGCTACTACATACACAGTATTGTAGTGTTGCCCGGAGTACTCAGGTTAGCTGTAAATTTCTCTGTAACTGCTAACTGCTTTCTTTTGTAACTGCTTTTTTCTTTCAGGCAAGACTGTTACATCCGCTCTTTTGTCAATTTTGAGCCAACAGGTCTATATTGTTAACTTTTTTTTTAGTCATCCATGCATCCTCAGTTCTACCAGATGCTACTGTGCTACTTCCCTCTCTTCAATGTCACCACCTGCTGCCCATATTTCTCCCAGTGCCCCCGACCTGCACACTCTTGCATAGTGACCTTTCTTTTTACACTGATTGCAGACTACCTCTTTGGCTGGGCACAGCTTTTTGCTGTGAGGTGTTGTCTTTCCACATCGATTGCATTGCCTTGTGTCATGTTTCATGTTCCTCTCTGTGTTTTGTGGCACAGTCTGTTCTGGTTTGAAATGTTTTATCTTTGCTAATGATGTCCACGTTGCAAGGATTCTCCTGCTTGAAGTTGTTTTTAAGAAGATGCTGGTGCTTCTTAACAAGCTCACTTTGGGGAATCCCTATCACTGCTTTTTCTAACATGAGCTCTGCATCCACTTGCAGTTCCTCCGAGAGCCTCTTGTCTCTCATTCCGACAGCGAGTCTGTCAATTATCATTTCACTGTACAGCGCCCCGTAGTCACAATGCTACGCCAAGGCATATAGGGATGTAATAAACCGATCTGCCGTCTCTCCCACTTCTTGCTGCCTTCGGTTGAACTTTTCACGTTTAAAAGATAATGTTTCTTCTGACTACAAAGTGTGCCTTAAGTTTGTTTTTGAGAGTATGGTACTCACCTCCGTCAGGTTCATTGAAGTGATCATGTCTTCAGCTTTATAGCCCAATGAATATATTAGAGAACCAGGGCTGGCCATTATTCTAACTCACCCTGGTGTGTGATGCTTTGCAGCTTCCTCACAGAAGCTGATGTCACAGGATGTCACAGCATCTCTATAATAATCCAAACTGTTGATAACAATTCTGAAAACCTGCCAGTCGGTGCAGTCCAGACACACCTGCAGATTCTCCACAGCCTCATCAGTCCACTGCTTCAGTGTCTTCACAAAAGCTTTAGAGAGTTTCAGTTTGTGCCTGTTTGCAGGGATCAAGTGAACCATGACATGCTCTAAGAATCTTGATGTAGTGTCAGATGATGACCCTCTTACTATCAGCTCACCTTCTGTTTTGTAGAGTATTTTTTTTTATCCATTTTGTTTAATAAAATCTATGAGGTTCAAATGAAGCACCAAACTGCAGTTACTCAGTGGAGGTTCATTACTGCAGTTTCTCACCACTGTTGTTAACTGGAGGCTGACACACTGACTGAAGACATTTAGTTTGAGTGGATTTGAGCTTTCCATCTCAGCTTCTTTTGATCAAGGATGAAATACATATAAATATATTTTTGTTCCAGCTGATCATCAGGAGGAGACGAGCCATTTAGACTCAGCTCAGCCACTACAGAGGAAACAATGACTTCAACCCAAAAGGTGAGCAAGAATATCTCTGTTATTGAACCTGTGTGCAGGTTACAACTCTCATTGTAGCTCATAATTGTAATGTGATAATATCAGCAGAAGGTGGTGGTAACACACCTACGACGTGTTTGTTGAGATCTTTGATTCCACTAATGGAGTCAGTTTCAGTTTGTTCCACGACTGCATTTCACTCACTGCCTCTGTTTGTATCTCTGTCACTGCAGGACCAACATGGAGCGAGAAGTCAGCGCTCTCAGGAGGCCGACAAACCTCACAGAAGAAAGGGAGAGAAAACATACAGCTGTGATGAGTGTGGGAAGGATTTTACCCTGGCTGGGAGCTTAAAAAGACACAAAGTCATCCACAGTGGAGTTAAAGCGTACAGCTGTGACTTGTGTGGAAAATCTTTCAACCGGGCTGGAAGCTTAAAAACACACCAACTCATCCACAGTGGAGTTAAAGCGTACACCTGTGACTTATGTGGAAAATCTTTTACTTTTGCTGCTAACTTAAAAAGACACCATCTCATCCACAGTGGAATTAAAGCGTACACCTGTGACTTGTGTGGAAAATCGTTTACCCACGCTGAAAGCTTAAAAACACACCGACTCATCCACAATGGAGTTAAAGCATACACCTGTGACTTGTGTGGAAAAAGTTTTACTTTGGCTGTTAACTTAAAAAGACACCAACTCATCCACAGTGGAATTAAACCGTACACCTGTGACTTGTGTGGAAAATCTTTTGCCCACGCTGGAAACTTACAAACACACCAGCTCGTCCACAGTGGAGTTAAACCGTACACCTGTGACTTGTGTGGAAAATCTTATATCCACGCTGAAAGCTTAAAAAGACACCAACTCATCCACAGTGGAGTTAAACCGTACACCTGTGACTTGTGTGGAAAATCTTATACCCACGCTGAAAGCTTAAAAAGACACCAACTCATCCACAGTGGAATTAAACCTTACACCTGTGACTTATGTGGAAAGTCTTTTACCCAGCCTAGAAACTTACAAACACACCAACTCATCCACAGTGGAATTAAACCTTACACCTGTGACTTGTGTGGAAAATCTTTTACCCTGGCTGGAAGCTTAAAAAGACACCAACTCAGCCACAGTGGAGTTAAAGCATACAGCTGTGATCAGTGTGGTAAAGCTTTTACTCACAGTGGCCTCTTACAGCGTCATCAAGTTATCCACTCTGGATTTAAGGCGTACAGCTGCCACATATGTGGAAAAACCTTCCACTTGCTAGGCAGCCTAAATATTCACCTCCGCATTCATACTGGAAATGACGTTTACTGCTGTGATCAGTGTGGGAAACCGTTTGTGAGATATAAAGACTTAGAACGCCACATGTTTACCCACACTGTGGGGAGACCTTATAAATGTGACCTGTGTGAGAAGACTTTTAAAGCGCCACGTTACCTTAAAATCCACCAACAGAGCCACACCAGAAAGAAACTGCAAGTGCAGTTACTGTGAGGTATGTATGTATATTATTATCTTCTTGTTTAAGACTGACTGTTTCGTTCAACTGTGCTCATTAAATTGTGTTCGAATGTTAGTAATTCTACTGGACTCAATTTTGGAATTTTGGAAACAGTGCATTTAGATAATGACTGAAACCAGCCCACTGAAGGAACAATGTGCTGGGAGTTCAGTTCCTTAAGCTTAATTATGCAGATTCTCATGACCATTGATCAACAACCACTGACCATTATGCAAATGTACTGTTTATAAGATTGGGGGAAACTTGCAGTCAGCTGAGACTGAAGGAGTCACTTGGATGAGTGACGAAACGTTTCTCCCACAAAATTATATGTCCAGATGAACAGAATCAATTTTTGGAGGTTTACTTACCTGGATGATTGAGCATGCATCAAGATGGGTTGACAATGTTTCTTTCTCGCTGATATAACGGGACACCTCAACGAGTTACAAAATATGATCCCCAGATAACACAACTTTCAAATACAAAGCAGCGGCAGGGATCACATTAATCTGCAAATCCTTGTATAAAGATAAGTCATATTAGCCCAGTTTATTTTTTCTTATCATTGTTTTTGGGGCGAATGTGGCTCAAGAGTTGGCAGTTCTTCTTGTAATCGGAAGGTTGCCGGTTCGAGCCTCGGCTCCGACAGTCTCGGTCGTTGTGTCCTTGGGCAAAACACTTCACCCGTTGCCTACTGGTGTTGGCCAGAGGGCCCGGTGGCGCTAGTGTCCGGCAGCCTCGCCTCTGTCAGCGCGCCCAAGGCAGCTGTGGCTACAATGTAGCTTGCCATCACCAGTGTGTGAATGGGTGGATGACTGAATGCAGTGTCAAGGTCCATAGGGATTAAGTAAAGCGCTATACAGGCCATTTACCATTGTTGTGAGGCGACCATTAATAGCATCTGCATTTTCTGTTTGTATAGTTCCTTTGCTGTTATGGTGTTCTTGTTATGGATAAAAAAAATTTTTTTTTGAAATATAGCAAATCTATTTCTATGAAGTTGTTCTATATAGTGTGTAAGATAAGATGACCTTTATTAGTCCCACAGGTGGGAAATTTGTCTCGTTACAGCAAAAGTGCAAAGTTATGTAGCACTTAGCAGTTATGTAACTGTTGATATGCAGCATTATTAAATTTATTGTTAATGCAATTGTTGATATGGTAAATTGACTTTTGAGGAAATTTTAGATGGCACTCATCATCAGAAAGGTTGCCTACCACTGGTAGAAAGGTTGCTCTACAACAAAGACATTTATTGAGTCTCAGTACCAGGTCACTTTACTCTAGCATGCAAAGTGCTTTACCGTGTTGTAAAAAGCACCTTGAGTGCTCAGGCAGAGTAAAAAGGTGCTTTATAAGAATCAATCCATTTTACTTGTATTTACTAAATGAACAACGGGAGGGTCATCTAACTAAAACCAATCAGTGTATCCCACCTGACCCCCTCAGAATCAGCTTACTTTTTATTTCAGGCCACTTTCAGAATTAAAATGTTGAAGGAATTCCCTGACTTACACTGTCTTTGTGTCTTTGTTTAGAAGCAGACCGACACAGATGGATCCAGTTCTCAACCCTGTCATCACTGTGGTGGTGGGAAAGAGTTTCACTGTGACCTTTTGTGGAAAAACTTTCACTCTGCAACAGACCCTAAAAATCTGGACTTCTTTAAATTGCTTGAAGATTATTTCACCTCTCAACCGAGAATCTTCTTCAGGTCTAAGGTCAAATGGTGGAGAGTTCCAGATTTAAGCTCTGTGGGAGCGTCCCCCTTAGAGGGACCTCCTAATGATCCTCTACCTAATCACACAAGAGAAGGTGTGAAAACGGGTGTAGGTAGGATACAATTTATACAAGGAGTATAAAAGAGGTGATATTTTTGTCAATGCTGGTGTGAAGATTGTGCTGTTTTGATTGCTTTGCAAATATTCATTTCAATAAATCCAAGGAAATATTTGGTTTCAACGTTCAGTTTATTTTTAGGAAATATTCCAACAGTTAAGTGTTGATAAATGAACTTGAGTCTCTAAAAATGGGCTAAAGGAGATGTGAAGTGCAAACATATGTACATTGTGTGTAATGGGATTTGGCAAGGTTGAGAGATCTCCCGGATATAAAGAAAAATGTAAATACGAGACTGACAAAAAAATTGATAATAAAGACTTAATAAAGCAAAACACTGGATGGTACAGCTCATGAAGGCACAAACATGGCCTGCTACTGGATGTGTGAGAGGCAGAGAGAAGGGGACGGGCTCCCAGACATCGCAGTGAAGGTCAAAGGTGAAAATAAGACATGCAGAGAGAAGTCACTCACTGTCTGTGCATGTTAGGAATATAGTGATTAAATAAAGTTCATTTAGTGATTTTTTTTTAAAAAATTTTTATATATATATATACATTGCAATGGTTCTCATTAAGAGTTGGCCCTCCATGTAATAATGGGTAAAAGAGTGAATTTGGCTCTATGATTGAACTGAATTATTGAGACTGACATGTAGAGCTGCAGAGGGATTTCCAAACATGCTTAGATATCATAGCCAGTTTAAGTCAGGGTGCAATTTTCCTGCGCCAAATTAGTCTGAACAGAATATCCTAGACTTATATAGTAAGTACAAAATTACAGGCTGAGAATTGTTAGATAATAGTGTAACCCATGTGAAATACAGGTCCGTAAAATCCCCCCCCCCCCCCCTTCTTTTTTTTATCTAAGGCTATAGCCTGTTATTGTCAGAAGGGGGTGCTGTAATGCAGTTTTGTGTTCTGACAACCGTGCGTCTAGTGCGCAGGAAGCATTACCTGTCTCTTCCTATGAGATCTTCCCTCTCTGATGGCAGTCAAGTGTGTGTCGGAGCTCACCGAAAAGTATTTGGTGTGCAATGCTGCAACCTGATTAATGAGACCAGATTGTTTTACGTATAAATGCTAATAAGCTACTCTTTTATTAGGCCCCGAACTCTGACCACAAAGGGAATAACGTCTGTCCAGTTATTTGTGTTGGAATATCCCAGTGAGTGACATGCCGTTTGTTCATCAAATTTGGTGTGTTGTTTTACTTTTCTTGTTGTTCTTCACAGTGTGTTATAAGTGTTGAATGCTTTGAGCTAAAGGTGTTTTACTGCCGATGCTAGCTGCTAATAGCTGTTAGCTACCCTACCCCCACGAAGCCATATTCCGATCGGGGAGGTATTCGGATAGAAGCACTAGCTCTGTTTATATTAGAATGGTTAAGTCTTAATAGAAATGAGCATATTTCAAGTTCATTAGTACTTGCACTGTGAATTAAGTTACATTTGCTTGTTAGCCTTACGGATGAATGTCACCTTGATTGCGATGACTATTTACATTACTGTTTAAGCTGCTGATGTTCTTTATTGTGATATAATTGTGATAAAATAGTTGATACTGGTACAAACAAGTTACTGTAACTCTTGTAACTTGGTAAAGCTAAATGGAATGCCATTTGTTATTAATACATTTGGAAAAGAAGTTCATGAGCTCATGTTAAGAACACAAGATGGAAAAGAAATTCATTGTTCTGCACTGTTTGTGTAGATTGGTTTTTTGAACTACTAGAAAGGATTCTGGAGAACCACTGACGGCGAGAACAGCCCAAATGAGATCCTGAATGATCATGAAATGATGTGGCCAGCCATGCGATCGGATTGTAGGATTTGCCTGAGAAACTGATTCAAGCATCCCTGTATTTCAGACAAGCCCTATCCCAGATAATAGGGTTTGCACACTGACACTTCCGCTACAGGTTTCAACGACTTTAAAGGACAATTCAGACTGGACAATTCAAACTTCACAACGGGAATACTTCCATCCGTTTTATTCATTCAAAAGAGTTCTGATACAATTCAGTATAAGTCTTTCATTCGACTGTCTTTATTTTATTTGTTCTGCTTTATATCTATTCACCTTTAAAATGCACTATTAGTGTGCAGTTTGGTTTATTGTGCTGTATATGTTTATGAATGGTACTGAGGCAATAAAGGTCTCAGTTGTTCATTTCCAAGCCAATTCCTTTTGTGAGTCTCCAAAACAAAACCTCCTTCTGAACCTAGTAAGATGTTTAGGGTCTCTATTTGAAGTGAAAGTGTACTGGTCCTGAGTAGAGGTGCTACACAAATGTGGCGCACCAGCCAGGAGGTTTAATTCCTTTTATTTTTGGAAGTTTAGCAACTGGTGCTTTCATGCCTTTTGGGTCAAATCATTACATTTGTCAATGACATTCTGGGTTGGAGTAATAAGAACATGGATGTAATCCAAACTGAAGGTGTCAAAGTACCTAACTCTGTCCTAGTAGGAGGGTAACAGGTGATGAGGTTGACAATGAGGTTATTGATTACTTAGGGTAGTTTGGTTCCATTGGAAGAGTAATTAAAATAACTAGCACAGAGGCACATTTTAAAAACACAGCCATTGTGGAGTTCCAATCAGGTGAACCAGTCCAGTTCCTTAAGGATAGCTTACCTTGCAAAAGACAAAGCCATAACCCAAGTGTTGTCCATCATATCCAGCTGCTGTCTGGCTGTATGCTGCAGACAGGGGTTCGTGTTTAATCCATTCTTACCCAACTGAACTAAAAGGTCTTGCCGAACTGAGTGGTGCAGATTTTGAGGTTTTGTTAGGTGAGCTGGCCAAAATGAAGAAGTCCACTGAGAGTAACCCCACAGTTGGACCAAATGCATCAGTGCCTAGTCAAAATCCGCAGTTCACTAGTGACACAGACTGAGATGAACCAACCATCATTGAGGATCAAAGTCCTGTTAAATTGGGCAGTGGTTCAACCCACTCGCCTGAGCATGGCTCTCACTCATCCTATCCAAGTGTAGAGGTGACTGCCTCGCACAGAACAACCACTATCTACTTACCACCTGAACAGCTCACTCCACCTGAAGTACAGAGAGTAGTAGTTGAGGATGTCATTATGAACAATGAAATGCCTTCTCAAGGTCACGCAAAGGCCCTTTTCGGAGAAAACCCCTTGCTCTACTTTCGAAGCTGATTATGATACGTGGCGCAACAATGTTGAATTCCCCCTCACAGATCGTACCATATCTGACAAACTTAAGGTAACGAAAATAGTTGAGAGCCTTCTTCCGCCAACTGCTGACATTGCAAAGCACTGTGGTCCTAACGCTTCATGATTATATCAGCCTTCTTCAATCAATCAATCAAAATTTATTTATATAGCACATTTTTAAGACCAAAGTACACCAAAGTGCTTTCCAGTAAAATCGCAGTACAAATAAAATCACAATAAAATATAAATTACAAATATCTAAAATATAAGATAATTCCATAATCTAAATACAGAGCCAGATGTAAATTACCCTAATTCGCCTTAAATGCCAGATCAAACAAATACGTTTTTAAATGTGATTTAAAAGACTGAATGGAATCTGACGCGCGAATATGAAGAGGGAGAGTATTCCATAGCCTGGGTGCAGCAACGGCAAAGGCACGGTCTCCTCTGGTCTTCAGCCGAGACCTAGGTTGCACCAAGAGCAGTTGGCCCGATGATCTTAGTGCTCTCTGAGGGCTGTACAGACAGAGGAGATCAGCTAAGTAGTCAGGTGCCATATTGTTTAAAATTTTCTAAGTAAACAATAGGATTTTAAAATCAATTCGATATTTGATAGGAAGCCAGTGTAAATTTTTCTTGGCACTGTTGATGATGGGGATGAGCTTTTTGCCAAATTCTTGAGCACAAACCAGAACTCAGGTGAAAAGCCTTCTGCCTATTTACAGCGGTTGCAGATAACCCTGAGTAAAGTCATTAAAAGAGGCGGCATCACTACAAATGATTCACTTCCGCTTCCGGCTGCATGGAGTGAAGTAGTGGGTGTGTCCAGCTCCGCTTATTAATTCTAAATATTGCATTTTCCAGACAACGTAATTCTTATTCTTGGTTAGCTGAAACCACACTAAAATGGATACTAAGAAGACCAGAAAATGTCTGTGAAGGTTCTCAGTCATCCAGGTCATCGTAGTCAAAGGAGCTTGCAAAGAAAAGCGTCTGGACTTCTTTAAGCTGCTTGAAGACGTTTCACCTCTCATCCGAGAAGCTTCTTCAGTTCTACACATCAGAAAATACACACAAAAGACCATAGACATCGATTCGACCACCTCAAGGACCTGAAGGACAGAATTGTTTAATTCCATGTGTGTGTCTCTTGCAGTCCTCCATAAGAGTCCTTCCGGGCGTAACATTGTTACAGAGAGACGGGTGTAAGGCTGTTCCAATTCTCAGCAGCGCTCTTCGCTTTTCCTGAGTCCTTAGCAATTCTTCTTCCTACGATGACGTTTTCATCAAGGCCAATGAAAAGAAGTTAGGAAAAAAGGAGAATGGAGGAACTTTTGGAACATACCCCATGTGGTTAAAATGTGCTGCTGAGTCACATTACTGCACGTGACTGGGACATTGTGCATTAAATAAAACACTACAGATGATAGGAGAACATGAGACGGGGCTTTGTGGAGTATGCCAGGAGGAGATGGAGACAGTAGAGCATGTAATACTGCGGTGTAAGGGTTATGATGTGGAGAGGTCAGTTCTGCAGAATAGATTGAAGGAGCGGGGAATTGGGAAATTTATTTATTTATTTATTTATTTTTGGATACAAATTGTAAACTCACTGTCTGACCCATACTCCGGAACAGTAGGAGGCGGTAATGCTCCTTTACGTTGGTTGCCAACCGCCGTTAAACACAAAGAAGAAGAGAAGAGGGCGGAGCAAAGTGTGTGTGCACGAGAGGAGTCGAGCAGAGAGAGCTCCTTTGTCATGAAACGGGAGTAAAGTAGTGAACTTAGAGGAGAGAAACGAACTAAAGTATCGATCATAAACCACTACCAACGTCCTGATCGATATCTGCATCGATCTGCCCACCCTTGTCCCCTGGATCGTAGCTGAGATCAGCGTGAACCACGTGGGTCTCTGCTCCCTGATCTGTTTCCTGTGTTTGGAAAGAGTTGCAGCTTCATCGCGGAGTTTCTCTCGGTTTGTGGGCTCATCTAAAGGTAAGCACCGAGCTAACTTTACTGTGAGTTCAGTTCATGTTGAGTTTAGCTCCTGAATGAGGTCTTCTGCTGCTCTCCTCGGTGTCTGTTCACAGTTTATTGTGAACACGTTGAGAGAAGAGTGAGAGAGTGTTTGGAGAAAAACACCAACTAATCATTAGCTCAGCATGCTGGGAGAAGTTGGAGCAGAAAAGTATTTTCATTGTCCCTGCAGCTGTTTTTCTGCCTGCACCAAACCTCTACAGCCTCATTTCTATTTGAAGTGATGACAGGAAACCAGAGCGATCTGCTGCAGTATCAGGGTCACTATAACTTTATTGTCCAGCTGCTGTGGATGAACACGTTGTTTTTGTAGATCTGGGGTTTATAATAGCAGCAGTATTAATGAGACAAGGACAGCTCTGTCTTAACATAGTGAGTCCCTTTATTGGCAGGCCACAACACAAAACACCAGACGGTGCTGCATGAACATTTAATTAGTCCCTACCATAACACCCCTCCTCTGAGTATTCAATTCAGTTATATTTATATTTTTTTTTATATAGCACCAAATCCTCAAGGCGACTGTTGTTGTGATTTGGCTTCTAGGATATCTTCTTTCCGTAGTTTGGTTACTTGGTGGTATATGAGACTTGGGTGGGTGGGGGATTGTCTCAATGAGATAATATCGTGGAGAATTCCGCTCTGCTTTATATTGTCCCGTTTTCTTTCATGTCCCAGATCCAAACTTGATCTCCTGGTTGTAGTCCAGTGAGGTCTTGTGCTCTCTGTTGTTGAACCATTTCCACTGTTTCTATCTCTCTCTCTTTTTTTCTTTTTTATGTCTCTCAGCATAGTGATGTTTATCCTGCCTGGTTTGAGGCAGGATGGAAGTATAGGGGCTGTGGTACGAAGTTTCCTCCCCATTAGAATCTCTGCAGGGCTATGTCCATTGGCAAGTGGTGTGGTGCAATATGCCATGATGGTGAGAGATGGGTCTGCTTTCTGTAGAAGGCTTTTTACTGTTCTCATTTCTCTTTCAGTCTCACCGTTTCTCTGAGGGAATCTCAGGCTGGAAGCGGTGTGGGCAAAGCCCCACTCTAGAGCAAACGTTGGGAAGAGTTCTGAGGAGAATTGTGGGCCATTATCTGACTTTAATTATGTTGGTATGCTGTGGCGTGCCAATACGGACTTTAAGTGTTCAATCATTGCTGCTGATGTGTTAGAAGACAGCTCAGGTATTTCTGTGTATCTTGAGAAATAGTCCACTACAACCAAATACTGGCTGTTACTCCAGTCAAAAAGATTTTGCAGTAGAGTTGGACATGTTTTATTGTTTCATCTCTGTGTTGCTGCTGTCTTATTTGTTGTTGTCTGTCCTCTATTTCAGGAAGGCCTGATGTGCATACAAGTCCATTTCATCTCTTAATGTCGTGTTAGAAACTGCTCTTTCTGGCACTCTGGGCAGCACGTCTGCAGTTGCTGTGTGTATGACATGTGAGATGGTGAAAGAGAACCTCATTACCGTATTTTCATGACCATAAGACGCACTGTACTAAAAGGCGCAGTCTCAGTTATGTGTGCCATTACTGTATTTAACACACACATAAGGCGCACTGGATTATAGGGCGCATACAAGTACCGTATGCGTATTTAAAAATAAAGCGGGAGCAAACCTGAGTTCGGTACCTTACTCACATTTCTATTACCGGTAATCGTCATCATCAACAACACACAAGCATACAAGTGTGCGTATTTAAAAATAAAGCAGGAGCAAAACAAAGTTTGGTACTCACATTTTTATCATCAATCAAACCCATCGAAGTCCTCATCCTCTGTGTCTGAATTTAACAGCTGCGCTAAATCTCCATCAAACATGCCAGGTTCACTTTCTTCACCGTCAGAGTCACTTTCCGTGCCGTGCGGCTCCTCGGAAACGATGCCGGCTTTTGCGAAAGCTCGAACAACAGTGCCAGCAGACATGTTAGCCCAAGCATCTACAATCCATTGGCAAATTGTGGCGTAACTCGCCCGGCGCTGCCTTCCACTCTTGGTGAAACTGTGGTCTCCATCGGTCATCCATCGCTCCCAGGCCACTCGCAGCCTTACTTTGAACGGGCAGTTCACACCGATGTCCAGCGGCTGGAGTTCCTTTGTCAGGCCTCCCGGAATGACAGCAAGCTCACAGTTCATTTGTTTCACTAGTTTTTTCACATCGGCTGTGAGATGGGCACGCATAGAGTCACAGATTAAGAGCGATGGTGATGCGTGGAAAAAACCACCTGGTCTCCTTACATACACCTCCCTCAGCCAGTCTTTCATCGTTTCCTCATCCATCCAGCCCTTTTCATTTGCCTTAATGATGATTCCTGCTGGAAACTTCTCTTTAGGCAAAGTCTTTCGCTTAAAAATCACCATAGGCGGCAGTTTCTGTCCATTAGCATGGCAGCCAAGCACAACAGTAAAAGAAGACTTTTCGTGCCCCGTTGTGCGTATCGCTACCGTGCTGGTCCCCTTCTTCTCCACAGTGTGACTCACCGGGATGTCAAAAGTGAGCGGGACCTCGTCCATGTTAGTGATGTGGCTGGGCTGGATGTTTTTGTCGCCGACGTGTTTGCTGCAGTAGGAGCGGAAGATGGCCAGCTTTTCCTTATAATCCGCTGGAAGTTGCTGCGCTACCGTAGTCCTGGTCCGGATGGAAAAATGGCACCGTTTCATAAAACGAAAGCACCAAGACGGACCTCCTTGGAAATGTTCAATGTTCATCTCTTCAGCTAGTGAAACTGCTTTTAGCCGAATGGTGACCGTCGAAACGCTTCTCCCGCTCGTTCTTTGCTCGATGATCCACCGCTCGAGTCTTTCTTCCAACTCGGGCCACCTCGCCTTATGTCCACGGAAACTCAGCTGCGTTTTCTTGACCTGCCGGAGCTTGTTTTCTAGCTTCCTCCATTTGCGAACCATCGATTCGTTAATCTTAAATTCTCTCGCGGCTGCTCGATTTCCATGTTCCTCCGCGTAGCTGATGGCCTTCAGTTTAAACTGTGCTTAATAAACGTGTCTCTTTGCCATTTTCAGGGTTGTTAAAACAACGATGTCCTGCATAATGCACATACCTGTCCTTCGTGGCAACAGCTGTGTGCAGATCAACAATGAATAATATATCGAGTGCGGGAGAGAGTATGAGTGTGCAGCGTTTAAAGCGTGGAAGTACTGACCTTACTTTGAGTTTGATTCCATAAAAAGTGACAAAAACATTAGCGTCCATCGTGCGTGGGAAGAAAAATTCTTTTTACAGCGAAAAAAAGCCCTAGACTTCCAAACAAGCACCGAGTGCACAACGACGTAATGGGAAACTCACAGAGAAACTCGCGGATTCTTCCACTGACCGCGGCACACCTGCACCAGAGCACACCTCCGCCTACCCCAGTCCTGCTATACAGGTGAAAATAGAGCAACAGGACCGCTGAGTCTTTGACTTTATTTATTTTCTGCTGTGTTTTACTTGCATCTATTTGAAAGACTGAGTGTAAACACAAAAAAAATTTTATTTTATGTGCTGGAATGTGCAGAAAATAGGTTTAAATATTAAAAAAAATTTCTTCCAGTCAGAGAATGTTGCATATAATTAAATTTTTGCTTGATGCATAAAGTTAAAAGATTAAAACTGATAAAACAAGTTTTAAAAAGAGACTTTTCCATTTGATTACATTTTGTATGATGGATTATGTAGAAAAAGTAGAATTGGGCTGAAAGATCTATCGCTTTATCACCTCTTCAGGTTGTAAATCGTGTTTTTAAAAAGTAACTAAGTAATTAATTACTTTTGAAAATAAGTAATCAGTAAAGTAACGGGATTACTTTTTTGGGAAGTAATCAGTAATTAGTTACTGATTACTTTTTTCAAGTAACTTGACCAACACTGCAGATGATATGTTGTTACTTATGACCCAGTCTGGGAAGTCAATTCCAGCCCTATTAGAATGTATAGAAAGCTTTACGCTGCTTTCAGGGTATTGCGTCAACTGGGATAAATCAGAGGCAATGCCTATGTCAGGACACTGCCCTCATACTTTATTTAAACAGTGGGAGTTTGGGTGGTCTGTGAATGGTTTGAGGTATTTGGGGATACAAATGACCTCAGATTACACTAAGATGGTCTGAGCAAATATGGAGCCAATGTTTGAAAGAATAAAAATGGAATTTGGTAGATGGTCCGGAATACGTCTCACAATATGTGGTAAAATGAGTTGTATTAAGATGATGACTGCACCCATGATCTTTTATATTTTATCCAATATTCCATTACACATTCCAGATAAGTATTTCAAAGATCTAGATTTTTTGATTCGGCAGTTTCTTTGGGGTAGCTCACCACATCGTTTAAGTATTAAGAAACTTCAAGCGAGTACAAAACAAGGAGGTTTTTCATTGCCTAATTTCCAGTGGTATTATTGGGTGATGAATGTGAAACGACGTAGAGCTTGGTTACCCTACTGCACCAGTTAAACCCATCTGGTCCCATATGGAGACGGAAGTTAATGGCGGTATTTCTCCTTGGAAGGAGCTGTTTGATACCAGTCATAAACGTACCCATCCTATAATTGCAAATGCAAAGACATTGTGGTGTAAATTACATAGGGTGGGTCGCTGGGACTTTATTAAATCTCCTTCGGCATCCTTATGGGGAAATAAAATAATTTTAATTGGAGGGACATCGGTTGACTGGTTACAGTGGTGTAAGGCAGGCATCCTTAATGTATCAGATTTATTTGATTGTGGGACTAAATGTTTTTTAAGCTTTGATAAAATTGTGGAATTATATAAGTTGCAGCGTAATCAATTCTGGAGATATGTCCAAATACATAGTTCATTATCAAAGTGGTTGGGAACCTGTCCTGTGGGCAGCCCTGTGGAAGTCCTGCTCTCAAGACCATTACCTCTAAGATTTATCATTTATCGCAAGAACGGTCGGCTGACCCTCTCCTTAAAGTTAAGGGCTACTGGGCCCAGGACATGGCATTGGCCATATCTTCAGTTGAATGGGATTCATGTTTTCAAATTGTTAATACTAGTTATAAAGAAACAGGCAGTAGATTTATTCAACTTAAAATAATCCATTGGTGGCATCGAACACCGCAACAATTGTATAAATGGAACCTGGCCTCTACGGACGAATGTTGGAGATGTGATGGTCAAAATGTTTCGATTTTACATATCTTATGGAGCTGTTCGGGACTTCGGAATTGGTGGGAAAATATAATGGAGGTAATTTTCAGTGTTTTGAAAAGGAGATTTGGTATCTCACAACAACTGTCCATACTTGGCATTTTCCAGTTATACAAAAAGATTAGGCCAAAATGCAAAACACTGTGTGGCTGAAAACTAACACTGCACATCACTCTCAACACACCATCCCCACTGTCAAATATGCTGAGGCAGCATCATGCTCTGGGGGTGCTTCTCTTTAGCAAGGACAGGGAAGCTGGTCAGAGTTGATGGGGAAATGGATGGAGCCAAATACAGAGCAATCTTGAAAGAAAACCTCTTGGAGTCTGCAAAAGACTTGAGACTGGGGTGGAGGTTCACCTTCCAGCAGGGCACCCACCCTATACATAAAGCCAGGGCAACAATGGAATGGTTTAAAACAAAACCTATCCATGTGTTAGGATGGCCCAGTCAAAGTCCAGATCTAAATCCAATCGACAATCTGTGGCAAGATCTGAAAACAGCTGTTCACAAACACTGTCCATCTAATCTGACTGAGCTGGAGCTGTTTTGCAAAGAAGAATGGGCAAGGATTTCTGTCTCTAGATGTGCAAAGCTGGTAGAGACATACCCTAAAAGACTGGCAACTGTAATTGCAGCAAAAGGTGGTTCTACAAAGTATTGACTCAGGGGGCTGAATAATTACGCACACCCCACTTTGCAGTTATTTATTTGTAAAAAAAAAAAAAAAAAAAATGTTTGGAATCATGTATGATTTTTGTTCCACTTCTCACAAGTGCACCACTTTGTATTGGCCTTTCATGTGGAATTCCAATAAAATTGATTCATGTTTGTGGCTGTAATTGGACAAAATGGGTCAAAGTTCAAGGGGCCAAATACTTGTGCAAGAAAAACTGGTGATCACACTGATAATGTGGTCTCATTCAGCAAAGTGGGCCAAAAAATTGCACAAAAAGCTTAATATCTCAAAGTATAAAAGTTATGTGCACCAAAAGATATAGCAGGCATTAGCAGAAGGAGCAGAACAGTTTAAAGTGTGAATGGTGAAAATCAGATGAAAACTGAGGGAGTAGTTAACCAGCAAATGTCTGAGCAACTAGAATAAGGTAGAACTAGAAAAGTTGCATTTCCTGCGAAAATCCAGTGTGAATGCCGTGTAGTGGAATCTGAAAACAGCAGAAGAAGGAGAAACCGCTGAAAAAACACTGCGTAGAAGCTGATTTTTTCTGAAAGCTGCTGCATTCACACAAGAAAGAATAAAGAGAAACAGGAACACAATCGTGTGAATGCCTCACGGCATTTGCACTTCTGCTGTTTTAATTGTGTGAATGCCGTGTGGCATTCACACAATTAAAACTAAGTAGCTGCCACCATAGTTGAAAACTGGAATTGGCTGAGCCACGCTATGAATTCTGGGATAGGTTGGTCACGAAGAATACACCTGACCCATCCTTCAAATCTAGTGAAATGAAGCACGCATTTGTCGACTGCATTTGGAGAAGTCTTCTAGTTTGGACAGCCTTTGTTATCACCTACGATACTGGAAACTGCTTCTTCTTCTTTGGCGTTTAACGGCAACTGGGATTCTTGTAGATGCAGTGCTGCCATCTTCTGTTTCAGTCCGTTAGTACACTCTTGAATCCTACGTATTCCTGTGTCTTTCAGGATCTTACAAAGCTTCAAAGGATGCGTCAACTATTAAATTAGTTGTCAGCAAATTTAATAGTCGAAGTAATCGTGACTAGTTGACAAATCCTGGCAGCCCTAACGGCTAATGCCTCCTTCTCTATTTGAGTATATCTTTGTTGTGTGGGGGTTGATGCTTTTGAAGTGAAGGTCACTACCTTGGTTGAGTCTTCCTCTTGTTTCTGAAGTAGCACTGCTCCCAGTCCATAGGAGGATGCTTAAGGCTGATACTGTTGTTTGTGCTTTGGGACTGTAGACTGCCAGGTACTCAGTACTGACTTAATGCTGTCAAACACTGTTTGTTGAGCCTCACTCCAACAGTACTTTTTTGCTACGGCGTAGTTCTCTCAATAGCTGTTTTTTCTGCTTGGTGGGGAAACATTGCCTTGATGATTAACCATTTTCAGAAATTGTCTCGCTCCACTTACATCAGCCTCCATGTTGCTGACCATGTTCACTTTTTCTGGGTCTGCTTTGACGCTTGTACTGTCAATGATCTGTCCAAGGAACTTGATCAAGGTTTTTGCAAAGTCGCATTTCTCACTTTTCAATGTCACACCTGCTTTTGTGAACCACACAAGGACTGCGACTAGTCTCTTGTCGTGCTGGGCCTGTGTGTCCAAAATGTCATCCATTTGGCAGACAACTTCGTCCAGCCCCTCCAAGACTTGAGACATTCATTTTTGAAAATGCTCAGGAGCTGAAGATATGCTGAAACAGAGTCTATTGAAACAATACCTTCCAAATGGCGTGATGAAGGTTGTGAAAAGAGCTGACTGCTTGGAAAAAGGTATTTTCCACAATTCTGAGTTAGCATCGAGTTTTGAGAAGAACTTTGCGCCTTCTAGCTGTCCTAGGGTGTGCTATACTGATTGCAACATGTGTCTTTCTCTTTTCACAGAATTGTTACGTTTGGTCAAGTCAATACACACACTTCTTCTCTGTTTGGTTTGGGTACTGGAAAGATTCCTGCACAGCAGTCCAGTAGACTGCTACACTCTGGAGATTACCCCTAACTCTTCTATACAAGCTAGCTCCTTTTTGATTTTAGGCAGTAGTGAAGTGGGACCCTTTTTGGGGTCAACAGATAAATGGCTTAGCATCTGCTTTAAGCTCAATTTTGTATTCCCCCTCCATTTGTCCTAAACAGCTAAGTAGCTTCAGAAACTGCTGCTTTACCGCCTCTGCTGAAGGGAGTGACGCTGCTTCTATTCTGTCCACTAACCCAAGCTCTACACTTGTTGGGCAGCTAAGTAACCCTTGTGTCAGGTCTGCTACTACATACACAGTATTGTAGTGTTGCCCGGAGTACTCAGGTTAGCTGTAAATTTCTCTGTAACTGCTAACTGCTTTCTTTTGTAACTGCTTTTTTCTTTCAGGCAAGACTGTTACATCCGCTCTTTTGTCAATTTTGAGCCAACAGGTCTATATTGTTAACTTTTTTTTTAGTCATCCATGCATCCTCAGTTCTATCAGATGCTACTGTGCTACTTCCCTCTCTTCAATGTCACCACCTGCTGCCCATATTTCTCCCAGTGCCCCCGACCTGCACACTCTTGCATAGTGACCTTTCTTTTTACACTGATTGCAGACTACCTCTTTGGCTGGGCACAGCTTTTTGCTGTGAGGTGTTGTCTTTCCACATCGATTGCATTGCCTTGTGTCATGTTTCATGTTCCTCTCTGTGTTTTGTGGCACAGTCTGTTCTGGTTTGAAATGTTTTATCTTTGCTAATGATGTCCACGTTGCAAGGATTCTCCTGCTTGAAGTTGTTTTTAAGAAGATGCTGGTGCTTCTTAACAAGCTCACTTTGGGGAATCCCTATCACTGCTTTTTCTAACATGAGCTCTGCATCCACTTACAGTTCCTCCGAGAGCCTCTTGTCTCTCATTCCGACAGCGAGTCTGTCAATTATCATTTCACTGTACAGCGCCCCGTAGTCACAATGCTACGCCAAGGCATATAGGGATGTAATAAACCGATCTGCCATCTCTCCCACTTCTTGCTGCCTTCGGTTGAACTTTTCACGTTTAAAAGATAATGTTTCTTCTGACTACAAAGTGTGCCTTAAGTTTGTTTTTGAGAGTGTGGTACTCACCTCCGTCAGGTTCATTGAAGTGATCATGTCTTCAGCTTTATAGCCCAATGAATATATTAGAGAACCAGGGCTGACCATTATTCTAACTCACCCTGGTGTGTGATGCTGTGCAGCTTCCTCACAGAAGCTGATGTCACAGGACGTCACAGCATCTCTATAATAATCCAAACTGTTAATAACAATCCTGAAAACCTGCCAGTCGGTGCAGTCCAGACACACCTGCAGATTCTCCACAGCCTCATCAGTCCACTGCTTCAGTGTCTTCACAAAAGCTTTCGAGAGTTTCAGTTTGTGACTGCTTGCAGGGATCAAGTGAACCATGACATGCTCTAAGAATCTTGACGTAATGTCAGGTAGGGCTGCCACAAACGATTATTTTGATAGTCGACTAGTCACCGATTATTTTTGCGATTAGTCGACTAATCAGATCATGCATCCATTGGACGTAAAACGTGGAGCTTATTGCACCAGCAGCATCTGCTCTTATATAACTATCATTAGCTTACAGCTTTAAGTGTTTAAGGTATGTGCTAACTAAAAATAAAGACAAGATGATAGTTTATCAAATTTTAATGAAATTTGCAGATTGTTTCGGTGAAGTTTAATAAACTCCTTGCTATCTAAAATATAACGGGACACCGGAGTATATTCTCGAGCATCTCACACTTCTGATAATCAGCTGTCTGCTTGACGTTTATTCAGCTGTGTAAAAACTATAACTTTAATCTCAGCCAAACCGATTTACTCAGGAACAAATAAAATACTAAAAAAAAGCCAAACAATAACATGTTTAAGTTATCTAAGTGACTTATATATCATGTTTAACCTGAGTAGCGAAAGACGGCGGTGGGTTTGAAAACGATTTGCCGGGAGTCCGGTGTTCCCACGGGCTCTAGTGAGCCTTGCCCCCGGCTAGCTATTGAAAACATGTGGTGTCTTGATAAACTGAGCAGATATTTGAGGTTTCCACAGCTACATTCTCGCCTGAAAATATGTTAAACGTTTATTTTGTGACCCAGAAAGAATAATAAGAGTAATATTTGCCATTGTTGGAAACTGAGCTGGGCTGCGCTATGAATTCTGGGACAGAGCTACCTCTTTTTCGGGGTTTAACGGCAGCTGGCATCCTTGTACATGCAGTGTTGCCATCTTCTGTTTCAGTCCGTTATTACACTCTTAAATCCTACTACTTATTCCTGCGTCTTTTGGGATCTTACAAAGCTTCAAACGACTCGTCGACGATTTTGATTTTCGACGTAATTGTGACTAGCCGACTAATCGTGGCAGCCCTAGTGTCAGATGATGACCCTCTTACTATCAGCTCACCTTCAGTTTTTCAAAGTTTTTATCCAATTTGTTTAATAAAATCTATGAGGTTCAAATGAAGCACCAAACTAAAGTTATTCAGTCAGTGGAGGTTCAGTAGTGCAGTTTCTCATCACTGTCGTTAACTGGAGGCTGACACACTGACTGAAGATATTTAGTTTGAGTGGATTTGAGCTTTCCATCTCAGCTTCTTTTGGTCAAGGATGAAATACATATAAATATATTTTTTGTTCCAGCTGATCATCAGGAGGAGACGAGCCATTTAGACTCAGCTCAGCCACTACAGAGGAAACAATGACTTCAACCCAAAAGGTGAGCAAAAATATCTCTGTTATTGAAACTGTGTGCAGGTTACAACTCTCATTGTAGCTCATAATTGTAATGTGATAATATCAGCAGAAGGTGGCAGTAACCAGTGTTGGTCAAGTTACTTGAAAAAAGTAATCAGTAACTAATTACTGATTACTTCCCCAAAAAAGTAATCTCATTACTTTACTCATTACTTATTTTCAAATGTAATTAATTACTTAGTTACTTAGTTACTTTTTAAAAACACGATTTACAACCTGAAGAGGTGATAAAGCGATAGATCTTTCAGCCCAATTCTACTTTTTCTGCATAATCCATCATACAAAATGTAATCAAATGGAAAAGTCTCTTTTTAAAACTTGTTTTATTAGTTTTAATCTTTTAACTTTATGCATGAAGCAAAAATGTAATTATCTGCAACATTCTCTGACTTGAATAAATTAGTTTAACATTTAAACCTATTTTCTGCACATTCCAGCACATAAAATAAAATATTTTTTTTGTTTACACTCACTCTTTCAAATAGATGCAAGTAAAACACAGCAGAAAATAAATAAAGTCAAAGACTCAGCGGTCCTGTTGCTCTATTTTCACCTGTATAGCAAGACTGGGGTAGGCGGAGGTTTACCCTGGTGCCGGTGTGCCGCAGCGGTCAGTGGAAGAATCCGCGAGTTTCTCTGTGAGTTTCCCATTACGTCGTTGTGCACTCGGTGCTTATTTGGAAGTTTAGGGGTTTTTTCGCTGTAAAAAGAAGTTTTCTTCCCACGCACGATGGACGCTAATGTTTTTGTCACTTTTTATGGAATCAAACTCAAAGTAAGGTCAGTACTTCCACACTTTAAACGCTGCACACTCATGCTCTCTCCCGCACTCGATATATTATTCATTGTTGATCTGCACACAGCTGTTGCCACGAACGTCGCACTCGCTTACGTCACTGTCATGAGACATTCTGGCAAAAAATCACAGTTTTAGTAACGCAGCGTTCCTACGGGAAAGTAACGGTAATCTAATTACCGTTTTTGCAATAGTAATCCCTTACTTTACTCGTTACAAGTAACGCGTTACTGCCCATCTCTGGTGGTAACACACCTACAATGTGTTTGTTGACATCTTTGATTCCACTAATGGAGTTTCAGTTTGTTCCACGACTGCATTTCACTCACTGCCTCTGTTTGTATCTCTGTCACTGCAGGACCAACATGGAGCGAGAAGTCAGCGCTCTCAGGAGGCCGACAAACCTCACAGAAGAAAGGGAGAGAAAACATACAGCTGTGATGAGTGTGGGAAGGATTTTGCCTGTTCTAAACACTTGAAAACACACCAACTCATCCACAGTGAAGTTAAAGTGTACAACTGTGACGAGTGTGGAAGATCTTTTACTGATCCTAGAAACTTAAAAACACACCAACTCATCCACAGTGAAGTTAAAGTGTACAACTGTGACGAGTGTGGAAGATCTTTTACTGATCCTGGAAACTTAAAAAGACACCAACTCATCCACAGTGAAGTTAAAGCATGCAACTGTGACTTGTGTGGAAAATCTTTTGCCCACACTGGAAGCTTAAAAACACACCAACTCATCCACAGTGGAGTTAAAGCATACACCTGTGACTTGTGTGGGAAATCTTTTGCCCAACCTCGAAACTTAAAAGCACACCAGTTTGTCCACAGTGGAGTTAAACCGTTCACCTGTGATCAGTGTGGTAAAACTTTTGCTCGCAGTAGCCAGTTACAGTGTCATCAGGTTACCCACTCTGGAATTAAGGCATACAGCTGTGACATTTGTGGAAAAACTTTCAGTCGTGTAGAGACCCGAAATAAACACCTCCGCATTCACACTGGACATGACGTTTGGTGCTGTGATCAGTGTGGCAAACTGTTTACAACACATGCACGGTTACAAAACCACAAGTTTACCCACACTGAGGAGAGACCTTATAAATGTGACCTGTGTGAGAAGACTTTTAAATCTCCACGTTACCTGAAAGAACACCAACAGATCCACACCAGGAAGAAACTCTGCAAGTGCAGTTACTGTGAGGTATGTATTTATATTCTTGTCTTCTAATTTAAGACTGACTGTTTGGATCAACTCTGCTCATTAAATTATGTTCGCATGTAGTAATTCTACTGGACTCAATGGCATCTACTGGAATTTTGAAAACGTCAGTAAAGAACATAATAAGTCTTCAAACTAAGAACAATCATTACTGTAACTTTGTATCCATATTTGAGGATTTACAGTTGCACTTGTTCTGATTCATTATTTAAATTATTTGTAATTTTCAAATCTCAACAGGACATAAAAACTTTATGCCAGGGGTGTCAAACTCATTTTAGTTCAGGGGCCACATGGAGAAAAGTCTATTCTCAAGTGGGCCGGACTGGTAAAATCATTGTATATACTAACTTAAAAACAACAAGTTCAAATTGTTTTCTTTGTTTTAATACGATCAACATAAAAATAAAGCTAGAGCCTGCGGACAGTATGTTCAAAATAGTACAGGCACAACATAGCTATTAATTACAAAACACCTCAAGTTATTTGAAAATTCTGAGGACTAAGAACACACAAGCACACAGTGCCTCAGTGATTCACAGAAGTATATCACAGATCACAGAACTACATCAGGGTGTCTCATGCAGCACTTTCAGTGGGGTTGCATAGTTTATTTGACTCCTAATACCTGGCATCTTTTAGCTTTCACCAGCTCATCAATATCAGGCTTCACATCCTGAGCGGCAGCTAACTTCAGGATGTGATTCGAGTGCCTGTGCGTGAGCCTTGAGCGCAGTTTTGTTTTATTTATGCTCACTACAGAGAAAACTTGCTCACAAAGATACGTGGTTCCGAACATGCACAACAGTTTTGCTGTGAGGGCTGTCAAGTTGGGGTAACCTGGCAAGAGATTCTGATAGAATGTGTTCAAGCCAGCTGCGGCAAATTTGCCCTTCAAATCCGAGTCACACTGCAAGTCTATTATTTCAAGTTGGATCCTGACAGGCAGATCAAAGGGATTCACGGTGAACAGCGAGCAAAAACCTTTGAAGTCTTTCTCCAGTTCACCAAAAATCTGAAATCGTTGCTCAAACTAGTAACAGTCCCGTTATTTTATCTTTAAACCGCTTCATATCTGCCACACTTTGGAAGTGAGCTGCATCACCACCAGCGAGCTGCGTCTCCCACAATAACAGCTTCAACTTGAAAGAACGTATGCTGTCATAATACTGCGTGACAACGTGCAGCTGTTTGTTCAAGTTATTCAGGTCCTCTGTAACATCCACCATAAATGCAAGGTGCTGCATCCATTCTGCGGAATGAAATTCTAACACTGGTTTGCCCTTTTCTTCCATAAACTGTTCAATTTCTTCTCGTAAATCAAAGAAGCGCCTCAGCACAGCACCTCGGCTCAACCATCTTGCCTCAGTGTGGCATGGCAGGCCATAGATGTGGTCTTTCTCTCTGAGAAGACTGTCAAACTGACGGTGATTGAGGCTTCTGGATCGGATGAAATTAACAGTTTGGATGACCACCTTCATGACGTTATCCATTTTCAGTGACTTGCAACACAAAGCCTCCTGGTGCCAAATACAGTGAAAAGTCCAAAAATCACGTCCTCCATTTGCAGATTGCACTTTATCTCTGAACTTTTTTACAACGCCTGCTTTGAGGGCGCACCATCTGTAGCCAGGCTAACAGCGCGCGACCAGTCCACCCTGTCCAGCGCGCCGACGAGTGCAGTGAAAATATCAGCTGCGGTCGTTGTATCTGTCATCGGTACCAACTCCACGAACTCCTCGGTGACGGTCAATGTGTCATCAACTCCGCGGATGAAAATTGCCAGTTGTGCAACATCTGTAATGTCCGTGCCTTCATCAATTGCAACTGAAAACACAATAAATGACTTTATTTTTGGCTTCAACTGGCTGTCCAAATCCGCTGAAAGATCAGAAACCCTGTCGGCAACTGTGTTTCTTGTCAGGCTGATATTTGCAAAGGCCTGGCGCTTTTCAGGGCACACAATCTCCGATGCCTTCATCATACATGTTTTTACAAATTCACCCTCACTAAATGGTTTTGAAGCTAGTGCAATTTCGTTAGCAATGAGGTAGCTAGCTTTCACTGCAGCATCACTGATGTCTCGGCTGTGAGTAAACACAGACTGCTGTTTCTTCAGACCCGCCAACAGTTCATTCACCTTCTCTCTTCTCCGCTGTCCTTGAAAGTTGTCGGCATGAAGACTCACATAGTGGCGACGGAGGTTATATTCTTTCAGCACTGCAACATGCTGGGAACACACCAAACATACAGCTTTCCCATTCACTTCTGTGAATAAATAGGAGGATGACCATTTTTCTTGGAACACTCTGCACTCTGCATCCACTTTTCTCTTTTTTGACAGAGACATATTGGGGCAATAAGGGTGCCAAAGCACATCAGGTTTAAATTTCGCGGGCAAAACAAAGTAGCTCACAATTGCTATTGCGCCATCCAATGGACACAATTGGAACAGCAGCTTCTTTATTGAAAAATTGCTGCTCATTTTTATACTTTACAAAATCATCTCACGGGCCGTTTTAAACCCGTTTGTGGGCCTGATCCGGCCCGGGGGCCGTACGTTTGACACCCCTGCTTTATGCACAGCACAGGTGTCCAAACTTTTTGTAAAAAGGGCCAAATTTTATAAAGTGAAGATGCACGGGGGCCAGTGGTTGCTTTTGACATTTTTTCTTCATAACAATGTTACATGTAAAGACAGGGTGGGCCATTTATATGGATACACCGTAATAACATGGGAATGGTTGGTGATATTAAAGTCCTGTTTGTGGCATATTAGTATATGTGAGGGAGCAAACTCATCAAGATGGGAGGTGACCATAGTGGCTATTTAGAAGTCGGCCATCTTGGATGCAACTTTTGTTTTTTCAATAGGAAGAGGGCCATGTGACACATCAGATTTATTGGTAATGTCAGAAGAAAAACAATGGTGCTTGGTTTCAATGTAACTTTATTCTTTAATGCATTACTTTTAATAGTCTATAGGTTTTACTTACATTTCCTCAAAGTATGGTGAGCCTCTGTTTGCAGCCAGGGTACCAGTGCTTGTTGCTGTTCCTCTACATCAAAGACAGTTATTGTAGCCCAGTAAGCTGAGTGTTATAATGTAAACAGAAGAAATGTAATTGGACGTTGGCAGAGATGCTCTTTATTTCAGGCAACGTTCAGGATGATAAAGTTGAAGGAATTCCCTGACTTACTCTGTCTTTGTGTCTTTGTTTAGAAGCAGAGCGACACAGATGGATCCAGTTCTCAACCCTGTCGTCACTGTGGTGGTGGGAAAGACTTTCGATGTGACCTTTGTGGAAAAACTTTCACTCTGCAACGAAACCTAAAAATACATCAACGTAGACACACTGGAGACAAAATGAACTACTGCAAAGAATGTGGGAAAGGCTTCCCCACGTTAGGTGATTTAAAAAAACACGAACTCTTCCACAGTGGTGTTAAAAAGCACATCTGCGACCAATGTGGGTCATCCTTCACCACTGCAGGTGAGCTTAAATGTCATAAACGAGTCCACACAGGAGAGAAACCATACAAGTGCAGACACTGTGACAGAAGCTTTTCACATCCAGGGTCTCGTAACAAACATGAAAATAGACACATGGAAGAGAACTTCAGCTGTGACCAGTGTGACAAGAGTTTTAGGAATCTCACTACATACTCCGATCACAAACGATCCCACGTTTCAAATAAACTCTTTCACTGTTACCAATGTGTAAAAACGTTCACTTCATTATCTGCTCTGTGCAAACATCAGCGTCATCATGAAATCACTCCCATCTCTGGATCACAATGAATCTGAAGATCCTCTTCTGGTTTCTGGGTCAGACTTAAAATCAGATCAGGCTCCACAGAGTTCAGCTGGAATCTGCTGCAAAAAGTGTCAGCTGATGTCAGACTTGGATCTGATGATGTAGCTTTGATTTCTGGACCTGCAGGAAGTAATCCTGAATGTTTAATTTGGGAAGGTGTAAGTAAAGATATGCACATCAATTTTCCTTCTTTTAATTTTGCATAAATAAGATAAGATAACCTTTATTTGTCCCACGCGTGGGAAATTTTATTGCTCTAAAATGTTATCCCTCTTACATTCAAATAATTTTCCTTCAGGAAACAATAGTGTTTAGCAGTAGTGCTTGTAATATAAATCTATAGAAATATATTTTACATCCAGTTACTATTACAGCAAAAGTTCAAACTTCATGTTTAAAGAAGAACACTGCAATAATCTAATAAGTTCAATATTTTTCTAGTTTTATATTTTCATTGTTTTTGAAGTCTTTATTTCTATTTTACTGTTTAAAATTCTGTTTGAATCTGAATTGGCTTTGGCTGCATTTCAATGCAATAATTTATAAAGAAATTTATACCACAAGGTGGAGCAGTGAGTCTATTTATGCTTTATTTAATCAAGCAAAGAACACATTCATATATACAGTGTTGGCCTGCAGAGGGTAAAGTATTTTTAGAAAATTTGGATAAAGCATCAAAGAACTGTTAGAGATTAAAGTTCTCAGAGGACTGTTGTTTGTCAGCTCAGGGCTTATTTCTAATTGGTTCTTTAATTGTTTAGTGTGAGGGACATGAGTGATGTCTCTGTCAGCAAAAGAACTGCAAAGCTGACAGTGATAAAGATGCTAAAGAAAACCTTTAAAACATTTTTTCAGTAGTCAAATGAATAAATCAGTTTCTATATTCTTATTGTGCAGTGTGGAGGGTTTTTTTTTCTTCTTTTTGTTTTTTCTTGAAGGATAAAGTGTCATGGTCCTGAGTCTGAGGACTCAGTGTTTTGTGTTTCCTTATGCTTTTGTTCATTCCGAGTATGTATTCTGTTGTGATTTTGCCATTTGTTAGGTTTCTGTTCTTTGCCTGGCTGCTCCCTTCTCTGTGTTCCCTCTGTCTGTCCATGGTGTTATTGTGTCTGCTCATGAGTCTGCCTGTCAAGTTCAGTGTCCTGTCTGGTTCTCTGTGTCTGTTAGTTTCCTGTTTTATTCTGAAAGTTCATGTCTCATGTCAGTGTGTTCAGTTTTACCTCTCCCCTGTCTCGTTAGCCTAATTGCTCCCAGCTGTGTCTCCCTCCTGTGGCCCATTCCCTGATTACTCCCCGTGTATTTAAGCCCTGTGTTTTCCTGTGCTCTGTCACGTCGTCTGTTTAGTTCCATGTCAGTCTGCATTATTCTGTTACCCGGTATTCATTCTGCGTCTCTCTGCCATCTCTCTTTGTTCATTTTACTCCTCCTCCCGTGAGTGTCTGCTTTAAGTTTTGTTCTTTAGTTTTCCCAGTTTAGGTTTGTTTACTCCCTGCTCTGCTCTTCCTGTTTTGTCACCTTCTCACCGCTGTAAATAAAAACTCACTCGCACCCCAGCCAGTACCTGCATTTTGGATCCTTTTTTCAATACACCACACGACTGCCCCCAGCCGTGACATAAAGGTTACTCTTTCAACTTTGGTAAATGACTCTCCAAAGGAAACGCTTGTACTATAGCGTAAAATCTGGGATCTCCATCAATTGGTCTCAGAACTGAAGAAGTCCCTCAAATTATAGGTGAAAATGCTTGAAGAAACACAAAGAATTCCAGTCACAATTCTTTCAGTCACCATTGCCTTTTCCTCTGGTTCCTCTACAAATATTTGGATCGGTATCTGCATCGATCTGCGCACCCTTGTCTCCTGGATCGTAGCTGAGATCAGCGTGAACCACGTGGGTCTCTGCTCCCTGATCTGTTTCCTGTGTTTGGAAAGAGTTGCAGCTTCATCACGGAGTTTCTACCAGGGTGAGATGCTGGAAGCAGATGTGACCTACCTAGCTAGAGAAGCTCTCGTGGAGGCTGGCTTAATTTTGGAGGAAGAAGGTAGACAGCAGTTAGCATAAGCTGGCCTTTGACTGGACTACAATGAATGAATTGACGACAATGAAAGTCTGGTTGGAACGCTAAGTTGGAAACGGGCGATAGGGGAAATTGGTTCAAATGAAGCGAGTGCTTCAAATAGTAAGAGAGGAATTCAAATTAATATTGAACCTTAAGAAGAAGAAGAATGAGAACATACGATTAAGTCCAATTGTGGTATCAAGAGAACTGAAAAAGATGATAGGAAATGTCAAACAAGCAAGAATTCTAAGGTATGGGAACCTGTTGATGTCAGGTAAGACAGAGGAGGAAATAAAATAATGCGTACTGAGAGGATATGTAAAAAGACTGTTGTAGAAAGGAGGCTTGAGGGAGAAAATAAAACAGTCATTTATGAGATCAGTCGTTGTTGATCAATGGACATGATAATTTGCATATTAATGATCAAGGAACTGACCTCACAGAATATTGTTCAGCTGAGACTGAAGTCACTTAGATGAGAGATTAAATGTTTCTACCGCTGAAAACACTACGTTCAGATAAACTTTTTAGGATTTACTTATGTGGAAGATAAATTAATATCATTAACAAGCTCTGTGACATAATATTGGGTCTGTTCTTTAGATCTGTTGTTTAACTTCTTTCACTTGGGATATCACCTCTCTCGCGACATTCATCATACTCCAGCCTCTCATTATCACCTTGACTGCATCCCAAACTAAAGTGGGCTCAACCAGGCTATTCTTATTCTCTTGTAAATATCCAATGATTTCTCTCCTAGTGTCTTTTAATAATACTTTCATTGTTTAGTATACTCATGATCAGTCATTTTACTCCTGGATAAATGGATTGTCTTATGGTCAGAGACATCTGCTGTGTTGGTAGAAGACTAATTGTTCTGATGCCTGTTCACTACATTCATAAGAAAGTAATCAATACCAGAGCATATATAATGAGTAACTGAGAAGTGTGTATCTCCAACAGTTGATTCTGTTCATCTGGACGTAGCGTTTTGTGGAACAAACGTTTCATCACTCATCCAAATGACTTCTTCAGTCTCAGCTGACTGCAGGTTTCCCCAATCTTATAAACAGTACATTTGCATAATGACTGAAACCAGCCCACTGAAGGAACAAATGGGCTGGGAGGTCAGTTCCTTAATCATGATTATGCAAATTCTCATGACCATTGATCAACAACCACTGACCAAAACCCACTGATCAAAGAGTACCGAGCCATGAGTACCGTTCACAGAGAATTGTGGAATGGCTGAAATCACAGCATTGTAAGATGGGGAAAGATGTACCGTTAGGCCCCCTCCTCGATTCAGAGATGGTCTTTCCCTTTTCACATAAATGGCCTCCTTGACTCCGCGGCTTTGGCTGCATTTCAATGCAATAAATGCAGCTGGCCGCTGTGTCAGTGGGGATGGTGTTCGCTCTGTGTTGTAGCGTCCTAATGACACCCAGTTTGTGCTCCAGTGGATGATGAGAGTCAAACCTTAAATATTGATCCGTATGTGTAGGTTTACGGTGCACGCCAGCTTCCATCAGTATGGGGGACATCTAAAAGCTGACGTGTACCGTAAACCTACACATACGGATCAGTATTTAAGGTTTGACTGACTAAATGTATTTATCCCAGCTGGACTTTTGTCAAAGCTGGAAAAGCACCTAAAGAAAGCTCCAGCTGATCCAGGAGAGAAGGACAACCGCTGCCTAAGCGAAAACCTGTAGTGATCCCATATGTGTCAGGAGGATTGGAGCAGTTGAGACACATTTTTTCTAAACACCGGGTCTCTGTGGCTTTTAAACCCCAAACACGCTGCACAAAAAATTGGTCCACCCCAAGGATCGGGTCCCCCGACACAAACAGAGTAACATAGTGTACGCTGGTAAGTGCCAGGAGGACTGCCAGGATTTATACATCGGGGAAACCAAACAACCTCTGGTCTATTTACACCTACAGGCCAGTGGACACTCTTTCAAGGATGAGGATGTACACATCTTGGACAGGGAGTAGGGATGGGTATCGTTTTGGTTTAATCCGATACCAGTACCAAACCGGTACTTTTGAAACAGTGCCGGTGCTTAAATAATGGAGAACACACAATTTGTCCAAAAAACTCTCACGTTTAGCTGGGGGGGGGGGGGTGGTTTGTGAAAAGATAACAATGTTAACCTTTTCTGCAGATATGGGGCATAAATAGTATCACTTTCGGCTGGAAGTTGTGCATAATCAATGGAGAAAAAAACACAAACTTTGTCCAAAAACCTCTCATGTTTAACTGTTTTCCACTTTTTCTTTGGTCATTTTAGCCTTTTTGGCCAGGGTGAAGGGAGTATCTGCCATCAAACAAGAAGACAGCTGCATGTAGCTATGATGATGTTTGCTAGTTCACCTTACATGCATTAATGTAATAACGTGGTTAGCCTACTCAACGTAAATTACACACGAACAACATTAAGCTACTCACGCAGAGAAGAATGGCTGCTGCTGCATCATCATCCTCATCATTTCTGCTACACTGGCAGGGCTAGGGGCCAGGACTCTCCTCTTCGGGTTTTTGGGGATGTTGCTAACTCCGGGTCCGATAACAGGCACCACACCCACAGTAGATGTGCTCGGTGTGAGGTCTCGCAGCAAGCTATCAAATACGGTGCATTTCTCGGCTTTTAACAAAATGCTATACGTCACCAGGTGTTTCATCAGATTCGAGGAGTTACCTCCTTTGCACAGTGTCAGCTTGAAGCACTTGTTGCAGGCTGCTGAGTTTGCATCTTTTGCTGTGAAGTACAGCCAGACTTTTGACCGCTTCGCCTTGGGCATTTTTAATCTGTAGCTCTGCTCTAAAAGAACGTACGTACCTGTGCCCGCCTACTACGCTCGCAAAGGTAAAATGATTGGCTAGAATTCAAAGCATATTACATCTCGGGGGGGGGGGGGAGGGGGGGGGGAGCACTGAAAGAAAGCACAGAAATGTGCTGTGAATGTGTAACACAGTCATGTGTGTACAGTAGGGGACTCAGTACACAGCCTTGTTGAGAGCCGGTGTTGAGGCTGAGGGCTGAGAAAAGATGAGGCCCCACCCTAACTCTCTGTACACGATCTGAGAGGAAGTCTCTGATCCAGCGGCAGGTGGTAGCAGGAAGTCCAATTTCCAGCAGTTTAACTATTAGTCTGTCTGGAAGTATTGTATTGAAAGCAGAGCTAAAGTCAACAAAGAGCAGCCTGGCGTAAAGGCCCTGCACTTCCAGGTGAGAGATGGTGGTGTGGAGCGTTGTAGCGATGGCATCTTCAGTTGATCTGTTAGCTCTGTATGCAAACTGGAGCGGGTCAAGTGTGGGTGGCAAGCAGGACATTTTGTGACATCGGACTAGTTTCTCGAAGCACTTCATTATAACAGGTGTTAGAGCAACTTGTCGGTAGTCATTGAGGCTGCTAATGTTAGTACGCTTTGGCAGTGGGACAATTGTGGCTGACTTTAGGCACGGCGGGACGCAGGACTGGGACAGTGAAGTGTTGAAGATCTTAGTGAAGACCCCAGCCAGCTGGTCTGCACACTCTTTTAGGACCCTTGCGGTTACCCCATCTGGTTCGGCGGCCTTCCTGGGGTTCACAGCCCTCAGTGTGCGCCTCACCTCATATTCCTGTACTATGAGGCTTGGGCTGCTGTTGCTGTCTGATGTTTTTGCTGCTGCTGCCTCTGGTCCCTTCACCTCTAAGTGTGCAAAGAGCAGCACAATTTAGTGGTTCAACAATACAGAATAAGCTCATGATTCATATATGAGTCTCTCCCCGACAACAGCGAGGAAATTGAGATAAATACGAGGAGGCTGAAGGAGAACCAAAATGCTTTTGATATAAGAGACAACTGTTCTGATAGAAATCCCTGAGCACTGTGCAAAGTGTTCTGAGGATTAGGACCCAGGTACAGATTTATCCAGAGGACAGATGCATCAGTACAAACTGTTTCATCCTATAAACCTGAACTCTATGAAAACTGACTGTTCAATGTGCTAAAGAATGGAAAACATTATTTCCCATCATACCATGAGCAACATTCAGGCATGTAACACAGTAAAACTTTTATTTTTTACATATTCAGCAGAGAGAGTTAGCTGTGTGCACTGCAAAAACAAAAGAAGTGTAACTCATTTCTGCTTGATTTCATTAAAAACTGTGTTATTAAGAAATAATAAATGGGGCTAGCCTCAAAACACTCAGCGTTGGGACTGACTGGAGAATTTCAGGACAGAGCCAAAGTTTTGGAACTGAAATAAAAACTTAAGCCAAATTACACAGTTGTTCCACAAACATTTCCCATCATAAAGTTAAACTGTCCTAACACCTACAGGCATAAGACAGGATACGTTTTTTTTTTCAATGTTGGATTTTGTGCAATTTGCAGTGGCGAAATAAGATGTTTGTTTTGTAATCTTCAGCACATTGTAGTTTCAACAGGGCGGACAGCCGGTGTCACATTGTTAAAGAGAGATGAGAGTAAGGCTGTTCAAATTCTCAGCCCGCTCTTCTCTTTTCCTTAATCCTTAACAATTCTACTTCCAACGATAACTTTCTCATAGAACACAAGGAAAAGAAGAAAGGGGGTCGCTTTGGAACACACCCCACGATGTTGCGCTGTGCAGCTGATTCACGTGACCGGACACCAACAAACCACGGCAGAGCAGGAAGAAGAGGGCGGAGCAAAGTGTGTGAGCAGGAGAGGAGTCGAGCAGAGAGCGCTGCTTTGTCATGAAACGGACGTAAAGGACTGAACTTAGAGAAGAGAAACTAAAGCATCGATCATAAACCACTACCAACGTCCTGATCGATATCTGCATCGATCTGCCCACCCTTGTCTCCTGGATCGTAGCTGCGATCAGCGTGAACCACGTGGGTCTCTGCTCCCTGATCTGTTTCCTGTGTTTGGAAAGAGTTGCAGCTTCATCGCGGAGTTTCTCTCGGTTTGTGGGCTCATCTAAAGGTAAGCACGGAAGCAGGGCTAGCGATTTTTCCAGTCGGGCTAACAAAATCTATCTCTGCCCGTCGGGCTGTCATAGGAAGGAAAAATATATGTCAATGCTTTTGCATTCTTTCGGAAATGTAGCTGGGTAATTATGTCTTTGGCATCGGTGAGCCACTGCCAATATGTGACATATTGAAATCACGTTTGAATTTGCGCTTGTTTTTTTGCTTTCACGTTGCAATCGCGCGAACTGTGTATAGAGAGCGACAGCACTGATTGGTGAGTGACGATTATTTGTGCACCAATTCCTCTGACGTCGTCTTATCAATCGTTAGCTTACTATGCAAACATGACAAGTGAAATCTCCCGCAGCTTAAACATGTGAGAGGTTGATCGCGCAGAGAATCGCTGAGCTTTACAGGGAGTGCAGAATTATCAGGCAAATGAGTATTTTGTCCACATCATCCTCTTCATGCATGTTGTCTTACTCCAAGCTGTATAGGCTCGAAAGCCTACTACCAATTAAGCATATTAGGTGATGTGCATCTCTGTAATGAGAAGGGGTGTGGTCTAATGACATCAACACCCTATATCAGGTGTGCATAATTATTAGGCAACATCCTTTCCTTTGGCAAAATGGGTCAAAAGAAGGACTTGACAGGCTCAGAAAAGTCAAAAATAGTGAGATATCTTGCAGAGGGATGCAGCAGTCTCAAAATTGCAAAGCTTCTGAAGCGTGATCATCGAACAATCAAGCGTTTCATTCAAAATAGTCAACAGGGTCGCAAGAAGCGTGTGGAAAAACCAAGGCGTAAAATAACTGCCCATGAACTGAGAAAAGTCAAGCGTGCAGCTGCCAAGATGCCACTTGCCACCAGTTTGGCCATATTTCAGAGCTGCAACATCACTGGAGTGCCCAAAAGCACAAGGTGTGCAATACTCAGAGACATGGCCAAGGTAAGAAAGGCTGAAAGACGACCACCACTGAACAAGACACACAAGCTGAAACGTCAAGACTGGGCCAAGAAATATCTCAAGACTGGTTTTTCTAAGGTTTTATGGACTGATGAAATGAGAGTGAGTCTTGATGGGCCAGATGGATGGGCCCGTGGCTGGATTGGTAAAGGGCAGAGAGCTCCAGTCCGACTCAGACGCCAGCAAGGTGGAGGTGGAGTACTGGTTTGGGCTGGTATCATCAAAGATGAGCTTGTGGGGCCTTTTCGGGTTGAGGATGGAGTCAATGGTGAACAGATCAAAACACTGACAGAATCCATGGATGGCAGGCTTTTGAGTGTCCTTGCAAAGAAAGGTGGCTATATTGGTCGCTGATTTGTTTTTGTTTTGTTTTTGAATGTCAGAAATGTATATTTGTGAATGTGGAGATGTTATATTGGTTTCACTGGTAAAAATAAATAATTGAAATGGGTATATATTTGTTTTTTGTTAAGTTGCCTAATAATTATGCACAGTAATAGTCACCTGCACACACAGATATCCCCCTAAAATAGCTAAAACTAAAAACTACTTCCAAAAACATTCAGCTTTGATATTAATGAGTTTTTTGGGTTCATTGAGAACATGGTTGTTGTTCAATAATAAAATTATTCCTCAAAAATACAATTTGCCTAATAATTCTGCACTCCCTGTATGTGAGTGAGTGTGTAAAAGCATTTCAGTTCTGCTGAGCCAAATAAGACAGGTCAGGGTGAAGAAGTGACAGCCAAAGAAAAGCTTACCACAAAACAGAAAAGTTATGACAAATCAGACTATAAGGCAAAAAGAAAGTGCAGCTTTATGGTTTCATGGACAAAATAATTTCTGTGGCTGCAATATGACGAGCTAAATAACCAGGGCTGCACATAAGTGGTCCGCAGGTGCGCATTCGCTGTCAAAATAAAAAACGTGCACAAGATAAGAAGTTGCAACGCCTGTTTGCATACATAAGATTTTCTGGAGGAGGACAGACATTTGTTTAGAACTCTTAAAGATGTCGAAGAAGCTCCTTTAAGCAATTACTTTGGTTTTCCTCCACCTCCAAAGAAATGTCAGGAGTACAAACCACAAAAGAAGCGCGTATTCTCGGAAAAGTATTTGCAGGAGGTGAGCTGGCTTCAAACAAATGATGAACGCACAGAGATGTGGTGCAGAATGTGCCGTGAAAATCCCACTCTAGTGGACAAAAACAGTGCTTTTTATATGTACGCAAACGCGCGCTGCAACTTCTTATCTGGTGCGTCTTTTATTTTGACAGCGAATGCGCACCACTTATGTGCACCCGTGTAAATAACATAATGTTCTGCCGGGTGTGTTGTTGGTTTTCCCTCAATTTCTGAGTCAAGTGCCTTTGTTACTGGGACCAATAATTTTAAGAAAGGCCCCCATTAAGACCCATTAGAAATGCACGAAATGCATTATTGCTCAGTCTGCAATATCTTTCCCAGAACAAACACAATTGCAAATAACATACTAAAAATACCTTTAGAACTAATTATTGTAACTCAAATTGGCTTGGTAAGCTCAGTGACCCCTGACCTACATACACAGGTGAATCCAATAATGAGAAAGAGTATTTAAGGGGGTCAATTGTAAGTTTCCCTCTTTTAGTTTGCTCTGAAGAGTAACAACATGAGGGTCTCAAAACAACTCTCAAATGACCTGAAGACAAAGATTGTTCACCATCATGGTTTAGGGAAAGGATGCAGAAAGCGGTCTCAGAGATTTAAGCTGTCTGTTTCACAGTTAGGAACATATGGAGAAAATGGAAGACCACAGGCTCAGTTCAAGTTAAGGCTCGAAGTGGCAGACCAAGAAAAATCTTGGATAGACAGAAGCGACGAATGGTGAGAAGAGTCAGAGTCGACCCACAGACCAGCACCAAAGACCTACAACATCATCTTGCAGCAGATGGAGTCACTGTGCATCGTTCAACCATTCGCCGCACTTTACACAAGGAGATGCTGTATGTGAGAGTGATGCAGACGAAGCCTTTTCTCCGCCCACAGCACAAACAGAGCCGCTTGAGGTTTGCTAAAGCACATTTGGACAAACCAGCTTCATTCTGGAATAAGGTGCTGTGGACTGATGAAACGAAAAGTTATTTGGGCATAACAAGGGGTGTTATGCATGGAGGAAAAAGAAAAACACCTGCTACCTACAGTAACATATGGTGGTTCCATCATGCTGTGGGGCTGTGTGGCCAGTGCAGAAACTGGGAATCTTGTCAAAGTTGAGGGACACATGGAGTCCACTCAGTATCAGCAGATTCTGGAGACCAATGTCCAGGAATCAGTGACAAAGCTGAAGCTGTGCCGGGGCTGGATCTTTCAACAAGACAACGACCCGAAACACTGCTCAAAATCCACTAAGGCTTTCATGCAGAGGAACAAGTACAACGTTCAGGAACGGCCATCTCAGTCCAGACCTGAATATTATTGAAAATCTGTGGTGTGAGTTAAAGAGTGCTGTCCATGCTCTGAAGCCATCAAACCTGAATGAACTAGAGATGTTTTGTAAAGAGGAATCGTCCAAAATACCTTCAACCACAATCCAGACTCTCATTGGAACCTACAGAAAGCGTTTAGAGGCTGTAATTTCTGCAAAAGGCGGATCTTCTAAATATTGATTTTATTTCCTTTTTTGCAGTGCCCAAATTTATGCACCTGCCGGATTTTGTTTAAACAATTACTGCACACTTTCTGGAAATCCAGTAAACTTAATTTCACTTCTCAAATATCACTGTGTGTCTCCTATATGATATATTTAACTGACATTTTTAATTGTAGCAACCAACGATTTATACAGGAAAATAATGACTATTAACAAGTTGCCCAAACTTTTGCATCCCACTGTATATGACTTCATAGTTTTATGAGTTGTCCAACTGAAATGTAGATGTTTTGTATAGACAAATGGTCCTTCAACCAGAATCCAGACTCTCATTGGAAGCTATGGGAAGCATTTAGAGGCTGTTATTTCTGCAAAAGGAGGATCTACTAAATATTGATGTCATTTTTCTGTTGAGGTGACTAAATTTATGAACCTGCCTAATTCAGTAACTATTGCACACTTTCTGTAAATCCTATAAACTTCATTCCACTTCTCAATATTACTGTTTGTCTGCTATATGATATATTTAAATGAAATTACTGATCCAAAAAAACAATGAATTATGAAGAACAATCCTGAATATTATCAGGGGTGCCAAAACCTTTGCATACCGGGAGAAACGTTTCATCACTAATTCCAAGTGACTTCTTCAGTCTCAGCTGACTGCATAAACAATACTTTTGCACAATGACTGAAATTCACCCACTGAATAAACAATGGGCTGGGAGGTCAGTTCCTTGATCATTAATATGCAAATTCTCATGACCACTGACCAAAAACCACTGATCAATGGCCATGAGTACCATTCACAGAGAGTTGGGGAATGGCTGGAATCACAACATTGTAAGATAGAATAGAATAAACCTTTAATTGTCCCACAAGGGGAAATTTAGTGATCATGAAAGATGTGCCTTTAGGCCCCCTCCTCGATTCAGAGATGGTCTTTCCATTTTCGCGTAAATGGCCTCCTTGACTCTGCTCAAACTAGCGTTCCTCCCGGTCCAGGATGTCTCATCATTGAAAGAGTTCCCACTGGCCTGTAGGTGTAAATTGACTGGAGAGTCCTGGCCCTACTAAAGAATGTTATCTTGTTTCAGGATACATAATACCTGCCATTATCCAACCCATTCACAGTGTTGAGGAAAGCCTAAGCTGAGAAGGCACCTAAAGTAAGCCCCAGGCGGTAGAGAAGGACAGCTGCTGGTTAAACGAAAACTCTTAGTGATCCCTCATGTCAGCAGTATTGAAACAGTTCAGACATGTTTTTTTCTAAATGTAGTCTAAGTGTCAGGAGGAATGCCGTGATTTATACATTGAGGAAACCAAACAACCTCTGGCAATGCAGATGGCACAACACAGAAGAGCTACCTATGTTCACATCCACAGGTCAGTGTGGCCTGTAGGTGTAATTCTTAATTCCACTCTGCCTAGATGATACCCATAAATCAGGTGATGTTATGCCATCATTTCTTAGTACACAACAAACACTTCACATTAGAATGAAAAAAAAAATCCCAAGTGTGCGGAAGTAGAGGCAGTAGTAGCACATTTAATTATTTACAAGCATAATGTTTGTTTATTGACATACATGGGCAATCAGAGCAATCTGCTGCAGTATCAGGGTCACAATAAACTTTATTGTCCAGTTGTGGATGGTGGAGAGTACCAGCTTTTTAAACCCTGGTAGGGGTTCTCCCTAAAGAAGTGTAATTGACCCACTTTTGATCACATGCCTTATCACATAAGGGATAAAATGCATATCTATACTTTTGTGTCCCAGCTGAGTAACAGGAGGAGAAGAGTCTGGTGGAGGAGCAGAGGAACAGTTTCAGCCATTTGGATTCAGCTCAGCCACTACAGAGGAAACAATGACTTCAACACAGGAGGTGAGAAAAATATCTCAGTTACGCTGTTATTGAAACTGTGTGCACAGCTGGTTGTTAACAGCAGCTTTATCTTTTCCATCCTGGGCTCCTCCATAAATAGAGAAGCTACATTCACAAACAAAAACCACAGAAGTTACAAGAAAATACAAAGATCACATTTTATCAGCACACATTGAAACAACAATGTCATCAGTTGGACTCAGAATTTGTTATGAAGTACAAGATTTTCTCAAGTAATCAATATTTTTTTAATAATGTCATTTTCAGTCCAACTCTCATTGTAGCTCATAATTGTAATGTGAAACTATCACCAGAAGGTGGTGGTAACACACCTACAATGTGTTTGTTGACATCTTTGATTCCAAAATGGAGGCAGGTTCAGTTTGTTCCAGGACTGCATTTCACTCACTGCCTCTGTTTGTATCTCTGTCACTGCAGGACCAACATGGAGCGAGAAGTCAGCGCTCTCAGGAGGCCGACAAACCTCACAGAAGAAAGGGAGAGAAAACATACAGCTGTGATGATTGTGGAGAAGATTTTACTGGAAAGTCTAACCTGAAAATTCAACAACTCATCCACACTGGGATGAGACCATTCAGGTGTGACTTGTGTGGAACGTCTTTTACCAAGACAGTAAACTTAAAAAGACACCAACTCATCCATAGTGGAGATAAACCGCACAGCTGTGACTTGTGTGGAAAATCTTTTACCCAACCTGGAAACTTAAAAAGACACCAGCTTGTCCACAGTGGAGTCAAACCGTACACCTGTGATCAGTGTGGTAAAACTTTTAATTGCAGTGGCAACTTACTAAAGCATGAAGTTACCCACTCTGGAATTAAGGCGTACAGCTGTGACATTTGTGGGAAAACTTTTAGCCTTTTAGGGAACAGAAATAGACACCAACGCATTCACACTGCAAATGGTGTTTACTTCTGTGATCAGTGTGGGAAACTGTTTACAACAGATGCACACTTACAATTCCACATGTTTACCCACGCTGATGAGAGACTTTATAAATGTGACCTGTGTGATAAGGCTTTTAAATCTCCACGTTACCTGAGAAAACACCACCAAATGCACTCCAGAAAGAAACTCTACAAGTGCAGTAATTGTGAGGTATGTATTTATATTTTTATCTTCTAATTTCAGTGTCACTGTTTGGATCAACTCTGCTCAGTAAGTAAGTAACTTGTTAGCAAGTTAGTAATTCTGCTAGCTATAACAGCAGTGCTGGCTGATGATCAGATTTCAATCATTATTTCTTTTCATCCATGATCATGAAAAAAGTTCATTATTACTTTTCTGTATTCACAATATCCACGTTGTACCATATTTAGGCCCACATTACATTTGCCATGGCTGCTGGAATTTTGACAGTGTCAGTAAAGAACATAATAAGTCATCTAATTAAAAACAACGGTTACTGTTACCTTGTAGCCATATTTGAGGATTTACAGTTGCAATTCTTTTGAAGCGTTATGTTAATTAACCTTAAATTAAAATCTCAATGGGATATAAAAATACTTCATTTACAGAATATTCAGTCAACTCTCTCACAAATCTCTTAAAACATTCCTAATATAATACAAAGTGAAAATTTCTCCCTCTTCTATCTAACATTCACACTCCATTGGATCCATCGGAGAACAGCTTGGGGTTAGTATCTTGTGACATGCAGAGTGGATTATGTAGATCAGCAGTCGCCACTAATCATTTTTATCGTTAACTGGGTTTCCCTGGGTCTTTTCCCGTTTTTTTTTTTTTTTTGGGTACTGGTTTTATTTTGTTGCATTTATCCTCCCCTCCTTGAAGGCCGATTCGTGAAAATATACACAGACATAAAACAGTCCGTGGCACAAAAAAGGCTGGGAACCGCTGAAGTAGATGACCTGCTCTACCTTCTGAGCTACAGTCACCCTTGAACAGTGGTTCTTAACCTTGTTGGAGGTACCGAACGCTACCAGTTCCATATGCACCTCTTTAGCGAAAAATAAAATACAATTTTTTTTTTCAAATTCAAGACACAGATGAGCCGTGCATGTCACGGCGGAGGCTTTACCGAAACCCTGAAACAGACTCACCGAACCCGTAGGGTTCGATCAAACCCAGGTTAAGAACCACTGCCCTAGAAATTCCTCAAGTATAGAAAAACTATCTGTATTATATGGTGTCCGTAGAGGTGTTAAAGATGGGAGGCAAAAGCAGAGAGGGGCTTTTTCTTCTAGTCCCGAGCCGGTAAGTAGGATACGAGAAGACTGAAGATCTGCGCTGAAAAGACTTAGAGAGGGACAACAGAGGAGAAGTCATAGCCCTTCACTGTGGATCGATTGATTGGATTATGAATTTTAAACTGCGTACTCATCGTATGCTGAGTTAGGATCAGAGTCAAGAAGGTGAAGTCGGGGAGCCTTGTACTGGAAACCGGATTCTATCAGTGCGCACGATGATCCTCCTTCCCTCCTAAAAGAAGACACACCTCAACAACGGTTGTAGTCACTCAGCAACAAAATAGTTAGTTTATAGTGTGATAAATTGATTATTTGGATTTGATTGATTAAATTGCAATTAAGCTGTTTGCTAACGCCTGCTGAAATCTTGCTTTAATAAAAATTATTTATCTTAATTCAAAGTCAGAATTGTGGACATTGATTCTATTACCTTCTTAAAACAGTAAATGGTAAGACTTTGTGTGTTAACCCATAACATCAGATTTAGGTTCTTATAGGTTATTCTAGTACTTCATTATAATACGTCCTTGGGATGTACTGTCCAGGTCACAAAATTTTACTCAGCACAATAACAAGTGCTATAGATCATTAGAGGAGAGCTGCCGTTAATAACTGTGGCTTACAAATATGTTTCATTAAGGTTGCAAATGAGAGCATAGAGTCAAAGGAAGTGCAGGGCGGGCACTTAGATGAAGGCAGTTAGAGGCTGAGCGAATCTCCTCGCCGCCGGCTTAAACTAGTCTCAACTTCACCTATCAGGATAATACCCGTAGGGAGTAAGCGACTCTGATCCAAAGGATGGAGAGCTGTCCAGACCACCTGTACAGGGGTAACTGGGATCTAACAGTGTGAATGAGGTATGTTGCATAAAGCACTTTGAGTGCTCAGACAGAGTAGAAAAGTGCTCTGTAAGAACCAGTCCATTTTACTTGTATTCACTGACTGAACAACAGGAGGGTCATCTAACTAAAACCAATCAGTGCATCCCACCTGACCCCCTCAAAATCAAATTCTTTTTAATGGTCTGTAAGTTTTATTTACATGTCCTCATAGTATGGTGAAAGGATGTCTGCAGACAGGGTACCAGTGCTTGTTGCTGTTCCTCTACATCAAAGACATTTATTGTAGCCCAGTGAGCTGAGTGTTATAATGTAAACAGTAAAATGTAATTGGATATTGGCAGAAATGCTCTTTATCTGAGGCGACGTTCAGGATAAAAATGTTGAAGGAATTCCCTGACTTACACTCTTTGTATCTTTGTTTAGAAGCAGAGCAACACAGATGGATCCAGTTCTCGACCCTGTCGTCACTGTGGTGGTGGGAAAGACTTTTGTTGTGACCTTTGTGGAAAAACTTTCAGTCATCAGTGGAACCTTACAATACATCAACGTAGACACACTGGAGACAAAATGAGCTTCTGCAAAGAATGTGGGAGAGGCTTCCCCACTCCAAGTGAATTAAAGCGCCATGAATTCATTCACAGTGGGGTCAAAAAGAACATCTGTGACCAGTGTGGGTCATCATTTTTCACTGCAGATGATCTTAAAAGACATAAACGAGTCCACACAGGAGAGAAACCATACAAGTGCAGACATTGTGAGAAATGTTTCACACAATCAAGTAGTCGTAACCTTCATGAAGGTACACACGGAAGAGAACTTCAGCTGTGACAAGAGCTTCAGGAATCTCGGTTCATACTCCGAACATAAACAATCCCACGCTGTAAATAAACTGTTTCACTGTTACCAATGTGCAAAAACATTCACTTCATTTTCTGCTCTGTGCAAACATCAGCGTGATCACGCAGGACTGAAATCACTGTATCACAATCAATCTGAAGATCCTCTTCTGGTTTCAGGGTCAGACTTCAAAACCTTGAGATCAGGCTCCACAGAGTTCAGCTGGAATCTGCTGTAAAAAGTGTCAGCTGATGACACACTTGGATCTGATGCGGTAGCTCTGATATCTGGACCTGCAGTGAATAAACCTGAATGTTATAACTAGGAAGGCACAAGTATAAATATTTACATTAGTTTGTGTGTGTGCGTGTGTGTTTTAAAAGGAATTTTAACACTTATCCCCCTACAAAAAGTAGTGTTTAGTCTCAGTACTTCCATGGATGCTTTTGGTGTTTAATAACCAGTAACCATCATGGCTTGATAAATAGACAAATAGATATATTCCCACTCTTAATACACCCAATCACTGCAGTGTCATTAGATAAACATTTACAGGTGGCATGTTTCTGCTTTCTACTAGAAATCTGAGGTGTATAAGGTAAACGGCAATGGAGATCAAAATCCTTCGGCACTATTATTTGCCCTGCAGTGAACTGGAACCTGTTCAGCATGTACTATTAGAATGTCAGGTCTATGTTCAAGAAAGGAACAAGGCATTAATAGCAATTTTTAAGAAGCTGAATGTGACTAGGCTCTTTGACATTCATTTAAACACGAAGCTTCAGAAGGATTTCATAAGATGATCTATACCGCAGTTAGACTTCGGTCTAGCAAAGAGGTGATAAAGATGATTGTGTTACTAACTCTATTGTGTCTTTTTCTTTTACTGTCTGTTGAATTCCCAGTGCCACCAATCTAGGCAACACAGTGGTATAGGATAGTGATGTGCAAATGAAGCAAAGAACCATTTCATCAACTGAACTGAAAATGGGTTCATTAATTCAATGCTTTGTTTCAGCGCATCTAGTGGCGAAATGGGAAACAGTGGGAAAAAAAAGTCTAAATAATCATGTACTAAGCATAACTGGGGGTTGTGCAAAAGATACAAATATACTTGTGTAAAGATGGATTTACTGGTCAGTTGATTCTGTAAATGTACGTACTGTAGCTGAAGGAAGGATGTGCTGGGATGGTATGGTGTGCTCATGTAACTAGGGCAGGGTGTGAGAAGGGATGAGGTGCCGAACATTTAGTTTTTATTAAAAAATAATATTTTTTCCTCTTTTTAGAATTGCTTAATTTTTTGCTGACAGTTTCTTCATGGCACTGATGAGGCTTGGTGTTGCTTTGCTACCACAAACAAATGTAAGGAATTGCTTGGACATGTTCTCTCCCATCAGTTCTGCTGTCATGTTGGTGGTATTGCCCATTATGGCCATCTTAATAAAGATCTATCTGTCTATCTATGTCTCCGTGACTCTCTTCTGCTGGAACATTTCCACTGTTACCATGTAAAATGGGTTGAGCAATGCTAAATAAGATGCTATTTTTCATGGTCCTTGGAAGAGAGAAGATTAACTTCTGTTCTGAGTGATGCCGTATGTGTTAACAGACCTCTCTGCATTGAATCATATCTGTTATTAACCTCTGTCTCTCTTCCACAGCATGTCTTTCATCCTGTTTTCCTTCTCTCACCCCAACCGGTCGCAGCAGATGGCCCCGCCCCTCCCTGAGCCTGGTTCTGCTGGAAGTTTCTTCCTGTTAAAAGGGAGTTTTTTCTTCCCACTGTCACCAAAGTGCTTGCTCATAGGGGGTCATATGATTGTTGGGTTTTTCTCTGTACCTATGTAGCGCCTTGAGGCGACTTTTGTTGTGATTTGGCGCTATATAAATAAAATTGAATTGAATTGAATGCCCGAAGTCCTTGAGCTGTCTGCCTCTCATCAGGTAGCGCTGTAGCATTAAGAAGGTGCTGTTCCAGGGCCTGTACATAGGAACATGCAAACAAACATTTTTAAACATTTGATACATAACTATCAAGGTACATAAGCTGTGTCCAGCCTACGAATCCGCCCGACAAATGTGTCCTGTTTTTTTCCCCAGATTTGAAGGATGGGTCGTTGTGTCCTTTGTGGTCCACCATATTCCAGAATTCATAGCACGGCCCAGCCAATTCCAGTTTCCAACAACGGCGGCCACTACTAAGTTTTAATATTACTCTTATTAATCTTTCTGGGTCACAAAATAATCTTTTAACATATATATTTTTATTTTTAAACCCATGAAAGCATCCTTTTTCCCAGTAGCTAAATCACTTTTTTTTTAATCTTAAATTGTGTCGAGTGGAAAGTTTAGATTTTTAATGTCATGTGTGATGTTCTTGTATGTGATTTATTTACTCAGAAATTCCACAAATGTGCCTCTTTTGACAATAATCATTGTATATCTCAGTTTTAACTTTCAGTTCAGTTCCAGTTCAGGGTCACCTACACGGTATCTGCCCACCCCGAGTCCATCACAGGGTTAAATAATTTTGGTCTAATTGAGTAGGATTAATGTGAACTCATCATAAGAAGTTTTTAGGTTTATTCTTTAGTCCAGGCACTAGGACTACCTCAAGCCTTACTTGAGTCAGGATTCAAAGTTCTGTCTGTCATTTTCCTTAATTATGTTCAGCTGTGTCCAGTTCCCAATTAGCCCTGAGTGTGTGAGAGAGTATTTGTAGCCCTGTCTCATATCTTTTTAGTTAACATGTTAGTTTATGCTTCCTGAGATTCTGTTGCTCTTCGTTTTCCTTGCATTGTGGACTTGAGTGGATAACCCAAATAAAGGTTAGTTTGTGTTTATTCTGTATCCCTGTGAGTCCTGTGCTTTGACTTATGCCTTGCTGAGCCCTGACAATGTAAGAACTTCTGAATGTGCCAGAATCTATTTGGGTCTTAGTTACAGAGAGTTCACTCTGTTATGGCGAAGCATGTGGTCATCATCATGACTGGTCCTTAAAAACGCAGCATCCAACAGGAATACATGCCTTCTCCAGAAGTCTGCACTAAAAGGCAAGATTTTTATTGTTGTTAGGTTTTTAAAAAACCCAAGTTTTCTGTGTCATAAGAGTGGTTCACCCGTTACTGGGTTACACTGGCATACTGTCACTAACTGGCTCAAAGCAATTTATGTTCAAGTTTGGGGGCAAATAAGCATGAAACACTGCCTACAGACCAATAAATTCTCTGATGATGGTCAAAATCTGTAGAAGATCACTGAGACCTGTGATTGGATAGTAGGTGGGTCTAAAGTCTGTTCTGTAGAATAAGCATGTGTTTGAAATATTTTCGTATTTTTATTTTTTACATGCCTCGATACTGAAACGCCACCAGATCTGTTTGTGTCCCTGCTGGTTAGCAAGTGGAGAAGAGTCTGACGAAGCAGCAGAGCAACATTTTTGAGTCATTTAGGCTCAGTTTAGCCACCACAGAGGAAACGATGACTTCAACAGAAAAGGTATGGAAAATATGTTTCACTACTATTGAAACTGTGCCCTTCATCGTCTTCGGTTGGTTTGCTTGATGATGGTCACAATTTGCTCAAAAGATGACACAAAGTTCATTTTAACGGGCACCAAAACACAGGCTAGGTTTATATTAAGCCCCCAATAGTACATCATGTAATGTTATTTGTATATATTACTCTTTCTATAATATAATTTTAATTACTGTTGTAGCACACATTACATTTACACTTTTCCTTCATTAGATATTATTGTATTACAGTTTGGAAATGTTATACAGTAGTTGTTGTGGTAATCCCTAGTCTCTCATCCTGTAGTTCAGCAGACTTGAACGCCACTGTGTTGGAGTGCAGCTGGTGGCAGTAGTACTTGCTCTGCTCTGCTACATGCATTAGGGTCACTCTAACCAGAACCTGCAAAAGTTCCACATTTTACTATTGTAATTCTTTATAAAATTCTTGTCAAAATAATGTGAAATTATTTTAGGGTTTGGCCTAGTAGTCTCATTAAATGTAGCTCTAGGGATAAACAAATGCTGGTGTAATGACGGTGTCAGCAGTCTAAGGTGTTCTAGAATACAATTTAAAAACCTGTAGAAATAGACCTCTCCCTTTCCTATCCCCCAGCCATGTCTGCCCAGTCTGTAACAACTGAAAATAAAATGAAAAATAACAACAAAGGTTGATCAAATGGACCAAAACGGCAAGGCCGTGATGATCCGTTGGGTATCCTTGTTGGCTTTCAGCTAAATTTGTCTAATCTAAGCAGTCAAATCAAAGACAAGAACAAGACTGAATATTTGTGTGTACAAGCACTAGGAATGGCGATGACATGAGAATATTTAAATACTTAAATCTGATAGTTCCATAGACTATACTACCAAATTATTGTTTGGTTCTTCTGACCATTTGTATATAATGTACTACCACTAGTAGATGGTTGAAATGGGCCTCTGGTTTAAAATTATACAGAAAACTGGAGGGAGTTTGACTGTTCAGTTTGTTCCATGACTGTATTTAACTCAATGCCTCTGTTGGTATTTCTGTTACTGCAGGATCGAAATGGGCAAAGATGTCAGCCCTCTCAGGAGGCTGACAAACCCCACGGGGGAAGAAAATACAGCTGCAATGAGTGTGGGAGAGCTTTTACTCGAAAGGAGTCCCTAAGAAAACACACAGACTTCCACACTGCAGAGATTCTGTTCATCTGTGACTTGTGTGGAAAATGTTTTACTTGCTTTGGTAAATTGCAAAGACACCAACTAATCCACAGGGGATATAAACAGTTTAGATGTGACTTGTGTGGGAAGTCCTTTACTCAGCAAAGTGCCCTAAAAAAGCATAAAATCTCTCACAGTGATATTACAGCATACCGTTGTGATCATTGTGGGAAGCGTTTTACTCAGAAAGAAGGCCTGGAAAACCACAAGTTCATCCACAGTGGAGTTAAACCATACAGATGTGATCAGTGTGGTAAAGATTTTACTCGAAGTGGTAGCTTACGGAGGCATAGAGTTACCCACTCTGGAATTAAGGCATACAGCTGTGACATTTGTGGGAAAACTTTCAACCATTTAGGGAACAGAAATAGACACAAACGCATTCACACGGGACATGATGTTTACAGCTGTGATCAGTGTGACAAGCAGTTTACAGAAAAAAGATACTTACAACAACACATGTTTACCCACACTGAGGAGAGACCGTATAAATGTGAACTGTGTGAGAAGACTTTTAAACTTTCATCGTCCCTTAAAATGCACCATCAGATCCACACCAGAAAGAAACTCCACAAGTGCAGTTACTGTGAGGTATGTATTTTTATTTATTTTTTTTCTTTCTGGGGTGTCAACGCTCGTTTCTGTTCCTCTACGTCATAGAAACAAAATTTATTTTAAAGTTTATTTAAACGTGTAACTTATGTTAAATGTATTTGTCTTTGTTTAGAAGCAGAACAACCCAGAAGGATCCAGTTTTGAACACTGCTATCGTTGTGGTGGTGGGAAACCATTTCGTTGTGACATTTGTAAAAAACCTTTCAGCCAGGAAAGGACCTTAAAATTACATCAACGTAGACACACTGGACACAAAATGAACTACTGCAAAGAATGTGGGAGAGGCTTCCCCACTCCAAGTAAATTACGACGACATGAACTTATACACAGTGGCATTAAAAAGTACCTCTGTGGCCAGTGTGGGTCATCATTCGCCACTGCAGGTAACCTTAACATGCATAGACAAATCCACATGGGAGAGAAACCATAAAAGTGCAGTCACTGTGAGGAAAGCTTCTCACATTAAAGTACTCGTAACTTTCATGAAAGAACACATAAAACTACACCTGTGACTAGTGTAACAGGAGTTTGATCTTAAAAGTATTTTAAAGTGTAAATAATTTGTTTTATCTTTGAGGAATTAAATGTGGTATAACCTCCACACACTGTCCTGCTTACCATTAAAGTTGAATATTGGTAAGTGTGGCTGTGTGGTGCTTATACTATTTTTCTCCACAAAGAGAAGGTTCCCAAGTTTCTTTAAGAATTGTGTTTTTTTTTTTTTTTTTGTTTTGTTTTTTTTGTTTTTTTTACTTTAAATGAATAGAAATTTCCTACTAATTTTATTTTTTATCTTGTATAGAACTTTTTAAATGCTTATTTAACCTGCTGTGGTAATCCCCACTACTTTTCACAGAACTGATCCAGAAAGGTCAAATGCAACGTAAGAAAATGTTAGCGAATGGGGAGAACTGCTGATACAATGGTAGAATACAAAATCACAAAAGACAATGCGTTTCTGGGGAGACAATTTTGCCAACGAGCTTCAGAAGGGGAAAACTACAAATAATGGGACATATTACACTTAAACACATTTAGAAAGGGTGGCGAGTTCTCAAGTTCTTTGACGGGGGAAAAAAATAAAAATTTGGCGTTTTTTCATCACAAAATTTATGTAGTATTGTAGATGTTTAATGTTAGTGGTTTACTGTTAGCCTGTTACTTTTGCAGCTTTGCCATTACATGATTGTCTTCTCACAAACGCTTCCATTGAGACTTGTCCAGGATGCTGGGTGTAATTTATTTATTAACATTTCTAGGCCAATTTAAGATTTGAAGACTTTTTTTTTTCTTTTTAAATGTTCTGGGGATGTTCATCAAATATGACTAAGGTAACACTAATTTGGTGTAAAAATAAATAATTGGTTTCATAACAAATATTTGAGCCATGATTTCACTTCCACCGTCTGAGTAAAGACTGACATGACAAATGGTAACATTTAACAGTCTGAATCCAATTTTTATTTATTTTATTTATTTTTCTCCCCCTGACACAGATGGACGATTATTGGAGATTGTTGTGTTTTTTTTGTTTTGTGTGTGGGGTTTTTTTTTTTTTTTTTTTTTTTTTGGGTCCCAGTTGAAATGAATGAGAAACTTTATAAATTCTGCTAAAACTTGCTTGATTAGATTATAGCTTTTCTGCTAAGACAAAGTATTTCATGTAAATCATAGTATTTTTACAGAGTCAGTGTTTCTGCTAAATCATTGTATTTCTGCAAATTCATAGTATTTGACACTGCAAAGTATTTTTATTTTTATTTTTTTAGCTCAATCTTTATTTATAAAGCACTTTTCATACAAAAAATGTAGCACAAAGTGCTTAACATAGTTAAAAGCAGCCCACCCCACCCTCCAACTCACTCCCCACACTCTCATTAACATAAATGATGTGAATACACACACACACACACACACACACTCTTAAAGAGTAAAAATTGGGCTGGGTCAATCAACGTATTTAAGCCAAATCATAGTATTACTGCTAAATTGTAGTATTTGAGCCAAGTCATAGTGTATATAGGCTAAAACATAGTATTTCTGTCAATAGCAGCAATACTATGATTTCACACAAATACTATGACTTAGCAGACACACAGTTGACTGATCTAGAAACTGCCAAATTATATTATTTCTGCTAAATCATAGTATTTGTGCTCAAACATAGTAATTCTGCCAAAGCATAGTATTGGTGCCAAATGGTAGTATTTTTGCTTAATCATAGTATGACCGAGAAGGTTAAGTGTCTTAACTTTTCAGCACAAAGTTCTGCTTCACCTGTTTCAAGCACAAATTTAAGTTTATTCACCTCATTTCTGCAGAAAGTTCAACTTTGTCAGCTAATTTTTCAGCTCCTTCAGTTGAAGCCTGCTATATCTTTTGGTGCTCATAACTGTTATACTTTTTTTTTTTTTTTTTTAATTTATATATATATTTTTTTTAGATAGATCAGTTTTTCAGCAGATTGTTCTCCTTCTGCTGTTTTCCGATTCCACTACAAGGCATTTTCGCAGGAAATGCAAACTTTTCTAGTTGCTTCTTTCTTCTTTGCCATGGAACTACTTTCGCAGTTTTTGTGCGATTTTCACCATTCAAATTTTAAACTATTATGCTATTTCTGTTAATGCCGACTATGACTTTTGGTGCTCATAACTTCTATACTTTTCGAGATAATTCGTTTTTGTGCTTTTTTTTTTTTTTTTTTTTTTTTTTTTTTTTTTTTCTCCCCGGTCCCATTGAAATAAATGGACCACATAATCAGTGTGGTCACTGATTTTGTTTGTGGGGTTGAGCTGTGTTCTTAGCTTGGTGAGATGAGCAGCTGTTCTCAGAGCGGGAGGCCTGGGTTCAAATCCCGCTTATGGTAACAATTTTTTCAGTTTAACATTTAAACTTTTTAACTGTTTTCAATACAAATTTCAGCTTCTACACCAGTTTTCAGTGGATTTCTTTCCCCCTCCCTTCAGCACACAGTTTTACTACTTCTGCTGTTTTCAGCAAATTCCACTACAAGGCATTCACCAGAGGTGGGTCGAGTATCCAGAAATTGTACTCAAGAGTAGCATTACTTTTAAATATTATTACTCAAGTAAAACTGAAAAGTAGTTGTCAAAAAAGTTACTCAAGAGTAAAAAAAGACTACTCAAGTAGCGAGTAACTGTTTGAAACGTCAGATTTATTTATTTATTTTTAAACTATTGTCACAACCTGCGGGATCGGCAAGGCGCTGGTCAGAATCTCTCCACTCCTAGCCCCCCTTCTCTTCTCTTTTTCCTCTCCCTCTCCCCTGTTTTGCCGGGGCAGAACTCATGGCGGGTTCACGCCCTCGGTCCACGCCTTCCCGGATCGTGCACACCTGGGCCTCATCAGACCAGCCGGTATATGAGAAGGAGATCAGCTGTTCAACGCTGGATTGTTGTGAAGGCTCTTGTCAGTACACACCTAGCTCAAGTTTGCCGTGCCTCTGCCTCAGACTTAACGTGTTCCTTTGTTCCTAGATTCCCCGGACCCGTCCCCGTGTTTCCCCGTGTGGAAGGTGTGACAGGTCGCTAGCGGAGTGGAGAGAGGCTGTTCTGAGCACGTGTGTGATTTCCCCGTTTTCCCTGGAGCCCTGGACCCCTGCCCCCCACGTCTTGTATATAGCACTAACCTTGCACTGTCTGTACATTCACTTGGTGAAGATCTGTAATAAACATCTCTGTTTGAACGCTACCCAGGAGTCCTGCAAGTGGATCCTTTAAGCAACGCGTGGCACTAATTTCCAGATTTCAGTTTTTCACAACATGAAGCTTTTTTTTTCACTAATACCGACAGTAAATAATACAAATATATAAACAGTTCAAACAATTTCCAGTGACAAGATATGCTGTTAACTTCATATTCATTTTTGCTCCAAATGGCACAGCAGCCTCAGAAAACATTAGAACCATTCATCTTGAACATATGTACATACAAGGCAGCCCAGTTTACCATAAATTGTTTGGGTGTGTGTCTATTTCTGCATATTTAACAAAAATGTGCCATTTCTTCACTCAGTGAGGTGATGGTTACGCTTCAGCAGCAGTTTGCTCTCAAGGTTGTTTTTGTGAAGCTGTGTTACGTTCCCCTGAGGGGTCTAGGCGGGGAGGGGGAAGTAACAAAAAGTGACCGGGTCAGAAAAAAGAGGCAAAAGGGTTAAATTAAAGAGTTTTATTAAAGTTTCAATTTATACTAACTAAAAGAGACAGACAAGCCACTATGACCATTTAAGAAAACAAACAAAACTCAGGCGTTGGTCAATAAAGTAAAACGTAAGCCAAAAAGAAAGAGCAGCTCCTAATTTCTCCTGCATTAAGGAAAATCCCTTCACATGGAACAGAGGAGGCTGGAGTGCAGAGAAACTGGTAGAGATGCAGTTATACAGTCTACCTGGGCCCCACAAACTATCAGCTAAAGAGATTAAATACATTAAATTGCTGCACATTTTGCAGACTAACAGTTTAAGATTATTTAATAAATTAAATATATCTTTCTATAACATTAAATGTAACGAGTCAAATAGAAGTCTTTCTAAAGTTATTTAATTATATTTATATTATGAAAAGCAGATTTGTTGACATCTTAAGTTTTTCCCGTTTTCAGATAAAATAAAAACGCACAAAGCAAATACAAAAACAAGAACACAAAGCTGGAAAACCCACCCGATTGACCAAAATGAACTCAAAATTCTCCCACACAATAGCAACTCCTCTATTCCTCGCTGGCTCCATGTCTCTCAGTAGAAATATCAGTGGTTTGCTATCTGTCACCATCAAAACACTCCACAAATCCTGTGAAAGATTCACTTCCTTATAAACCATTGAACGAGACACCGAAGCAGTCACGTTCTAAACGAAGCTTCGGACGTCACTGATCACGTGACTCTGGCCAAACGAATCAAGCTTCGACACAGAGCTTCTGAAGCAGTGTATTGATTTTTTTGACACACGCACCGGAGCGTCAGCTTCAAGCAGACCATCACTATCAGTTTGTTTTACTTTTAAGTGGGTGAGTGATAGTGTTAATAATAATAATAATGGATTGCATTTATATAGCGCTTTTCTAGGCACCCAAAGCACTTTACAATTCCACTATTCATTCACTCTCACATTCACACAATGATGGAGGGAAGCTACAGTTGTAGCCACAGCTGCCCTGGGGCAGACTGACAGAAGCCATATCGTGCAGATAAGATGACATGTTTAAAAATGCCAACTAAGACCATATGAATATTTAGTTGTGTTAGGAGAGCTGGTAATAAAGTACTCAAGTTTGTGCTTTGGCTCAAGCTTATTTTGGAGGGATCAAGGTCCAGAGGGGCTTTTCAAAAAAAATTAGGGGTCCTAGAGGAACCCTTTTGAGGGAGGAGGTGTTACGTCCCTCTGCATCCCCTAATCTCCTCAGTATGTTCAGCTGGTGCTAATTGGCCCCACCTAGGCAGGTGTTGGTAAAAGCATATCTGAGGCAGGCTTTCAGGAAGCCTTACTAGCCATGCCTGGGTGGTAGCAGCCATGTTAGCCAACCTGCTATGCATTTTAGGATTAAAACCTCTTCTCACTAACACTCTGGTATTCATCTCCTTTTTTGTGTTGCGGCTTTTGAGCCAGGTAGTAACAGTGCTTGAAACTCTTTGCGCAAAGACCTGATAGTTTTATTGACAAAAGAAAAAACAACATATAAATGAAAATCAATTTGGATTTTGTAAAAATAGATCAACGGCATTGGCATTATTGACTTTCATTGAAGATATTTAATCTGCAACCCATAATAATAAATAAACAGTTGGGGTATTTGTTGATTTAAACAAAAAAGCTTTTGACACGTTACAACATTATATTTTGATTTCTAAATTGTATAATTATGGTGTGAGAGGAGTGGCATTGAATTGGTTAAGGAGTTATTTAGAAAATGGGCTGCAATATGTACATTGTTTCGAGAACACCTCTGAAAGATTGAAGATTGTATTGGGCGTTCCTCAAGGTAAAAAGGTTAAATTTTATTTTATTTGCAGGTGACACAAATTGCTCAGGAGAAAATTTGAAAGATATGAAATCATGGTTTCTGAGATGTAAATTTTTAAGAAATGGTTTGATGTAAATAAATTATCTTTGAATCTGACAAAAACGAAATTGATGATATTTGACAATTGTGTAAAGGAAGAAGTTATTATGCCCATTAATGGAGAACTGATTGAAAGAGTTTCGCTTTTTGGGTGTAATAGTAGATGAAAATTTGACGTGGAAATCACAAATTGAGTACATTAGAAAGAAAATGGTCAAAAACATTTATATTTTGAGAAATGTAAAAGATTTATTAGACTACAAATCAATGAGCAACGTTTTTCGTTGGTTTTCTCATACTTTAGTTATTGTGTGGAAGTCTGGGGAAATACATTGGTGAATACTAAAAACCCTCTAAAATTAATACAGAAGAAAATGATACGAATGATTCATAACGTTAAATATAGAGAACATCCAAATAAATTATTTATAGAAAAAAACTATTAAAATTAGGATATTTACTGAAACTACAGACAACACTAAAAATAATATTTTGCCTTTCAAGTTACAAAGTTTATTTTCAATGTGTTTGGAGGGAGAAGACAGAAGGAAATTTCATTTTAAGCATCAGCTAGCTAGGACTACACAAAGATTAATGAGTCCAACGGTTAGGGGTATATGACTGTGGAACTCTCTTCTTTATAATCTAAAGAATTGTACAAATTTACATTGTTTTAAAAATTGTTAGATGATAATTCAATATGAAGAATATGAATGAAATTGGAGTTAATTGAAGATTGAAATTTGAAAATTGAAGATTTCTTTTTTTTTCTTTTTCTTTTTTTACATTTTTTGCCTCATTTTATTCTATTCACTTATCTTTTCTCCTTGTTATTATGTGATGTGGTATATTGCTGATTGTAAATTTGTTTTGTCTGCGTTAGGACCTAGAGATATATGTTCGTTTGTTCCTCGGTTTTTGGTGTCCACTTGTAATATAAGTTGGATCACAGACAGGGGGCAGGGTTTAATAAGAATATTTTCTTCTTCTTGCTCCCACTCCACGCATGGTTGCAGTGCTATACCGAAAGAAAGTATGGTTTGTTTGTCTGAAAGAAAACTGTTGAAACTGTTGAACCAAGTGTGAAATAAATAAATGAAATGTGTGTGAATTTTGCTTTCCACTGTTTGTGTGTTTTGTTGTTGTTGGGTAGATAGCTTGTACTGGAAGGACTGTAAGGTGCTAGTTCAGGTTTGCAGCTACCACTCCCCGGAGTGTCGGCCAGAACACTGCTCAAGGCCCGGATGAATGTTCAGAAGGGAGACAATGAAGACACCGAGGATAGTGCAGACTTGTATTGACTTCACACAGTTGAAGGTAACAGGGATTGTCAGAGGAGCAGGTATTGCATACAGGTTTAGGTGCGTGGGCATGGGTGTGTGTGGTCTCTGAACGGAACAGAAAGAAAATACTACATTACTAAAGTGTTCACAACAATATCTCCAGAGTACATCAACATAAACACAGGCGGGAAATAAACTAACATCCCCTTTAATACCATAGGCCATATATTACCCACGACTCACACATAGACCCCCTGAGAGAGCTAACCAGGTACACAGCTATACCCAACCACACGGCAGGAAAGTTAGCTTAGCTTAGCACCCGCTAGCGGCATAGACAGAAACATAGTCATTTCCCCCCTAACCTTGGTTACAGTCCCAAACACATCTTATTATCACATCCTCACACATCACCAACTTACGTTGCTCATTAACGCACACTTCTCACGGAATAACCAATTCTCTGCTGGTAATCTGGAGTAGAAAAGCTCAGGTGCTTTGCCCACGTTTCTCCCTGGACATAGTCTCTCATACAAAGCGGTGGGGTGACCTCTACTGGCCACTCTAAAAACTACAGGTGAACTAACAACTGAACAGAATAAAACCATAACTATGGGGCCTTTTGTACAGTTGTGTTGATTAAAACAACCAATGCAGCTTTCACAGTTTTTCACATTTTGAAACTGTGATCTTTGGAGATGTGGAATGTAAATGTGTTTGTCTGAAAAACACTTTGGATCAACTTCTGTTGTTTTAAATGTGCTACATCAATAAGAATGATTTTTACAAGAAACACAAAAAGTGTCTACATTATTTGGACATAAAAACAATTAAAGTTTGAATTCCGAAAATTTTTAATTAAATTCCAATACAATAATTATACATTGACACGAAAGCTGACATTACTTTTAATGTTAGCTTTTAGTTTATAGGTAATCAGCCCATGAAGGTCCAACATGAGACATAACTGAAACTTTACTTTTAGCACTAAATGAGCGACCTGAATATTCTTTCACTCTCTGAGAGGACTCTGTCAGTGTCAGTGACCTCTGACTGGATTGTCGTTTGCATTTACAGCAGTAAAGTATCTCCACACGATTCTCCTCCATCTCTGTAGCCCAAATGTAGTTTCCAAGTCACGTTACCGCACAGCAACGATTTAAAGCAGAGCAGGAAGAAGGGGGCGGAGCAAAGTAGCAGAGTAGTCGAGCAGAGAGAGCTGCTTTTTCATGAAGCGGTGACCTTAGAGGAAAGAAAAAAACTAAAGTATCGATCATAAACCACTACCAACGTCCTGATCGATAACTGCATCGATCTGCCCACCCTTGTCTCCTGGATCGTAGCTGAGATCAGCGTGAACCACGTGGGTCTCTGCTCCCTGATCTGTTTCCTGTGTTTGGAAAGAGTTGCAGCTTCATCGCGGAGTTTCTCTCGGTTTGTGGGCTCATCTAAAGGTAAGCACCGAGCTAACTTTACTGTGAGTTCAGTTCATGTTGAGTTTAGCTCCTGAATGAGGTCTTCTGCTGCTCTCCTCGGTGTCTGTGAACACGTTGAGAGTGAGAGAGTGTATTGCAGTGTTTTTTGGTTTTTTTGGATAGCGGCGCGGTGGGTCGCAGGGTCCAAACCATGGTGCTATTTCGTCTTTTTCTATTTAAGTTCTGGTTTAATGTAAAATTGTAAAGTCCGTCGAAACTACAGAAAAACCGTCTATAGCCGACCAAAACGTTTGGATTTAGTAAAACGCCAGCAAGCGCAGCTAGATGGAGACATGCTGCGCTGCTGCGGCATTTTGTGAGCTCCAAATAGACGGGATAGGACGCCGCGTCTCAGCGTCGGCCCGTCGAAAACTGTGTGCGCGAGGTGGATGCGCGACAAGCGAGCCGAGATCGATGTTGGGCTAAAAGCTAACCGTAGCTAACCGGTGTTCCAGATTAACTGGCGTAAGTCGAACAGCTGTATGGTAAAAATGCTTTTGAGGAGCCGCTGATGAAAAACCAGCAAAAACACCAAATATTTTATCTGTGACATTTTTGAGGTTCTCTCAAACACAATCCGTTAGTCTACTTGCTGTTGAACCACAAAGTGTTTTAAAATGTCGCGTTTACCTTGTGATATTCTCACGAGGCGATCGCGAAAACGGCAAACAATAAACGTCACCACAATGATGCTCTTCACGGTACACCAACAGTAAACGATATGGAGAATCTTGTCTTCGTTATCGCTACTCTTGTACCATTTATTACTCAGATTTCAGTGTTTTCGCTTCACAACTAAAGCGTGCAGTTTACTATATGTGCACTCTAGTGATGTGTCGGTCGCGAACGAAACGGCTCTTAGAGTCGGACCTTTAAAGTGAACGATGCGAGCCGACTCCTTATTGGGAGCCGTGTTGTTGTTGTTGATTTTTTTCTTCTTTTTTTTTCTCTCACCCTCTCTCACACTTTTTTTCCGCTTCACTCTGCACACGAGCCTGTGCTTTGCACTGGGGGGAGGGCGGTAGTTAGGCAGTAGCACAGGAACAGAGCTGGAGGGAAAGAGAGAAAGAGAGCCAGGGACAACAACGTCACATTAGAAAGGTATAGTAATCATACACAACTATTTTCAGTTGCGGATGATAAAGGATTCAGAAAGTTTATTCATGCAGGTCCATATGACAGAGAATGTGCATCTTCTTTTTGTTTTCATATTTTAAATTAGGTTTAATTAGGGCTGGGTATCATCACTGATTTCTAGATTCGATTCCGATTCACAAGGTCCCGAATCGATTTGATCCACGATTCAATTCTATTTGAATCTGGGAAATTTTGCTTCAGTCAGAAATATTCTAATTCAGATCAGTACATTTACATATTTTTGTATCTATAAAAAGGAAGCTGACACTCGCAAAACTTTATCAAAGGTGTGAGCGTCACAACAGAGGCCTTTATGTCAAAGTAGCTGAAGATAAAACACAGAAAAACATGAAGGTGATTTTCCTGGCCTGGGATTTTATAAAAATATTCTGCAGTACGTCAAAAACAAAAGAAAACCATTAATCAACACATGAACATTACCTCTGACCTTACAGCGGTTTTATTAGAGACACCGCTAAGCTCGAAAGTAAGTAAAAGGAAAAAAAAAAACAGCGGCCGACAGCGCTGTAAACAACGGTAGACTTGTGCGTAACAAGCAAGCCAATAATGCAGAAAACAGATTTTTAGAAAGGAATGAAGTACAGAGAGAGAGAGAGAGCTGTGCATGAAGTGTGATTTTTATCATGGTGGAAGCAAAACGGCAAAACTAAGAGGGAATCCATGGCGAAGTTTATGGGAAGCGTAGTTTGGACCTCCTTTGCTGCTGGTTCGGTCAGTATTGTTTGGTGAGAGATAAAACCTGCAGCTTTAGAATCAGCGCAAAAAGGGCGTGAACACAAAGCGCGGACCCGCCGAAACATTAGAATCAGCGAGCTGTCGGCTTTCAGCCCCGACCGTGTCCGTGCCGTCAGGTGAGAAAGGCGACATCTCACTGATTCTGATCCACCGGTCTGCGCTTTGTGTTTACGTCTTTGTGCAGAATCCGTGTACCTGCTGTCATTTCCTGTTTTAGCTGTTTGGTGGTTGTTGAAATTTTGTGAGGTTTCACCTGAGGGCAAAATAAATTTATATTAAAAAATCGATTCAGGATTTTAATGAATCGATATCACGTTATCCAAGCTAGAATCGATTTTAATCGATTATCAAAACCCACAAATGAACATTTTATTTTTAATTATTTGAATATATGTGAGTGCTTGTGTATAAATACACAAATAATACACATATGCTTTCAATTGTGTAAAGTGATCTAGGTAGCTCTGTTTTGGAATTTCATTTAACGCTGCAAATGTGTTTTGGAGTTTGTACATGCGTTGTCTCTAACACACACACACACACACACACACACACACACACACACACACACACACACACATATATATATATATATATATATATATATATATATATATATATATATATATATATATATATTCAATCTCAGTAGGGCTGCCATGATTAGTCGACTAGTCACGATTACGTCGACTATCAAAATCGTTGACGACTGACTTAATAGTCGACGTGACGTTTGAAACTTTGTAAGAGCCCAAAAGACGCAGGAATAAGTAGTAGGATTTAAGTGTAATAACGGACTGAAACAGAAGATGGCAGCACTGCATGTATAAGGATGCCAGCTGTCGTTAAACCCCGAAGAAGAAGAAGCTGTGTCGCAGAATTCATAGCATGGCCTTGCTCAGTTTCCCACAATAGCGGCAACTACTTAGTTTTAATATTACTCTTATTATACTTTCTGGGTCACAAAATAAACGTTTAACATATTTTCAGGCGAGAATGTAGCTGTGTAAACCTCAAATATCTGCTCAGTTTATCAAGACACCACATATTTTCAAAAGCGCTCCGACGTTTTTGGAGACGTCTGTTACACAACAGGTCAATACCTAGCCCGGGTTCAAGGCTCACTAGAGCCGTGAGAACACCGGACTCCCGGCAAATCGTTTTCAAACCCACCGCCGTCTTTCGTTACTCAGGTTAAGCATGATATATGAGTCACTTAGATAACTTAAACATGTTATTGTTTGGCTTTTTTCAGTATTTTATTTGTTCCTGAGTAAATCGGTTTGGCTGAGATTAAAGTTATAGTTTTTACACAGCTGAATAAACATCAACCAGACAACTCAATATACTCCAGTGTCCTATTATATTTTAGATGGCAAGGACCAGACAGCCGAGTTTATTAAACTCCACTGAAACAATCTGGAAATTTCATTTAAATTCATTAAACTATCATCTTGTCTTTATTTTTAGTTAGCACAGACCTGAAACACTTAAAGCTGTAAGCTAATGATAGTTATATAAGAGCAGATGCTGCTGGTGCAATAAGCTGTACGTTTTACGTCCAATGGATGATGATCTGATTAGTCAACTAATCGCAAAAATAATCGGTGACTAGTCGACTATCAGAATAATCGTTTGTGGCAGCCCTAATAAACATATATGTAAAACTACTTTTTTTTTTTTTTTAAATTAGTAATTCATTTTGTGCATTATTTTATATTGTTGTTAATAATAATTTAATTAAAGCAACAAAACAACATGAAGAGCTGGTTGGGAGCCAAAAGAGCTGGATCTTTGTAGTGAGTCGAGCTGAAAGACCCGGTTCTCTAAAAAGAGTCGGAATTCCCATCACTAGTGCACTCAAATGGTGTCGAGTCAACTAGCGCCACCTGTGGCCAAGTGCCATAGTCTACAGCCAGAGTAACCTGTTACACACATCTTCCCCGACGTTTGAATTTGTTTCATACACAATACATTTGTAACTTTCAATTTTTTCTCTTTTTGCGTCTTGCAAATAAACCTTTAAACTGAATGAAATCATTATGTATTTATTTACATCAGTAAGAAATGCCAAATTATATTCACAAAGAGAGTTGGTAGTTATATACAGTTTAATAAATATTTGTAAGGAGATGGCATTTACTGTGAATTTACAGTGATTAGTTACACTGTGATTAGTAATAAATAGACCCAGTGTGATTGAGTCGACCCTGTGAGAGTGGGTGGATTTAAGAAAGTGAGTGACACAGGTGTGTCAGTTGGTTTGTCATCTGTTTTTGAGTGTGGAGGAGAGTTAGAAAACTTTCTTTTTAATGCTAAGTTAGGAATATTCATGATTTAATTTGCAAAACTTGCATATGATCTCCAGTTTGTAGCAGATCTACTGACTATCATATAGCAACTGGAGCAGATTCAAATGTTGTTCAGTTCATTACTGCCACCCGGAAACATGTTGAAAGATGCAATGCCAGCGATGTGGAATGTAAAGACCAAAACCAGTCATTGTTAGAATAGAATGGAATAATCCTTTAATTGTCCTACAAGGGGAAATTTGGTTGTAACAGTAGGAAGAAAAACGCATATACAAACAAACAGGACACAGAACAGAAACATACACAATTTTTTAACAAATTTACTTCAAGGACAATAGTTACCAAAAACAGAGTACTGTACAGTTACTAAAATTAAATACAGATAAGAGGCAAACCCAGGTTGTAGTTTGAATCGATTGATAAAATAGTGCAGTTACAGCGCTGATGTAAACATCTATGTTTGTTGGGAGCAGTGTTGATTGTACAGTCTGACACTGCAGGGAGGAAGGACCTGCAGAAACGCTCCTTCATGCATCGAGGATGCAGCAGTCTGGCACTGAAGCAGCTCTGCAGCAACATCTACATGCATGGGCTGGGAGACTCTGTCCATCAGAGATGTTATTTTGGCCAGAGTCCTTCTGTCTCCCACCACCTGCACTGGGTCCAGAGTGCATCCCAGAACAGAGCTGGCCTTCCTGATGAGTTTATCCAACCTCTTCCTCTCATCTGTCGATAAACTGCTGCTCCAACACACCTCACTGTAAAAATGACAGATGCCACCACAGAGTCATAGAAGGTCTTTAGAAGCGCTCCCTGGACTCCAAATGACCTCAGCCGCAGTGTTGTGGCTCCAGTCAAGTTTATTCAAGTGAACACCCAGGTACCTATACAGGTGAGGGCTCATCACAGTCCTCACCTGTAGGTGGCAGCATGGGGAGTTGATGGAGAGGTCTGCAGCGTAGAGGGTGAAAGACAACAGGGATCATTTTTTGTCTGTTCATTATACAGTCAGATTAGCTTGTGAGAACCATCTCTATCACCATGTTTGAATTCATAGGGAACTAAACTTTTTTGTTGTTGTTGCCACTGAGGAGAGTAGTAATTTTTGTTTGATAATCCAATGTGTTACGAACAACAGTTGTCTTTTTCTCAGGGATGTGACTGCTTTCTCTTCTTGTATGATAAGGTTTGATGTAGGAACTTTTGCACTGGAGACAGTGGCTGAGACTTTGGTCCTGATTTGTTCTGATTTAGGTTGTGGTAATTTATTAATCTTTATGGTGGTTTCCCTGGCTGTGATGAGCTCCACTATGGGCAGCAGTTGTGGAAATGTGGCAAAATCGAGTCTTTTGGCTGGCATAGTGTAAGCTCCTTAAATTACCACAATCTGGATGCCTGAGAACCTTCACAGAGACTGATAGGTTTGTAGCTTGAACCTATTCGCTGGAACGTTGAAGGCAATATAATTACACAGCAAGCAAGACACAAATAGGCAAAGTTCTTCTTGTTACTCATGCATAAGGGAGACCTCATTAACATATGACGTCTACATACAAAGGTGTGTGTGTGTGTGTGTGTGTGTGTGTGTGTGTGTGTGTGTGTGTGTGTGTGTGTGTGTGTGTGTGTGTGTGTGTGTGTGTGTGTGTGTGTGTGTGTGTGTGTGTGTGTGTGTGTGTGTGTGTGTGTGTGTGTGTGTCAGGAAGAGGGTAGTCTCCCCTTCACCCTAGATGGTTCACCCTAGATAACACGGTGAGGAAGTCCAGCAGTTCATCTAAACAAAAAGCTTAGACTAGAACAGACGTAGCTACGTTAATCCTACCATAAGACAAGGTACGACCTCTCTCGTGCTCTCTAATGCACACAAAGTTTGCAGACTATCAAGGATCAAGCCTCTACCAATCTACAACTAATTATAAAACTCTAAGCATATATAAGTAGATGTTTCTAAGCATAAATGACAATTAACAATACAAAACCTAACAGAGACGTTATTTTTAGAATCCAGACAAGGATTTTACAAACTGTATGTGTGCGTGAGAGATGTATAGAAAGAATATACATGTATTTTATCCCTGACAAAAATATATATATAAATAAAAAAATATATACGTCGTTTTGTGTGTTTCAGCCATTTGGACTCAGCTCAGCCACTTCAGAGGAAACAATGACTTCAACTCAAAAGGTGAGGAAAAATATCTCAGTTACACTGTTATTGAAACTGTGTGCACAGCTGGATGTTAACAGCAGCTTTATCTTTTCCATCCTTGTTTGAATTCATAGGGAAGGGATTTGGTGTGTGGTAAACAGGTAAATGAACTTTTTTTTTTTTTTTAATTATTTGAATATATATGAGCGTTTGTGTATAAATACACACACGATACACATATGCTTTCAATTGTGTAATTTAAGTGATCTAGGTAGCTCTGTTTTGGAAGGTCAGTTAACGCTAGATATGTGTTTTGGAGTTTGTACGTGCCTTGTCTCTAGGGGCCACCACATATATAAATAAAACCACTGTAGTAATTCTTTTTTCTTTTTTTTTCTTTTTTTGCACAATTTTATATTTTTGTTAATAATAAATTAATTAAACCATCAAACAACCTGAAGAGCAGGTTGGGAGCCGAAAGAGCCGTCTCTTTTTAGTGAGCCGAGCCGGAAATCCCATCACTACTAGCAAACACGCTTTGCTTGTGATTGAAAAAAGGAAAAGCACTCCTTCCCTATTGGTGGGAAAATATACCATTTCAACCAATCAAAAAATTATATGGCAACATGTGGCATCTGGTTGTTTGGGAAGAGGGGGAAGTTTTAGGAATGACCAGTGAATGAGAGAGAGAGTTTTGATACGTGAGAGATTTGTGACGTTTTACCGTATTTGGAGTCTCAAGTTAGTGTGTCATCTTGTGTAGTTAGTGTGTAGTGTAGTCGTTGTTTTCTTTTGTGTGTCAATTATCAGTGTTGGGTGTAATGCGTTACTAAGTAATGCGTTACTGTAATTAAATTACTTTTCCACTGAAAAAGTAGAGTAACTAATTACTGTTAAATGTACTTTCGTTACATTGTAAAATAATTAAACTTGCTGAATATCATTATTTAATTTCAGTAATTTGTTTTCTAAACGTAGAAGTAAACTCAATCGCTGTAGTGTAGCTGCGCGTCATTTCGCGCCAGTTTGCTGCACAGTCGTATTCTAAAGCGGAAGATGTCGGACTCGGCTGAAGCGAGTGGCTGTTTTATGAAATGGACATATTCCCGTCTCTTCACTTTTCTGAAACAAGCAGACCAGAACATTACAGTGAAATGTAAGCTATGTCCTGGGGAGAAAAAACTATCGGCTGCTGTTAATAGCACGAGTAATCTACTGAAGCGCCTGACACGAGAGCATAGACGAACACTTCTGGGTGATTCTTGTTCATCATCCACGGATAACACCGCGGCAATTCCTGCTAAGCAGGCAAAACCTGATTTTACTTCAGCAGCACAGAAAGCGTCTGAAGGTGAGCTTAAAAAGATGATTGCAGGCTACATTGTGGAAGAGATGCTACCTCTGCGTACTGTACAGTCTCCGTCTTTAAAAAACTTTATTTATTGTTTAAAGAGTTTAATTTCTATTGTTTGCCCACTCAAGGTTTATAGGGATTTTAAGAAGTATTTAGTTAAATTATTTATTTAGCAATTAAGTTACTTTTCTGACACAGTAATTAGATAAGTATTTTAAATACAATATTGACTAAGTAATTAGTAATTAATGACTTTTTTAAAAGTAACTTGTATATGAATATTTCATACTTTAAGGCTGCCTGTTTATTTGGGGACATGAACAAAATACATTGGACTTGTACATAATAACATCACAGATGATAAATTAAAAAGATTTTAAGTAAATGCTTGTGCATTCTTCAAGTCTTGTTGAATATGTTGAATTGAACTATGTGATCTATTTAACGCCTCTCCCAGTCAGTGCTGTTCTCCATGCCTGTGTGACTGTACATGATGTTATTAGCACAAACGCTTTAAAGGTGATCATTTAGGACTTTAGCAATAATACAGACAGCAATGTAGCTAGCAATAAAACTGTTTTATTGGAAATGAACTTAAAAAAAAACATCCATCCATCCATTCGCTTCCGCTTATACTTTTTCAGGGTCGCGGGGGGCGCTGGAGCCTATCCCAGCTGTCATAGGGCGAGAAACAAACATCTGTCTCCTATTTTTTTTTTTTTTTTTTTTTTTTTTGTCACACAGGAAAGAAGCATCATTATCCACTGATAAGACTTATTTCTTTCTTTTATTTTTTCTGTTTTTTCAACAGAAGAATATCTCTAACAAGTTGGTTTATTCACATTTTCACATCTTTAGTTGTAAGTGAAATGTGCATTTTGAGTTTATACACTATGTATATAAGGCGACCGTTCCTTTTGCAGTATTTTTGTGTGGTGCGTTTTTCTATGTCTTAACAAAGGGGTTACAAAGGTGTTTAAGTTCACCTAGGATGATTTTTTTTTTTATATTCCCACATGGTCTTACTGAGGTGATGAGAATTAAAATTCGCATTCTTTTTTTTTTGGGGGGGGGGGGGGGTAGGGGGTGCTGGAAAAGCTTGAAAAGGGACCTTGAAAGTGCTTAAAGTGCTTGAATTTGACACTGAAAACGGCATATAAACCCTGAATGGAGTTTCAGTTTGTTCCACGACTGTATTTCACACACTGCTTCTGTTTGTATCTCTGTCACTGCAGGACCAACATGGAGCGAGAAGTCAGCGCTCTCAGGAGGCCGACAAACCTCACAGAAGAAAGAGAGAGAAAAAACACAACTGTGAGTTGTGTGGAAAATCTTTTACCCGGGCTGAACGCCTAAAAACACACCAAGTCATCCACAGTGGAGTTAAACCTTACAGCTGTGAATTGTGTGGAAAGTCTTTTACCCAGGATGGAAGCTTAAAATCACACCAAGTCATCCACAGTGGAGTTAAAGCATACAGCTGTGATCACTGTGGTAAAGCCTTTGCTCACAGTAGGTACTTACGAATTCATCAAGTTGTTCACTCTGGAATCAAGCCATACGGTTGTGACATTTGTGGAAAAACCTTCACCCAGTCAGGGCACCGAAATGTTCACCGGCGCATTCACACCAAAAATGATGTTTACTGCTGTGATCAGTGTGGAAAAGTCTTTGTGAACTCAAAAGATTTAGAGAGCCACATGTTTACCCACACTGAGGAGAGACCTTACAAATGTGACCTGTGTGAGAAGGCTTTTAAAGAGCCACGTTCGCTGAAAAAACACCAAAAAATTCACACCAGAAAGAGACTCTACAAGTGCAGTTACTGTGAGGTATGTATTTATATTTTTACAGTTGCAGTTATTTTGAAGTATTAAATGAATGTAGTTTAATTTTCAAAAGTGAAGTGAAATTTATTTTGGTCAACAACAACACAGGTTATTGTCTTGATGCATTCTCAATCATCCAGGAAGGTAAATCTCCAAAAAGTTGATTCTGTCCATCTGGACGTAGCGTTTTGTGGGACAAACGTTTCGTCACTCTTCCGAGTGACGTCTTCAGTCTCAGCTGACTGCAGGTTTCCCCAATCTTATAAACAGCACATTTGCATAATGACTGAAACCAGCCCACTGAAGGAACAATGGGCTGGGAGGTCAGTTCCTTAATCTTAATTATGCAAATTCTCATCACCATTGATCAACAACCACTGACCAAAACCCGCTGATCAAAGACCACTGATCAATGGCCATGAGTACCATTCACAGAGAGTTGGGGAATGGCTGCAATCACAGCATTGCAAGATGGCGAAAGATGTACCAAAGAATGCATTGAGTAAATGTGGTTATCCCAGCTGGACTTCTGTCAAAGCTGGAAAAGCACCTAAAGAAAGCTCCAGCTGATCCAGGAGAGAAGGACAACCGCCTGCCTAAGCGAAAACCTGTAGTGATCCCATATGTGTCAGGAGTATCGGAGCAGTTGAGACACATTTTTTTCTAAACACCGGGTCTCTGTGGCTTTTAAACCCCAAAACACGCTGCACAAAAAATTGGTCCGCTCCAAGGATCGGGTCCCCCGACACAAACAGAGTAACATAGTGTACGCTGTTAAGTGCCAGGAGGACTGCCAGGATTTATATATCGGGGAAACCAAACAACCTCTGGTCTATTTACACCTACAGGCCAGTGGACACTCTTTCAAGGATGAGGATGTACACATCTTGGACAGGGAGGAACGCTGGTTTGAGGGTGGAGTCAAGGAGGCCATTTACGTGAAAAGGGAAAGATCATTTCTGAATCAAAGAGGGGGCCTAAGGGTACATCTGTCACCATCTTACAATGCTGTGATTGCAGCCATTCCCCAACTCTCTGTGAATGGTACTCATGGCCATTGATCAGTGGTCTTTGATCAGTGGTTGTTGATCAATGGTCATGAGACTTTGCATAATTAAGATTAAGGAACTGACCTCCCAGCCCATTTGTTCCTCAGTGGGCTGTTTTCAGTCATTATGCAAATGTATGTTTATAAGATTGGGGAAACCTGCAGTCAGCTGAGACTGAAGAAGTCATTTGGATGAGTGATGAAACGTTTCTTGGGAGAAACATTATGTCCAGATGAACAGAATCAACTATTGGAGAACACAGATTATCGTTTTACATAAAAGTAGTCAATCATACAGTAACTGAAATGTCCATTCAAGTATTCAATTTCACTCCCAAAACTGACACACATCTATACGTAACATTGGTTCTCACTTTAGGTATTTCAAACTTATAAGACCCCCTCAAATCATATTTTCCATCTCTTAGTTTAAACATACTTAAAATACAAATTGGAACATTCTTTTTCATCACTAGATACATTATTTCTAAAGTTTTAGAATGTATAATGTCCATGAATTTTAACATAGATGATCCTACAAAAACTGGTTGGTGGACTCCTTAAATCCAACTTTATTTATTATTCCAATAGCTCGTTTTTGCAATTTAAAAAGTGTGTGTGTGTGTGTGTGTGTGTGTGTGTGTGCGCGTGCGTGTGTGTGTGTCCAAATTTCTGCACAATAGGTCATATAAGGCAAACAAAGGGAAGTATACAATGGTTCAAAGCTAAATAAGACATGAAAACTTCATGTACAGAATATTCAGTCAAATCTGACACAAATCTATTGAAACTCCTGATGATGGAAAAAGTAACGTTTTAAAAGCTCCTCCCCTTTCTATCTAACATTCACACTCCAATGGATAAATCGGAGAGCAGCTTGGGGTTAGTATCTTGCAGCATCCAGAGTAGAGCATCTAGGTGTTTAACCATTCCCATTAGGTAGATTACTTACAAATGAAGAGTCTATTTTGTCCAGTAAGCTGAGCGTTATAATGTAAACAGTAAAATGTATTGGATGTGGGCAGAGATGCTCTTTATTTCAGGTGATGTTCAGGATAAAAATGTTGAAGGAATTCGCTGACTTACACCGTCTCTGTGTCTTTGTTTAGAAACAGAGCGACACAGATGGATCCAGTTCTCGACCCTGTCATCACTGTGGTGGTGGGAAAAACTTTCACTGTGACCTTTGTGGAAAAATGTTCAGTAATCAATGGAGCCTAACAATACATCAACGTAGACACACTGGAGACAAAATGAACTACTGCAAAGAATGTGGGAGAGGCTTCCCCACACCGAGTCAATTAAAAAACCATGAAGTCATTCACAGTGGGGTCAGAAAGCACGTCTGTGACCAGTGCGGGTCATCCTTCACCACTCCAGGTGACCTTAAAGTGCATAAACGAGTCCACACCGGAGAGAAACCATACAAGTGCAGACACTGTGACAGAAGCTTCTCGCAATCATCTGGTCGTAGCAAACATGAACAAACACACTGGAAGAGAATTTCAGCTGTGACCAGTATGACAAGAGCTTCAAGAATCTCTGTTCAAATTCCAAATACAAACGATCCCACGCTGTAAATAAACTGTTTCACTGTTACCAATGTGCAAAAACATTCACTTCATTATCTGCTCTGTGCAAACATCAGCGTGATCATGCAGGACTGAAATCACTGGATCACAATGAATCTGAAGAGACAGAAAGATCGTCTCCTGGTTTCAGGGTCAGACTTAAACACCTTGAGATCAGGCTCCACAGAGTTCAGATGGAGTCTCCTGTAAAGAGTGCAGCTGATGTCACACTTGGATCTGATGCGGTAGCTCTGATTTCTGGACCTGCAGTGTATATAATCCTGAATGTTTCATCCAGGAAGCTGGAATAGAATAGAATCCCTTTATTGTTGTTATACAGATGTACAATAACATACAGAGCATCTCCTACTCGGTACAAACATGTAAGCAGGGGCTTACAGTTGCTGCAGTACTATATACCCATTGGACAGTGTTTGCAGAAAACCAAATATATTAAAAAATATCCAAATATAGAATTGGTGGTTCAAAAGTTACAATTTGGATTATTGAAAAGTACTTGTTTATAGAGGGAATAATGACCATTTTAAAGATTTTGAAACCTGTCGTTGCCTAGTTTCTCTTTAGTGTCTTTACGCTCTCCTTGAAGTCCACATGTTATTGAATGTATTTTGATTCACATGTTCTGCAGCTGTTTTCTTGTTGATTTGAAGTTTGTGTTATGAAATCCTGATACACTTAGAGTTCATCAAATATAACTAATGCTTTGTCTAGTGTTTTCTTAAACAGTTTGATGTGAAAAATGTGTAGTTTGAGCCATGATTTCAGGTTCAGATCAACTGTTTTCAGTGGCAGAGGTGGAGGTTTATCAGAGGAGACTTGGCTGTTCTCCGATCACACTGAACAGGGTTCCTGCAGCTTATTATAAACTGAAATTCTCTTCAAGGAAAATAAGGTCATAAAATTTTATCTCAAAACCTTGCTGTAGGTATGAAGTTTGCAAAGGGTGTGTTTAAGATGCTAAACGGATGAGTTTTCCTTCCAAACTGCAAACAAGCTGTGCTTTCTAACAACCAAAGTGAGATTAATCAGACTACTTTCATAATCCATAAGGACATTATTATGTACAGAAGGGTAAATTGAGCTTAAGAGTTTTTAGTGTCATGAAAATGACTCTCCTTTTACCTGACTATAATCACTATGGTAAGCAGGGATGCACCAATACTGGTATCTGGTATCGGCCTCAACACCACATTTTCTAAAGTACTCGTTACAAGTCCCCCGATAACGGGGACCGATACACCGGTCTGAGAAATGTCTATGTTTGAGCGGCAGGTAAGGGGTTAATCACAGGTGCCGAGTTCCCACGCGCTGGAACAGCACGTATTACATGCTCCAGTCCCTCATTGAGCAAAAGCGAGTGGTGGGCGTGTATGTGTCCGAGCATGAACTCCCTGGCTGTATCCCAATTTAGGGACCATCAGAGACCCTTGTCTAGTAGAGTGCAGTCCTAGGAACAACTAAGATACTACGCAGGACATTCAAGGGGCGAGAGGGAATATTTTAAATATTTGATATGTACCATGTCTGCTTGAGCAGAAGTGTGGTGAATGGTTGCTTGTCAGTGTTGGTTCTCTTTCACTCTAGCTGTGGCTGTCCTCCAGATTTTTGAGCCTCTCTTTGCCTCTGTTTGCACCCACAAACTTCCATTAGTCAACTAAAATGTGCTTCATATTTTGTCTGTCACAAGTTTCTTGCTCTGATATTCAAATCATTGGTAATTGTTAGAAAAACAGTAGCTTGGTGTACATGTACTGAATGTGATTCTAACTGCTTTGGATAACATATAATAATGATGGAAAATAAGCATTTGGTCAATAACAAAAGTTAATCTCAATACTTTGTTATATACACTTTGTTTTCACAAGCCCAACAATAACACTTCTCACTATTGCCAATATTAACAAAACTAAAAAGGGTAAGCCAAGTTATATATATTAAGAAAAAGAAAATAAATAATGATGCTGTAGTGTTCATTTGACTTTGGGACCTGAAGTGGAGTTTGTACCCGGAAACGGCTAATGACATCAGACTTCTAAGACCAGATTCCAAGTTCACCATCAGGATCGCTCAGCGTCGACATCATGAGAACTAATTATAATGAAGGCCGTTACATTTAGAAACATCATCGTGTCTTAAACATAAAAATATAATGCTACTTTAGCTTGTGTCACATATTCAGTGAAATTAAATAACTTAAGCCATCACGTACAATGGTTTGCAATAACATGTTTATCAAAATGGGTGGTGAATTTGGGATCATTGTCATGCTATAAAACCCAGCCACCTTTTATGATCAATATCCTTGCTGATGGAAGGAGGTTTTTCACTCAAAATCTGACAATAATTAATGAAAATTGTAAATAATTAAACAAATACTTTTGACACATTTAATTATTTATTTCACATTTTAATTAATTATTGAGACATTTCAATACTTATTTAATAGTGTATTTAATTAATTCATTTTGGCACACTTGACTCTTCATGTCTTACCATGAATTTATTTTATCTGTCAACCTCACCCATCAAACCCAGGGGGCGGGGTTAACGCTAATCAAGTCAAAACCATTGCTTTAGCCTGGTGGCCGTTGTTTTTAGAAGGCGTTACTGGATATCAACAACCGGCATGTGGAAACTAAGAGAACTGAACTTTGAAAAACCCAGTTTGTGTGTCACCAAATACCATTGTAATATTTTTTTAGCTGAGAATGTAGCGGTTTAATCTTCATGTGTCTGGTCGGTTTGTCAAGATACAGCCTCTTTGCAAAAGTGCTTTGATGATTTCGGAGATGTCTGCCCAGCCCAGTCTTACGGCAAAGCGTGCGAGAGACCCGCTCGCCTCAAAGCGCAGGCCCCGGTACTCAGCTGCCATAACCCCCGCAGTACACTGACTTCATTTACTGAGGTTATATTTATCAGGTTTTTATTTCATAATGTTCATATGTGTCATAAATGTTTAAGTCACCAGTTCTGAATCATAACTAACATTAAAAACATGTTTAGGAGGAGAGAGAGCAAAAAAATCAGATTATTTCGGGGCGATCGTGGCTCAAGAGTTGGGAGTTCGCCTTGGCCTTCGCCCGACTCCGACAGTCTCGGTCGTTGTGTCCTTGGGCGAGACACTTCACCTGTTGCCTACTGGTGGTGGTCAGAGGGCCCGGTGGCGCCAGTGTCCGGCAGCCTCGCCTCTGTCAGTGCGCCCCAGGGTGGCTGTGGCTACAATGTAGCTGCTATCACCAGTGTGTGAATGGGTGGATGACTGGACGTGTAAAGCACTTTGGGGTCCTTTGGGACTGAGTAAAGCGCTATACATATACAGGCCCTTTAACATCTGATCTTTGGGTTTTTGTTGAATACTCAGCCTGACCTGTGTATAAGATAAGATAAGATAACCTTTATTAGTCCCACACGTGGGAAATTTGTTTTGTCACAGCAGGAAGTGGACAGTGCAAAAGTTATGACGCAAAAATTAGAATACAATAAGAATAAATACAGTACACAGCTGTACAGAATAGAATAAAATAATATACTATATACAGTAGAATAAAATAGAATAAAAATATACAATAAGATAAAAATAGAATACGAATGCTATATACAACTGAGTAAAAATACAACGATGCCAGAAAAGATTATTGCACTTAGTGTTATTGCACATGTGTGGATGTGTGTGTTTGTTCAGTTAAAGTCTTTGTTGTGGAGTCTGACAGCAGTGGGGAGGAAAGACCTGCGAAATCTCTCCGTCCCACACCGTGGGTGCCGCAGTCTCCCACTGAAGGAGCTGCTCAGTGCTGTCACAGTCTGCTGCATGGGGTGGGAGACGTTGTCCAACAGGGATGACAGCTTAGCCACCTCCACTGGGTCCAGAGGGCATCCTAGAACAGAGCTGGCCCTTCGGATCACCCTGTTCAGTCTCTTCCTGTCCCCAGCAGAGATGCTGCCGCCCCAGCAGACCACACCATAAAAGATAGCAGAAGCCACCACAGAGTCATAGAAGGTCTTCAGGAGTGGGCCCTCCACCCCAAACGACCTGAGTCTCCGCAGCAGGTACAGCCTGCTCTGCCCTTTCCTGTAGAGGGCGTCTGAGTTATGAATCCAGTCCAGTCTGTTGTTCAGATGAACACCAAGGTACCTGTAGCTGTCCACAGCCTCAATGTCCATACCCTGGATGTTCAGTGGTTGCAGTGGAGAATGCTTGTGCCTGCGGAAGTCTACCACCAGCTCCTTGGTTTTACTGGCGTTGATCTGGAGGTAGTTCAGCTGGCACCAGTCCACAAAGTCTTGAGTCAGTCCTCTGTACTCCTTGTCGTCCCCATCAGTGATGAGGCCGACTATTGCAGAGTCATCAGAGAACTTCTGCAGGAAGCACTGGGTGGAATTGTGGGAGAAGTCTGCAGTGTAGATGGTGAAGAGGAACGGAGCCAGAACCGTTCCCTGTGGGGCCCCCGTACTGCAGACGACCATGTCCGACACACAGTCGGACCCTGTCCGACACACCGAAACACAAACTGTATTAAAAGTAATAACGTTGGTGTTTCCATCATGTAGTAACTGCTGGCTTTAACTGTACAAAGGTTGTTCGACAGTATGAAACACATACAGACTTCATGATGTTCGGCTAATATTTTTATTGTGAATATTAATCATGAGGGTAAACGGCCCTGTATACCACGGAGCGAGGTCAGCATATCCACGATATCTTCAGCTCTCTGTGTTAACCCATCAAACTAATCTAATGGTCATCTACGAATAATTCACGGGGTCATATCAATATGATTTTAACAAAAATCATCCTTAATACTGCCAACCATTCCAGAGACGTGCACTCAAACTTTACAACCGCATCACTTAACACTGCAGTTTTACATGTGCACTTTTTTTTTTGCAGTCCATTCTGAGCTTTGTTGGTCTACGTGCCATCGGGTGAGAAAGCCGACAAAGACAAAGCAAACCCCATGAATTACCAAAGATTCACACCAAACTTATCACAAAGATGACATTCTTGGTTGCTTTAACAAACATTTTATTATGTCACGGTTTCATTCACTCATGATTTGTCGTGAGCACTTCTTTAGTTTGAACCCAGTGACAGTATGAAGTTATTAGATTTGTTTTTATCTCAGTGTTTTCACTTCCAGCCATAAAGTATTTCCACATGGGGCTCCTCTTTTAATTAATTCCAAATTTAATAAATTATTTAATGGTGTATTTAATTAATTCATTATGGCAGTCCTGGCGTTCCATACTCTTTCTCACGCTCTCATCTCAAAAATGTGATTTCTCAGCGTAGCTCCATCATGTGACCGCACAGAAACGAATAACAGCAGAGCAGGAACTAAGGGGGCGGAGTAAAGTGTACCGCAGAGGAGACGAGCAGAAAGAGCTCCTTTTTCATGAAACGGGAGTAAAGTACTGAACTTAGAGGAGAGAAAAAACCGAAGTACCGATCATATACCACTACCAACGTTTGTATCGATATCTACAGCCATCTGCCCACCCTTGTCTCCTGGCTAGTAGCTGAGATCAGCGTGAACCACGTCGGTTCACGCTGATCTGTTTCCTGTGTTTGGAAAGAGTTGCAGCTTCATCGCGGAGTTTCTCTCGGTTTGTGGGCTCATCTAAAGGTAAGCACCGAGCTAACTTTACTGTGAGTTCAGTTCATGTTGAGTTTAGCTCCTGAATGAGGTCTTCTGCTGCTCTCCTCGGTGTCTGTTCACGGTTTCATGTGAACACGTTGAGAGAAGAGAGAGTGTATTGCAGTGTATTTTTGGAATGGCGACGCGATAGCTTACAGCGGCCCACGGCCACACCGAGTCCAAACCATGGTGTGGGGCTGCTCGTTATAACGAAACATATCGGTTGACGATAGGAAAACATCTATCGTTTCATATCACTCTGGGCCTGTCTCAATAGAGATTGACAGACCACGTGACTTTGGCGCATTGCATTGTGGGTGGCAACAAAATCAAAAAACTCCATCAAGCGCTAGCATTTCCAGCACCGGTGATCATTCATTCTGCGGTCCTAATCCCTACTTGCATTTTATTTGCCCCAAAAACATATATGTGAACACGGCAGGTCCGTACAAAGCCAGACTTCACGAAAAGGCAAAAAAAAAAAAAAAAAAAAAAAGAGGAACAAAATCAGAGGAGTGAAAGGGTCAGACCCATACAAGCATACAGAGTGGAGTAAGGACGTTAGCCTGCTGCCCAGCTTTCATCACGCACATATTTACTATTATATGGTCCTAAGTGTGAGTGCATACACTCACAAAATGTTTAGTGACTTCAGATCCCTGCAACAAGCCCAGGTCCAGTTTACTTTGGTGATTTGGACTATTCCATTTCACAGCTGTTGTTACATTTTTGTCCTTTATCTCCTGTACAGGCCAACGCAATCTAATTGTTGTTTCAGGTTGTAGTGTTACACAACATTTTCAGATCTAATAGAAATAAAATGAGTTTCGTAATTCATTCAGTTATTATCTTTGTTTATAACTGGCATTATTGTTTCATTCTATTATAGAATCTTCCAAAAAAGAGGCTAAATTGTATTCCGTCATACTTTATTAGCTGCTTCGGTGAAAAAATAATCAACAATGCAATAAAAAAAACATATCAAAACAACTTACTGGAAAACCGTTATTCATCACTTGATTGCTTCAATACAACACTTGGGCACATATGTGCTTGACTTTTCGTGGCTGTTTTGATATTGCTCTCTTTTTCTTAACTGATCAAATCTTGCTGTGGTAGCAGCTAGGGCTGCCATGATTACGTCGACATTCGTCGACTCTTTGTTACTTCGGAAACATGGCTTGAACAATTTCTCTTCCACATCGGAATCCAATAAAAACCGTTCTCTTTACCCATCGGCTTCCAGTGGCTGTCATGCAACTGGCCCTTGCCAGTTAATGCAACAATAATGCAACAGCTTCTTGCCATTCTTCATGTTTCTTTTTATCGTTGTGTGACTTTACTTGTGAAAGCCTCTCTGCGCTAGTACCGCTTGCCACTCGCACCTACAATCCTTTGCGGTTTTATCCCGGAAATGACATTTTATGCGTACTTGTGCATACTTCCGTACTCGTGGTACGCCATCAGTCGGAGACCAAGTAGTTTTCCAATCCGGTCTTTAATTTTGACATCATTAGCCGTGCCTGGGCCCAAGCTCCGCTGCAAGTCCCTAGGGCTGTGTTCCAATCCAGCAACCACACTCTTCGTAGTGCGCATTTGGAGACCAATTACGTCACAGCGACAGCTGTCCCAACTCGAAGTGGTACTCCAAATGCGGTCGACCAATGCGCCAACGATGGCCCCAAATTTGAAGTGTGGTCTGGTGTAGACTTCATGGTCCCATATATCCCACAATTCATAGCGCTGTGGAGGATGTGGATAATTTTGCCACGAAAATACGTGTGACGGCTGAAGTGGGTGGCCGAGGAGTAAACTTTCAAAAGGAAGTACTGAGTATTATGTCACTTATTTACAGTGGGGCAAAAAAGTATTTAGTCAGCCACCGATTGTGCAAGTTCCCCCACTTAAAATGATGACAGAGGTCAGTAATTTGCACCAGAGGTACACTTCAACTGTGAGAGACAGAATGTGGAAAAAAAAAAACCATGAATCCACATGGTAGGATTTGTAAAGAATTTATTCGTAAATTAGGGTGGAAAATAAGTATTTGGTCACCTCAAACAAGGAAAATCTCTGGCTCTCACAGACCTGTAACGTCTTCTGTAAGAAGCTTTTCTGTCCCCCACTCGTTACCTGTATGAATGGCACCTGTTTGAACTCATCTGTATAAAAGACACCTGTCCACAGCCTCAAACAGTCAGACTCCAAACTCCGCCATGGCCAAGACCAAAGAGCTTTCGAAGGACACCAGGAAAAGTATTGTAGACCTGCACCAGACTGGGAAGAGTGAATCTACAATAGGCAAGCAGCTTGGTGTGAAAAAATCAACTGTGGGAGCAATCATCAGAAAATGGAAGACATACAAGACCACTGATAATCTCCCTCGATCTGGGGCTCCACGCAAGATCTCATCCCGTGGGGTCAAAATGATCATGAGAACGGTGAGCAAAGATCCCAGAACCACACGGGGGGACCTGGTGAATGACCTGCAGAGAGCTGGGACCAAAGTAACAAAGGTCACCATCAGTAACACACTACAACGGCAGGGAATCAAATCCCGCAGTGCCAGACGTGTTCCGCTGCTGAAGCCAGTGCATGTCCAGGCCCGTCTGAAGTTTGCCAGAGAGCACATGGATGATACAGCAGAGGATTGGGAGAATGTCATGTGGTCAGATGAAACCAAAGTAGAACTTTTTGGTATAAACTCAACTCGTCGTGTTTGGAGGAAGAAGAATACTGAGTTGCATCCCAAGAACACCATACCTACTGTGAAGCATGGGGGTGGAAACATCATGCTATGGGGCTGTTTTTCTGCCAAGGGGACAGGACGACTGATCCGTGTTAAGGACAGAATGAATGGGGCCATGTATCGTGAGATTTTGAGCCAAAACCTCCTTCCATCAGTGAGAACTTTGAAGATGAAACGAGGCTGGGTCTTCCAACATGACAATGATCCAAAACACACCGCCCGGGCAACAAAGGAGTGGCTCCGTAAGAAGAATTTGAAAGTCCTGGAGTGGCCTAGCCAGTCTCCAGACCTCAACCCCATAGAAAATCTGTGGCGGGAGTTGAAAGTCCGTGTTGCTCGGCGACAGCCCCAAAACATCACTGCTCTCGAGAAGATCTGCATGGAGGAATGGGCCAAAATACCAGCTACTGTGTGTGCAAACCTGGTAAAGACCTATAGTAAACGTTTGACCTCTGTTATTGCCAACAAAGGTTATGTTACAAAGTATTGAGTTGTATTTTTGTTATTGACCAAATACTTATTTTCCACCCTGATTTACGAATAAATTCTTTACAAATCCTACCATGTGAATTCATGGATTTTTTTTTTTTTTCACATTCCGTCTCTCACAGTTGATTTGTAGCTCTGGTGCAAATTACTGACCTCTGTCATCATTTTAGGTGGGGGAACTTGCACAATCGGTGGCTGACTAAATACTTTTTTGCCCCACTGTATGTGCAAATGCTTAATAATGAAGAACATTAAAGTATTGTTGGTGGCCACATGTCGACAAAGTTATGTGACATTAATGATGTTTGTACTAACTCTGTTTTAAAGCCTTTACTTTAAAATGTATGCCGTTCAATGGTTGACCTTAATCTTATGGAGAATGGGATGATTTTATGGAGAATTAAATTCAGTAATATATCCACAAACACAACAAATTGAAAGCCAGTGAATACTGCTCGGTTTGCAATCCTGAATAACACGACACAAGCAGGATTCACTTAAGGCTGGGCGATAAGGTCTAAAATCTATATCACGGTATAATTTGAAGCATGTGCGGTAATGATATATATGACGATATAGTATATTCTTTCTTCTATATAATGTACTTTACACACTTTAAAGTCACACTTAAAATCCTTTAATTTTCTTAAAAATCGACAGTGTGCTTTGTATGAATTATGGTTGTGCTTACTGACCGATTATACATAGCACATGGCGTGCAGAAATCTTTCAAAGAATGTTTTAGTACGACTTTGGTAAGTTATGAAGGCACATTGCTTGATGGAGTCAGGAGCCACGCGAGTTATCTGGGTCCTAAATTCCATCTCTTCAGGTCCCAAAGTCAAACGAACACTGCGGCATACTGAGAGTTAAAAACTGTCTAAATTCTTTCATCTGTAATAAAATGATCAGTGTTGCTGCTCCGCCAGGTGTAACAATTAAGTCTAACATCCAGTGTCGCAAAATCAATCAATCTAGAGCAGTGTCACAAACCACGGAGGCCCCAGGAAAGTGCAATCAAACGATGAGTTTATTAACAGCCCGGAGAAAAGATCAACATATGTCTTCTGACTAAAGCAGTGGGAATGACAGATTAAAATAGGTTCCAGACATTAGTCACAGTTAATGGTGCATCTTGTACATCTTTAATGGCTATAAACAGACATAGAACTTCTCTTTTCTATAACACCTTCCATACAAGGTAATAAGCTTCAAGCCCTCAGGGTCTCTGGGGCTAATTATTGACTCTGCTCATCTGTTGGCAAGTAGAGTAAAATATAGTGAGACACCAAATGAGTTAAGGCCTCAGGCTGGACACATTCCTAGATTATATGTGTTATATGTATTTTAAGCATGCATGCAATCATCCTTCTATGTTCTAGTTTCCCTCAGCATGTATCACCTGGACAGTCACGCCAGTGAAGCTTAAGACCCTTAATGAACCGAACATCAACTCAAAATAAGCACAGATATGCAATGTGTATAAAATACTTCTAACCGCACTTGTAATAAAAGTTAACATAATGGAAGGATCCTCAAATGGACATCTTCAATAAACAACTGTAATGCAATATCAATACTGTGAGAAATATTATTACATGAAATAATGCTGTAAAGAATGTTATTAATGCAATTATAATGATGCAGATTATATGGCAGCAATAAAATAATTTCTGTATCTCCACACCAGGCATCATGAAAACCGAATTTATGAAATTCAACAGAGTTAGAAGTTAGCAGGAAGTTAGCTCGCTAGTTTCCACCTAAGCATGATATAGCATGTTCTGACTGAGATATTAGTGAAACAAATTAAAATGTACAGCCATGCTATCACTTTCAACATAAATGAAGACGGAAAACTAAACAGCAGAGATGTTTGCAGGGTTACTGAAGTTGGACTATTTGCTATATATTGTGCTACGCGATCGCTAGCGACACAGGTACGTTAGCATAACATTAGCACAGTGAAGCTGAAGGACGAACACTAACTTTTTTCCACTTGATAAAAGTTAACGTGAGGGATTCTGGTGGTTAGGGACAAAAGCAATCACATAGCAGGATGCTATACACAGGCCAAACTTCAGTCAGGAGAACAACTGAGATAATCCATCCATAATAAGTGGTTCGTTTTTAATGTACTGCTGCACAAGTTAGGCGGTAGTTGCATCATAAGGTTTTAAAAACTGAGCTTTAAAATGATTAGTGGTAATAAAGACCAAGAGAGGCCGACAGTGATCACTGAGTGTTTTTAGGGGCTTTTTGAGATAAAGTAGAACAAGATATAAAGCAATAAACCATGTTAAAAACACAAAAGCCTTATTAAAGGCGAAGTAGTTTGGGCCTGGAATTAGCCATTGAAGACTTGATTTAAAGTACGCATCGAGCTGAGAACGTGAAAAATTCCTAGATGTGTTCTCGTTCCTCCTGTTTTATCAAGCATGCATTGGTGGTGACTTGTGTGTACTTAGTACAGCTAAATATCCTAGAATGCATTTCATCCAAACGCCAAACACGGCAATGGTAGATGAGCGCGGCTAAAACTTAAATATTACTCTATATCTAAAATCACAAAATAAAAGTTATTTTAATGTGAATGTAGCTGTGTAAGCTTCAGATATCTGCTCGATTCAGCAAGATATACATTTCCAAAGTGATCCGACATTTTTGGGGATGTCTTTTACCCACCAGCTCCATAGCTGACCGGGAGATCGAGGATCACTAGAGCCGGTGAGAACAGCGGACTCCCAGCACATCGTTTTCAGCAATATTTTCTCATCGATTTGATGGTCACTGTTAGTGGTGCAACGGGTCAAAAATCTCACGGTTCGGATCGGATCACGGTTTTAAGTCACGAATTGGATCAGCAAAAACAGGAAAAAAAAGACAAAAATTCGACTCGCCATTTACTTAAGTATTTTTGCCTCTTAAAAAACATTCAACTGAAGACTCATTCCACGCACTTATATAAAAACAAATTAAGGTACAATATAGGGGTGGGCGATATAAATGATATATGATATAAACGATATAAATTTGACCAACGATAGAGATTTTGACTATATCGCTCTATCGAGATAGCGCATGTTGATGATGTCATCAAGCTGCGCCTGTTTTGGTCGAAAGCATCGCAGCGGCTACAACCATTATCATCTGCAAATTATGGCGACAGTCATAGCAAAGAGATGAAGCACTTTAGAAATATGGGGAAAGCCAAAAACTGCGCTTCCTCTACTTCCGTAACACTGATTCATTAATGTTGAATTCTCTCGCAGCTGCTCTATTCCCATGTTGTTGCAGTATATTAATGACTAACCTCGTATTGTGGATGAATAATCTCAGTTGTTCTCCTGACTGAAGTTTGGCCCGTGTACAGCATCCTGCTATGCGATTGCATTTGTCCCTGACCACCAGAATCCCTCACGTTAACTTTTAATGAGTGGGAAAAAAGTTGGCGTTCAGTCAGTTTGTCTCCACTGTCTGTTGTTATGCACACCATTTTTTCCTCCTCCAAACTCCAAGAGATAAGACCCTCCTTTAATCCATGTGCTAGAGTCTCGCCTGTGTGATTCTCGGGGAAAAAGGCAGTTTGTAAGCACCAACTTTTCATGGTGAAGTCCCTGGTAACATAATGGACTGTCAGGCTCATGTAAGGCTCCATAGTTTGACTCGACCATAAGTCTGTCGTTGCCGCAAAATGTTGTACTGCTTGTAATTCCGTTGAATAAAGAAACAATAATTTTTGCCTTTTTAAAAAAAAATTAAAACCACTTTGTAACTGATGTGATGTTCTATAATGTAGAATCCATATCATTTATAGTTTACAAATGACAAAATGTTTACACAAAATCATGACAGTTTACATGATATCACCCACTACTAACATTACTTTAATTACTGTATCTTTTGAAAAATTACCGCTATTTAGACAGCACAAGAATATTCAACAGGAGCAAGTTTCATTTTATCTGGTTTTACCACCATACTGTTCACCAAAACGGCAGCAAACCTTCACCATCTTATCCAGAAGGGTCACCTCTTCACCCTGACTGAAAATGTCTGGAGCACACCAACAGATATTTGGAGATGGAAGAGAACTGGATATCAGCTCGTCTCACAGCTGCTATCCAGGCTGGACGCCTTCGTTTGGTAACATCGATACACGAGCTGCCTCATGTTGCTTCCAGGTTGGGAAAGAATGAAAAGATAAACCCTTTTCAAGCTTATTGTCTTGCTGGTCGTGCGATCGAACATTGCAGCCAACCACCCAGCAAATACGAACCATGGCTGTTGTGTGTGCCTTCGCTCCTTTTTCGCTTGCACTTTGCTTTGACCCCAAAAATGGCGCATCAGGCCAAAATCCTTTCCACGCCCACCCCCGTGACATCACGCTCCAAAGCCCTATATAAGTGAAAAGCGAGATTACATCAAAGGGAACTTTAGTTTCATCTGGATCAAGTGTAAGTTTGTTTGAGTGGGACTCCTTCTTTGTGTGTATATATGGAAGTCCATATATACAGGGTGCAGCATCCCCTGGGTAAAGGTGGTGGTTTGCAGGGAGCTCAGTGACTTTTTCAAGTTCTTGTTGCAGCTGATGACTTTCTTTTTGTAGTTGCTTCTGGGGTTTCACCTTGAAGCTTCATAGGTATTGTTGTCACTGAGTGTAGTAATGTTTATTTGCTCTGCTTCTTCTTGTCAGGGATAAAATACATATCTATACTTTTGTGTCCCAGCTGAGTAACAGGAGGAGAAGAGTCTGGTGGAGCAGCAGAGGAACAGTTTCAGCCATTTGGACTCAGCTCAGCCACTACAGAGGAAACAATGACTTCAACACAGGAGGTGAGAAAATATCTCAGTTACTGTTATTAAAACTGTGTGCACAGCTGGTTGTTAACAGCAGCTTTATATTTTCCATCCTGGGCTCCTCCACACATGCAGAATGTACTTCATAAACAGAAACCACAGAAGTTACAAGAAAATACGGAGATCATATTTTATCAGCACACAATTGGGGGGGGGGGGGGGAACAATGTGTTAAGGTTCACAATTGAGGAGGGAGAGTACAAACCACTCTTGGTCCAGAGGATCTTGGTCCAACAATGATTTTAATGAACACACGTGTGGGAAGACACTCTGTACGCAGACAGCCAGTAGTCCTCGACTTAATCAAAGCATGAACAGATATTTTATAGCATCAGGGTTTGTTTACTGACGCCCCTTCATGCGTCACCGGTACATTTTATACATAGATCAGATCAACACCAGAATGACTTTTCACCTAGAAAATCATCTTCTATTTTCATGGCTTGGTACTTTCCGTTCTTATCTTAAAATGAATTGTTCCTCTTTCTTGTCGAGACATAACTAATCTCTCCTCTAAATAAGTCTAACTAATATGTGTGTATGTGTTGACCTCACATGCTCTTTGTGTCACCTCTTCACTGTCTGTGTCTCGTCCTCAAATGCTCCTCAAAATAACCTGCACTTAGACTCTGCTTTCGGTTTCAGTTCTGCAAAAGGCACACTCTGCAAACCTGCAACTTCCTGTCAGCCTGCAACTTAGTCTTTCTGAAAGACACACACTGTTTAAACATCTGAATGCAATATAAACTCCAGATTATATTATTAATGCAATGGTACTGATGACAATTATTTAACAATAGCAGTAAAATAATTTCCCTTCTCCACAAATGTCATCAGTTCAACTCAAACTTTTCCAAAGACGAAATATTTTTTCCCAACAAACAATTTCTTCAATAATGTTTTCTTTCCATTTTCTTTATTATCAGTTGAACTCAGTTTTTTTTTTTTTTTTTTTTTATGAAGTAAGGCAAATTTATTTGTATAGCACAATTCAACAACAAGGTGATTCAAAGTGCTTTACAGAGACATTAGAAACAAAAACAAATAAAAAGCATGATTTAAACATGTAACAGCTTTTTTCCAGTGATCAATATTTCTTCATTGTAGCACATCATTGCAATGTGATACTATCACCAGAAGGTGGCGGTAAAACAACTACAATGTGTTTGTTGACAACTTTAATTCCACTAATGGAGTTTCAGTTTGTTCCACGACTGCATTTCACTCACTGCCTCTGTTTGTATCTCTGTCACTGCAGGACCAACATGGAGCGAGAAGTCAGCGCTCTCAGGAGGCCGACAAACCTCACAGAAGAAAGGGGGAGAAGAAATACAGCTGTGAGGAGTGTGGGAAGGATTTTATTTGTCCTGCAAACTTAAAAAGACACCAACTCATCCACAGTGGAGTTAAACCGTACTGTTGTGAGTTCTGTGAAAAGCCTTTTACCCAGGCTGCAGACTTAAAATCACATCAACTCATCCACGTTGGAGTTAAAGCGTTCAAATGTGACTTGTGTGAAAAGTCTTTTACCCATCCTGGAAGCCTAAAAAGACATCAACTCATCCACAGTGGAGTTAAAGCATACAGATGTGACTTGTGTGGAAAGTCTTTTACCCACCTTGAAAGCTTAAAAATACACAAAGTCACCCACAGTGGAGTTAAAGCATACAACTGTGACTTGTGTGGAAAGTCTTTTAGCCAGGCTGCAAGCTTAAAAACACACCAACTCATTCACAGTGGAATTAAGGCATTCAGCTGTAAGTTGTGTGGAAAATCATTTACCCAGTCCCAAAACTTAAAAAAACATCAAGTTACCCACTCTGGAATTAAGGCGTACAGCTGTGACATTTGTGGAAAAACTTTCAGCCATGTAGGGTACAGAAATATTCACCTACGGATTCACACTGGCAATGATGTTTACTGCTGTGATCAGTGTGGCAAACTGTTTACAACAGATGCACAGTTACAAAGCCACATGTTTAGCCACACTGAGGAGAGACCTTATAAATGTGACCTGTGTGATAAGGCTTTTAAAGAGCCAAGTTCCCTGAAAAAACACCAACAGATCCACACCAGAAAAAAACTCTACAAGTGCAGTTACTGTGAGGTATGTATTTTTCTTTTTAGACTTGCACTTATTTTGAAGTATTATGTGAATATAGTTTAATTTCAAAGCTAAACGAGACATAAAAACTTAATGTACAGAATATTCAGTCAAACCTCACACAAACCTTCTGAAACTTTCCTGATGTTGGAAAAAAATATGTTTTTAAAGATTCTTCCTTTTCTATCTAACAATCACACTCCAGTGGATACATTGGAGAGCAGCTTTGGGTTACTTTCTTGTGGCATGCAGAGTAGCGCATCCTTAGGTTTAAAAATCAGTCTTTCCATTAAGTAGATTACCTACAAATGATGAGACATTTTCACCCAGTAAGTTGAGTGTTATAATGTAAACAGTAAAAGGTAACCGAATATTGGCAGAGCTGCTCTTTATTTCAGGTGATGTTCAGGATAAAAATGTTGAAGGACTGACTTACACTGTCTTTGTGTCTTTGTTTAGAAGCGGAGCGACACAGATGGATCCACTTCTCAACCCTGTCGTCACTGTGGTGGTGGGAAAGACTTTCGCTGTGACCTTTGTGGAAAAACGTTCAGCCATCATCGAAGTCTAGAACTACATCAACGTAGACACACTGGAGACAAAATGAGCTACTGCAAAGAATGTGGGAGAGGCTTCCCCATACCAAGTATATTAAAAATACATGAACTTATTCACAGTGGGGTTAAAAAGCATGTCTGTGACCAGTGTGGGTCATCCTTCACCACTGCAGGTCACCTTAAAAGTCATAAACAAGTCCACACAGGAGAGAAACCATACAAATGCAGACACTGTGACAGAACCTTCTCGCGTTCAACTAGTCGTAACGATCATGAGAGTACACACATGGAAGAGAACTTCAGCTGTGACCAGTGTGACAAGAGCTTCAAGAATCTCAGTTCATACTCCAAACACAAACGATACCACGCTGCAAATAAACAGTTTCACTGTTACCAATGTGTAAAAACATTCACTTCATTATCTGCTCTGTGCAATCATCAGCGTCATCATGCAGACCTGGAGTCTCTGGATCACAATGAATCTGAAGAGACAGCAAAGTCCTGTTTGGAGGGTCAGACTTAAAAACCTTGATCAGGCTCCACAGAGTTCAGCTGATTTCACACTTGGATCTGATGAGGTAGCTCTTATTTCCGGACCTGCAGTGAGTAATCCTGAATGTTACACTCAGGAAGCTGAAATTATAAATATGTACGTCAAGTTTTTATTTTTCTTTGATTACCTTTGATGCTCTGTTTCAACATGAATGTTTTTTATTTATTTATTCATTTCATAAGTTACCTCAGTTGAATTCCATGTTCATGTTTAATCCTCCTGTTTTGTAATCTGTGCTCTTAAATTGCTTTTCTCCCAAAAGTCCAAATAATTTTACACCAGTTGCTCGTGAAGCTTCTAATATGAACTAAATTGGTCAACAGGCTTTGAAACAACGACTGATGTGACTTGATACCGAAAATAAATTAAAAATAAAAAAAAATTCAAGCTAAATTTGTGTTGGGCTGTACTTTCATGTAAAACCAGTTTGTGCCAGCAGTTGGAGAAATGACTCACTACAACCATTATTCAGTCTTTAATTCTGGCGTCAATAGCCGGGAATGAGTGCGCTAACATACCTGCAGGTTGCTGTTTTAATGAGTGTTTGATGGAAAACGACAAGAGCGGAGTTTGCGCTCTCCAGTCACATGATAGGTGAGTACTAGTAAATAATTTTTCAGTACTTGTACGTAGGGCTGCACCATTTTGCATAAAATGAGAGTCACGATTTTTTTTGCTTAGAATTGAGATCACGATTCTCTCTCGATTTTTTTTTTCCAATATAAATATTTATCGCACTTATTAACTGCACATCAACTTCGTAACAGTTGAGACTGAACATAAAAACAATAAATGTCTCACTTGTCTACGCTTGTGTACAAAATATTTAATATTTACAATACTTTAACAATAACATTTTGAACAGTATTCTTTGCGTGTGTAAGGTGATGAGAGAGGTAGGTAATAGGTATGTTTCTTAAAATGTAAACCACAAATATTAACAAAATATAACGCTTGACATGACGATATGATAGTTGACCATGGCAGGACCACAACAGAGAACGTAGTCCTTTTTTTATGCAGCCAGCTGCTTAAAGGTGTTTTGCCAAGAACACAAGTCGGTCAACAGTTTGAGGCTTCAGTGAGGAACGGAGACACGTTACAATGTCCCCCCTGTGCTGAACACCCTTTCAGAAAGGGAACTTGTGGCAGGAATACAGAGGTATTTTTTTGCCAGTATGGACAGTCTTGGAAATTCTCCCTTGTGTTCCCTCCACCAGACTAAGGGGTCCGCTTCACTATCAATGTTGCTTAAGAGCAAATATGACAGTAGTTCTGAGACGACATCTTGCTCAGGCTGGGATGGTGTCTCATTGCCTTTTGCTGCTTTAAGGAAGCTGCCTAAGGTCTTTCGGCTCTTCTTCATGGGGGCAGCCGGGGATGCAGTTGAGGTGGAACTCAACTAATCTTAACATTCTGTTCCACACCACAGTAATACCTTTAAAATAATAAAGTACAATATAAAAATTTTTCTAAGAATTTAAAATGTGTGAATATCATTATGAGTCTGATGTGATCTGATGTAAACATAATTACCACAACTGAATTTATGCTAGTCATCTCATGTGTCAGTCTGGCTTTTTTTTTTTTTTTTTGTCCTCATGGATGTAGTCCATCTTGGATCCAGAGATGTGGCAATGTCTAACAGCTCCTGTGTGTTTGGATCACTGTACTTTTCCTGAAGGTACCCCAGGACTTTGGACTTAATTGATCGTGTGAGATCCAAGTCATCTTCCTGCACAGCCACAACTGATGTTTCAAAGAGGTGGAGAACCGGTTTCACTGAGATGTTCACATATTGCTCTCCTGACAGGGCATCAGTGAAGTCTGTCAGTGGGCTGAGTGTTTTGTTGAGTGCCTCGAGAACTTCAACATCCTGCCATGTTGGAACCAGGTGTCTAGTCTACCGATCAGAGGAGAGAACATGTGAAATAGCAGGTAGCTGTTCAAGTACCCTCTGGACCATAGCTTGTCTGGAGCCACATCTTGTTGGACACTCCATTTTAAGCTTGTGCTCTGGTAGCTTAAGCTCATTTTGGGCCTCAGCAAGTTCCCTCTTCCGTCTCCAACTGTAACTGAAGCAGCCCACAATTTTATGTAATATCTATGCACCTAATGCAGACATACCCGCCTTTTTTCATAACCTGTCACAGTATATTTTGGAATTAGAAGGTGCACAAATAGTGGTAGAAGGAGATTTTAATCAAATACTGGATCAAGACCTAGATAGATCACTTCCTAGGAGAGGCACAGAGAGTAAATCTGTAGTTGCCATAAGGCAGATGACCTCAGATTTAGGTCTGAATGATATTTGGCAGACAATGCATCCAGAAGACAGGGAGTATTCCTTTTACTCTCCACCTCATAATGTTTATACTAGAATCGACTACTTTCTTATTTCTGAAGCCTTAGCCAGCAAGCTTTTTGCAGAGACCTACAGCACGATCAATTCTTGGATCTTTCATTGCATTCTCTAACAAGAAAAAATAAAATTTGAATCAGTTCTTGTCATGAACTAATTTATTATTATATTTAAGATCTTACAGTATCATTATCAATATCATTATTGCCTAATTATTATTGTTGTTTAATACATACAGCTGTATTAATATGAACTATTTTTGTAGTATTATTAATGCTGCTATTGTTGTTTATAATATACATCATACTAGCATACAGCTATTGTTTTTTTTGTTTTTGTTTTTTTTAAAAAAAAAAAATTATCAACTTACAAGAGCAGCAAGATGTAGTCTGTGGCCAAAACACTGAAGCTTTGTCCAGTTAAGGGATGCTGCTTTCACAATGTTGGCTCCACTGTCTGTTGTTATGCACACCATTTTTTCCTACTCCAAGAGATAAGACCCTCCTTTAATCCATGTGCTAGAGTCTCGCCTGTGTGATCCTCGGGGAAAAAGGCAGTTTGTAAGCACCGACTTTTCATGGTGAAGTCCCTGGTAACATAATGGACTGTCAGGCTCATGTAAGGCTCCATAGTTTGAATCGACCATAAGTCTGTTGTTGCCGCAAAATGTTGTACTGCTTGTAATTCCGTTGAATAAAGAAACAATAATTTTTGCCTTTTAAAAAAAAAAAAAAAATTAAAACCACTTTGTAACTGATGTGATGTTCTATAATGTAGAATCCATATCATTTATAGTTTACAAATGACAAAATGTTTACACAAAATCATGACAGTTTACATGATATCACCCACTACTAACATTACTTTAATTACTGTATCTTTTGAAAAATTACCGCTATTTAGACAGCACAAGAATATTTAACAGGAGCAGGTTTCATTTTTCCCTGGTTTTATTATCACACTGTTCACCAAATGCAGCAAACCTTCACCATCTTATCCAGAAGGGTCACCTCTTCACCCTCACATGGAAGAAGTAATCTGATTGGCATGGTAGTATGTTTGAAGCAGGTCCCTTGTGTAGAGCTGGAACCCAGTCATGATGTGCTTCACCCATTTCATCGGCTGGTTTACTGCAATAATGCCAAATAATTAGCAACTCTATAAATAGAAGGTAGTTCTGCAAAATCACTCAGTAGGATGTTTGTTCTAATTTGCTATGAGCTCAGAGTGCATAGAAAATAAAACTAATAGACTATAAAGAGTGATATGAACATGTTTAGAACTTACCGGAATGAAAATGTCAGGAGCACCAACAGATATTTGGAGATGGAAGAGAACTGCACGTCAGCTCGTCTCACAGCTGCTATCCAGGCTGGACGCCTTCGTTTGGTAACATCGATACACGAGCTGCCTCATGTTGCTTCCAGGTTGGGAAAGAATGAAAAGATAAACCCTTTTCAAGCTTATTCTCTTGCCGGTCGAGTGATCGAACATTGCAGCCGACCACACAGCAAGAACGAACCATGGCTGTTGTGTGTGCCTTCGCTCCTTTTTTGCTTGCGCTTTGCTTTGACCCCGAAAATGGTGCATCAGGCCAAAATCCTTTCCACGCCCACCCCCGTGACATCACGCTACAAAGCCCTATAGGAGGACGCGCTGTCGTGTCATCCATGTTTTCTACAGTCATTGATCTCTATCCGTTCTTTAAGTCTGACGTCACTAGCCGTGTTTGGGCTCAAACTCCGCTGCAGGTCCCTAACGATCAGTGTGGCATCACGGAGAGTTGAAAAACTGTCTAAATTCTTTCATCTGTAATAAAATGATCAGCGTTCTGCTCTTCCAGGTGTAACAATTGAGTTTAACATCCAGTCATCCATGAAAATGGAATTTATGACATTTAACGCAGTTAGAAATTAGCAGGAAGTTAGCTCGCTAGCTTCCATCTAAATATAATATAGCATGTCCTGACTGCGGGATTTTCGAAACAAATTAAGACGTACAGCTCTGCTATCACTTCCAACATAAATGAAGACAGAAAACAAAACAGCAGTGACGTTTGTAGGATTACTGGAGTTTGGCTAGCTGGTATATAATAATGTGCTACGTGACCGCTAGCGACACAGCTATGTTAGCATAATATAAACAAGCTAACTTTTTTCCACTCGATAAAAGTTAACGTGAGTGTTCTCGGTGGTCAGGAGGACCAAATGTAATCGCATGGCAGGATGCTGTAAAAGGACCAAACTTCAGCCAGGAGAACAACTGAGATAATTCATTCATAATAAGTGGTTCGTTCTTAATGTACTGCTGCACGAGCTAGGCGGTAGTTGGGTTAGTCATTCATATACTGCTGCATGGGCTGGGCTGTAGTTACATCCTAAGGTTTTAAAAACTGAGCTTAAATAAATGATTAGCAGTAATAAAAGCCGAGGGAGGTCAACAGTGATCACTGACTGTTTTTAGGAGCTTTTTGAGATTAAATAGAAGAAAATACAAAACATTAAACATGTTAACAACACAAAAGCCATATTAAACGCAGACTACTTTAGGCCCGGAAGTAGGATTTGTCACGTCATCACTTAAAGACCGGATTAGGGAAACGAAAGAGCAGGTACTTTGTGTGTGTTCAGCGAAGTTGTGTCACGCCACCGCACTGCAACAAATCACCGCAGAGCAGGAAGAAGGGGGCGGAGTCTTTTTTGATATAGAGAAAGTGTATGATATGATGTGGAGGGAAGGTCTATTAATAAAAATGAGGTAAATGGGTATAAATGGTCGAATGTTCAGATGGATTAAGGATTTTTTGGAAGGCCGACGAATAATAGTGAGGATTGGGAGGAGTTATTCGGAGAGTTTGCCGATAGAAAATGGAACGCCACAAGGAAGCATAGTTAGCCCGTTATTGTTTTCACTGCTGATAAATGATGTGTTTAAGAACATAGAGGGTGGGATGGGGCAATGTGGGCAAGAGGACGAAGGTTAGACTTTTTGGTAAAGAAAGTGCAGGGGGCAATCACAGAAATAGAACAGTGGTCATATAAATGGGGGTTTAAATTCTCAGCTGATAAGACTAAAATAATGGTTTTTACAAGAAAAAGAGTTGGTGTTGACATCAGGGTCAGATTATATTGATAAGAATTAGAAAGGGTAAAACAGTTTAAATTTTGGTGGTTGTGGATTGATGAAAGGGTGATGTGGTAGGACTTGACTTAAGCGGCCAAAGAAGTGCAGGAGGCTGATGCTGTCCAGTGTAGCAAGTGATTTATTCACCATTTTGTGACCCAAATAATATTTACAAAGAAACAAATAAGAAACTCAAATTAACTCAGTTCAAATAAACATAAGTGAACTTAAATCAACGGAAATTAAGGTCAAACTGCACACAGCTACACCGATTGAACCTTTCTCCTCAAACACCTGAGTTCTGCTTAAATAGTCCACTTAACCAAACAATTTCTCCTCTCGACTATTCCATTCAGTAGGTAGGTAAGATGAACATGATTATATTCAAACCTCTACTGCCACTCTTTACTAGCAACATAAACTCTATGGTGTAATCAATACATATTACATCAATAAATGTATTTATCCATAAACCCTCTAAAATCAACTTTATTAAATTATAAGAGTTCTTCCCCTTCTGCACTTGGTCTCTTCCTGTGACCTCAGATGAACCCAGAAGCTATAAAGCAGGAAGTAAAACTACATTTCCTCCTTTTGTTTCTGGAAGACAGGTAGGTAAGGTAGGTTCTAAACAATACAAATTAACAGTTGAAGTAAATAACATGTTAACTTAACAAACTTGTATGAATTGATTTAAACCAAGATGTTATATTATATAATCTGTAAAAGTGCAAAACATAAACAAACCCAGGATATTAGATGTTTGCCTATTGCAGATTACATGCGAAATATGGTTAAATCAAAACAAGAATGTTAACTAAGAATATGGACAAATCGTACTTTCACCCACTTTGTCACAGGTGACATGGACTGTACATATTCAGAAAATAATAGACCAATGCAAGAAAGTAGTGATGGCCAAATGAAGCTTTCTGAAGCTTGTATTGAAAAACGGTTCATTACTCGAAGCTTTTCAACACAGTCCTCTCTGGTGACATCTGGTGGCCAAAAATATGAAGAGCAGCTTGAATCCACAAAATAAAACCAACTGCTTCATTATGATTGCCCACTCACTCTACAGAGTGGAATTCTATCTGATATTGGGCCGCCGTTGTGTTGCTTTGAACGTGTATTTTTTATTTTTTATTTATTTTTTATTTTTTATTTTTTTGGTGGTTAAAAAAAATGGTTTATTTGTTTAATAAATAATTTTGACCAGTAAACTCTCCTTGTTTAAACATGCACCATTGTGTGGTCTTTCTTTGCTTGAGACTTCTTGATGTTGGTAAATACAATAATTGAAAAATACCACGTTACATATGATAATGTACAACACATTATGGAGTATGCTTCTGCTGTGAGGTCCTGCCTCCATGCACTTACGCAATTAACCGCTAGACGGGTATATATATAAATAATATTATATTAGGGAAATTTTCCTATACATGTTTTTGACCTGGGGGTAGAATTGATTGTGAAAGGGAAAATGCTTATGAACTTGCAAACTAAAAGCATGATGCATTTAAGGTAACCCTTTTTCATTTTTATTTAAGAAGAAAATTTGTTCCACTGTGCGATGGCCGAACCTGTTCCTTTTCGTGGAGATAATTTCCCCTGCCTTAAGGAAAATCCCTTCACATGGCCCAGAGGATGCTGGAGCGCAGAGAAACTGGTGGAGATGCAGTTATACAGTCTACCTGGGCCCCACAAACTATCAGCTAAAGAGAATAAATAGATTAAATTGCTGCACATTTGGCAGACTAACATTTTCAGATTAATTAAACAATAAAATATATCTTTTACAACATTACATGTAAAGAGTCAAGTGGAAGTTTTTCTACGGAAGCAGTTAGGTTCTAAATGAAGCTTCGGACGTCACTGATCACATGGCTCTGGCCAAACGAAGCAAACTTCGACACAGTGCTTCTGAAGCAGTGTGCTGATTTTTTTGACACACGCACCAGAGCTTCAGCTTCAAGCGGGCCATCACTACAAGAAAGTGTTGAATATAATGAGGTGCTTAGTGGGAACTGACTGGGGGGTTGATAGGAAATCTTTAAAAGCTTTATATACTGGGTTGATTAGGTCAGTATTGGATTATGGGTGTGTCGTATATAATTCTGCTGTCAGAACAAGTCTTTGTAAGTTGGATGGTATCCAATATCAAGCGTTAAGACTTTGCTCAGGCGCATTCAAAACAACATCTGCAGCAGCTGTACAGGTAGAAATGGGAGAAATGCCATTACAAATAAGAAGAGAGCAACTGGCATTGAATTACTGGGCAGGTTTACAAGGACGTGGTCAGGATCATCCGACAAAAACAGTTTTCCAACCATGCTGGGAAAAAGAGAAACATGAATAGAAGAGTTTTGGGTGGACAGTGGGACAGAAAGCAGCTGAACTTAATCTGGACAAGATAAACATAAGTCAAACAGCACCGTTGCCTACAATACCACCATGGATGCTCCCTGATGCAGTAGCAGATTTCACATTGTTAAACAAAAAGAACAAGGAGAGGGGTTTATCTTAAATCTACATACAGCACAGGAATATATTAATCAGTATTAGAGTTATGTCAAAATCTACACAGATGCATCAAAGAATACAGCCAACCAAAGCGGGATAGCCTTTATTGTTCCTGAATTTAATATCAAGGTGGGGAAAAGGATCAGTGACGATTTATCAGTGTACACGGGTGAAATGGTTTCATTATTGTTAGCTGTCCAGTGGGTTGAAGAAACAAAACCACTAAGATCTGTGACATTTTCAGACTCGAGCTCCTCACTGGCCAGTCTGCAAGACTGTCACTCAGACTGCAGACCTGACATTCTGATAGAGATCCAGCAAACATTGTTCACACTTGTTATGATGGGGCTTATGGTCACATTCTTATGGGTACCAGCGCATCGTGGAGGTAAAGGAAATGAAATGGCAGATAGGACAGCAAAAGTCGCAACAAGGAGACCGATGGTAGATATGGTTATTAGTGTGAGTAGGACGGAGCTCAAGAGTACAGTACGATACAAAATGAAGGAAAGGTGGCAAAAGCAATGGGAGGAAGAGAGGAAAGGGCGATGGTTTTATAAAATCTAAAGGAAAGTGGGGAAAATGAGAAGTACAGGCCGAAACATGATAGAGGATACGATTATATCTCGACTGAGATTCGGACACACTGGTTCAAATAGCACCTTGTTTTTAATAGGTAAACACTGTACAGGGGAGTGACTGCAGTAGGGAACAGGAAACAATAGAACATGTTTCTTGAATTGTCAGAGGTTTGATATTGAAAGGAGACAACTGATCAAAAAGCTGGACGGTATGGAAGTGAAGTTGGACTTGATTGATCTGTTTCGCACGACCTCTTTAAGTGAAAGTTATCAGGCTGTATTTTGGTTTTTAAGGCAGACCCATTTGTTCGAGAGGATTTTATTTTTTATTTTTTTATTTTTTTTGACATTCCGGTCCGCACTCCACACCAGTTGGTGGCGGCAATGCACCCTTTTGCTGTTTGCCAACCGCCAGTAAACCCTATACGGCAGAAGAAGAAGAAGAAGAAGGAAAAAGAAGAAGAAGGGGGCGGAGCACAGTGTGTGTGCAGGAGAGGAGCCGAGCAGAGAGAGCTGCTTTTTCATGAAACGGGAGTAAAGTAGTGAACTTAGAGGAGAGAAAAAAACTAAAGTATCGATCATAAACCACTACCAACGTCCTGATCGATATCTGCATCGATCTGCCCACCCTTGTCTCCTGGATCGTAGCTGAGATCAGCGTGAACCACGTGGGTCTCTGCTCCCTGATCTGTTTCCTGTGTTTGGAAAGAGTTGCAGCTTCATCGCGGAGTTTCTCTCGGTTTGTGGGCTCATCTAAAGGTAAGCACCGAGCCACATCCAGGGTTAAAAAAGCATTATGTACAGTTCAGTGCGGGCATCGCTATTCAACAGTACCTTTCGGTGCACCTCGTAAATTCAGGAAACTGTACACCTAAACTCACAAGGTTGTTTAAATGATCCTGTAGTTTTCTTCTCCTTTACGAGGATGGCCGGAATATTAGGGGCCTGCTGCATATGTATTCCTTACAGTAGTCACAACCATAGCTAATAGTAATAATTTAATAATAGTAATAAGGTATTTTCAGTACTAAGATCAAATTTGGAGCTTATATTTTGGTCGTTTGTTTTTATTATTATTCTTTTAGTTAAAGTAAAGAAACTAAAATGTTAAATTATTCTTAGTGTTTTTATTATTTTATTATCATCATATTACTTGGTTTTATCCCAAAAGCTAATATAACAAATAAAATACTCTCAAAATTACATATTTCATTAGTTTGGGGTTGTTTTTGGGTTGGGCATAGTCTGATGAGAAGGGGAAGGATTTTGGGAGAACTACATGTGTTTTATTGAATCTATAAACAGACACACAGTGCAGTGAGGAATTAAATCCACATTTGGCAGCACTGAAAATTATACAGAGATCTTTGACTTTTGAACTTCTCCCTTAATAGAGATGTTATGTTACCAGATGTTACGCTATGAGTTAAAAAAAAATGCTTGGACACTGCCAGCATAATGGGCAAGTTTTTGATGAGGCTCACGTGCAAACCTAAAGCAGAAGATGAAGATCGCCAAATATGCTTCCAAACCAACATCCTTCTAAGCCAAAGAGTAGAAAATATGATGACGTGTATCTTACCTTTTGCTTCACTTGCACAATTGTGGTGTTGGGTGTAATGCGTTACTATAATTAAATTATTTTTCCACTGAAAAAGTAGAGTAACTAATTACTGTTCATTTTTAGGTATTTTAATTACAGTTACTTACAATGTACTTGTGTTACATTGTAAAATAATTAAACTCGCAGAATATCATTATTTAACTTCAATAATTTATCTTCTAAAGGTAGAAGTAAACTCTGCCGCTTTAACATCGCTGTAGTGTAGCTGCGCGTCATTCCGCGCCAGTTTGCTGCACAGTCGTATTCTAAAGCAGAAGATGTCGGACTCGGCTGAAGCGAGTGGCTGTCTTATGAAATGGACATATTCCCGTCTCTTCACTTTTCTGAAACAAGCAGACCAGAACATTACAGTAATATGTAAGCTATGATCCTTGTTCATCATCCACGGATAACACCGCGGCAACTCCTGCTAAGCAGGCAAAACCTAATTTTACTTCAGCAGCACAGAAAGCGTCTGAAGGTGAGCTTAAAAAATGATTGCAGGCTACATTGTGGAAGAGATGCTACCGCTGCGTACTGTAGAGTCTCCGTCTTTAAAATTTTTTTTTATTATTTAAAGAGTTTAATTTCTATTGTTTGCCCACTGAAGGTTTACAGGGATTTTAAGAAGTATTTAGTTAAATTACTTATTTAGTAATTAAGTTACTTTTCTGACACAGTAATTAGATAAGTATTTTAAATACAATATTGACTAAGTAATTAGTAATTAATGACTTTTTTAAAGTAGGTTTCAATAATCAATTTTCTGATCGAGGTATTAAATCCTGAATCGATTTTAAATATAAAACGTGTATAACTGAAGACAGTAGTGACATCTTTAACCAGGTCTTCCCATTAACACCTCACCTGTCCAGAGGTTCAGTCAATGAGCTTGTCAAGGTCAAATTTATTGATATGGCACATTTCAAACAGCTGATGCTGCACAAAGTGCTTAACAATATAAAAATGGCATTAAAAAGCAACAATGTAATGCAATAATAACTGTATAAAACAATAATAGGACAGTAAGAGAATTAAAACAATAACTAAAACTAATTCAAATAAGACCAAAATGCTTGGGTCATAGTGTGTTAAAAGCCAGGGCATAGAAATGTGTCTTCAGTAATGATTTAAATTGCTCAAGTGTTTGTGCAGATCTAATATTTAAGGGGAGACTATTTCAAAGTCTGGGACCTGCCACAGAGAAGGATCTATCACCACTAGGTTAGTCCGTGGGATGGACAGCATTAGTTTTGAGCTAGACCTCGTGGTTTTTCCTGGAGCATAGGCAGAGAGGAGCTCAGACAGGTAAGGAGGGGCTCGGGCATTAAGTGACTTAAAAACAAAAGGTAAAAGTTTAAATTTGATCCTGTAGGAGACAGGAAGCCAGTGTAAAGAAGCTAAAACTTGGGTTATATGCGCTCTCCATTTGGTACCAGTTAGGAGTCGAGCAGCTGCATTTTGAACCATCTGAAGACGATGGATGGTGGCCTGATCTAGACCATAATACAATGAATTGCAGTAGTCTAATCTGCCAGTAAGGAAAAGGTGAATAACACGCTCAAAGACGTTAGAATCAGAATCAGAAAGGGTTTTATTGCCAAATGTTGAGCGGGTTTAAAACATTAGGAAATTGCTGCGGTGCTTCAGTGCAAACATACTGTTATAAATACTGTTATAAATTAAGCTTAAATAGACATGAAAATAAAAATAAGAATAAGAATTAAAAGTGCTAAGTAGATAGATATATACATGATATATACATGAGTGCAGGTGGTAATCAGTGCCAAACATGAAATGATGCAGTGACACAGCGTAGGGTCATGTGTCAGTGGTGGGAACAGTCATATGGTTATTGTTCATGTGTCCGACAGCAGAGGGGAAGAAACTGTTCTTATGGCGAGAGGTTCTGGTGCGAATGGACCGGAGCCTCCTGCCTGAGGGGAGCAGGTCAAACAGACTGTGTCCAGGGTGAGAAGGGTCAGCTGAGATCCGAGCTGCACGCCCCAGTGTCCTGGAGGTGTACAGGTCCTGCAGAGATGGGAGTCTGCAGCCAATCACCTTCTCAGCAGAGCGCACAACACGCTGCAGTCTCTGTTTGTCCCTGATAGTGGCTCCAGCGTACCACACGGTGATGGAGGAGGTGAGGATGGACTCGATGATTGCGGCGTAGAATTGCATCATCGTCCGTGTTGAATTTCTTCAGCTGCCTCAGGAAGTACATCCTCTGCTGGGCTTTCTTAATGACGGAGGTGATGGTGGGCTCCCACTTCAGGTCCTGGGTGATGGTGGTACCCAGGAAGCGGAATGAGTCCACAGAGGTGATGGGGGTGTCAGTCAGGATGATGGGGGGGAGTGGAGCTGTGTGCTTCCTGAAGTCCACAATAATTAGCCGGGAGGTATGGCTTTACCTTGGCTAGCTGTCTTAACTGAAAAAAGCAGGACTGAACTACTGCACTCACCTGCTTATTCAATTTAAAAGAACCATCAAGGTTGACTCCGAGGTTTTTTACATGTGTTTTACAATAGAAGGAAAGGGTGCCCAGAGTGCTGTCGATATGATTAAAGTTGCCAAAAATGACAACCTCAGTTTTATTTTCATTTAGCTTTAAAAGAATTTAATGACAACCACTGTTTGACATCATCAAGGCAGCGTAATAAGAGCTGGGGACGGTCTGAAGGTAGATAAATCTGGAAATCATCAGCAAAACAGTGAAATTAAATGCTGTAGCACGAGAAGATGGAGCCCAACAACAACAACAACAACAACAACAACAAATAGAGTGCGAACAGGGCAGGATCCAAAAGAGAGCCTTGAGGTACACCGTATTTAAGAGGGGCTATTTTGGAGTTGTGGGGGCCTATATTGACATAAAAAAGACCTTTCTGACAAATAGGACCGAAACCACTGTGAGGCAGATCCTTTTAGGCCAGCATGAAATTCTAGCCGTGATAACAGGATGTCGTGGTCAACCGTGTCAAAAGCTGCTGACAAGTCCAACAATAAAAGGGCAGCACTCATTTTCGTGATTTTCCACGTCATTTTCGCGAAAATGTAGTTTTGTTTTTTTTCATCAGTGTCTTGTAAGCCTATACTGGTGTTTTTAAAAGTTATGTTTGATTTTATGACTTTCTGTGTCGTTTCTGGGATTCTTAAAGTCAAATTGCACCGCTGGAAATCGTTTGTTTTGATGCATATGCTGTTTGTTTTTTTGTTTATTTTGTTTTTTGCAAATTTGCAGTATAATATTTATTTTTGTTTTTCCTGCAGTATATAAAAATTGGTGTATTTCAAAAATAAAACTATGAAGACACTTAAAATAAATTATCTTTGGTGGGAAACTATTTTGTGCAACTTTTTTGTATTTACAGTTTTGAGGGATAAGCCTCTTAAATTTCTCTAACTAGAAATATATGTTAAAAAAACAAAACGATTTTCAACTTTTTTGTAGTTTATTGCAATTTATGTAATTACTATGCAATTAATGCATATATTCAAATTTGGGCTATAAATGGTAAATGGCCTGCATTTGTATAGCGCTTTACTCAGTCCCTAAGGACCCCAAAGCGCTTCACACTACATTCAGTCATCCACACACTGGTGATGGCAGCTACATTGTAGCCACAGCCACCCTGGGGCGCACTGACAGAGGCGAGGCTACCGGACACTGGCGCCACCGGGCCCTCTGACCACCACCAGTAGGCAAACATGGGGTTAGAAACTTGCCCAAGGATATTTGGCATGCAGCCAGGAGGCAGCCTGGGATCAAACCACCGACCTTCTGATTAGTGGCTGACCTGCTCTGCCACCTGAGCTACAGCCACCCCGGTTGTATTGTATTGTTGTATTGATGTATAGCAACTTGAAATGCTCCAAAAATGGCACTACAACATGTAAAAATATAATATAAGCTCTGGCGGACTTGGTTCTATGGTAGGTCTTAAAGGGTTAAGGACATTAAAAAGTACCTGATGCCTGTGACTGTTTACTGACACTAAGTTTGAGACAAACCGTGTCTTTGCAGCTTTTACAGCTTCTTGGTAAGCAGAAAAACGAGTCCTTAAAATCTGTAGGGAAACGTGCAATCTGTCCTTTTTCCATCTCCTTTCGGCGCGTCTGTAGTCACGTCTAAGGGAAGCGCGTATGTTCGTTCAACAACGGCTCTGATAAATGCTTAGCACGCACAGTCCTGAGCGGAGCAATAGAGTCCAAGATATCAGTGCAGGTAGAATGAAGAATGTCCGAAAGGTCCTCAACACCTTTACACCCCTCCGACAGCCAAACCCATCTATTCTCTGATTGGATAGTTAAATTTGTGATTGACATGACATTGGCCAATTAGATGAAAGGAAGAAAAATAGGGTCAAAATTTGTACTTGAAACTTGAGTGCAGAGTTTCACACGTATGCACTTTTTGTTACAGTACAGTATTACAACAGTGTATTTACCTGTTCCGTATTCCATATATGTATTCTGTTATTAGCTAGACAAAGAGAATCAACATATCTCACTGTCATAGACATACCTAGTTTTCTTATCAAGCTTTCTTCAAAACAAATGCTAAAAAGATAAATCCATAAATCCCAAATATTCTGAAAGAATTATGTAATCAGCACCATCTCAATATGTGTGATGAATTTAAGGAAACGCTTTATGGCAGAAAAAGCGACTAAAACAATACATGATGGAGCCGAACAGTAACATTACAGAATGTTGGGGGTGTGCGATCCAAACTAATGTGCTACCCATAGCATGCTGCTAAAGCCGTAAACAAATACTTACAAAAATCTAATGTATTAAACTACGCAATGTTGTGCGCTTTCAGTTTCCGACTTTTATAACTAATCTATGAAATATATCGGGTGTGACTGCTTTTACTTTATATTTCTGGCACGATGCTGGCCGGCAAGCAGGACAAACATGATCAGACAGGGAGACGTGGCATGTCGTTCCTGAATACTCCACCATTATGAGAAAACAGTGCGGATCATAGACTTCTGACTGCTAACAACAGGCCAAACCATGGTCTCACACTGCCACCTACTGGTTCAAAAATGAATCATATGCTACAAATATCCCGGACTAGTTACCAGGTCTCCTATTAAAACTAGTTAATTTAGGGCATTTTCAAATGAAAATGTCACTTGCTTAAACATAAACGAAGTCACAAAAATGTGATCACACGTTGGTGGGTATCACACAAGGTTCACAAGCAACACCAGTTTGCAAAATACAAGAAACAACCGTCAGGTGCTCAAAATGAACCTTAGACTCAAACATTAGAACCGGCTGTTCCCCACAGTATGCCATGTAATAAATGATGTCTAAAAATATCTAGTTTCATGCATTGGTCAAAACACTCAACTCCATGTACACAATGCTCAGCTGAAAACACTTCACAAAAGTCAAGTTGCCCGACATTTACAGAATTTAAAGAAAATGCACTATTTTGGATATATATTGTTATCAGGATGAGGAATGTCTTATATTGGGATATAAGATTTTGGTCTGCTTCTTTTTGTCAGGGATAAAATACATATCTATACTTTTTTTTGTGTCCCAGCTGAGTAACGGGAGGAGAAGAGTCTGGTGGAGCAGCTAATTTCAGCCATTTGGACTCAGCTCAGCCACTACAGAGGAAACGATGACTTTAACACAAAAGGTGAGAAAAATATCTCAGTTACGCTGTTATTGAAACTGTGTGCACAGCTGGTTGTTAACAGCAGCTTTATCTTTTCCATCCTGGGCTCCTCCATAAATAGAGAATCTACGTTCACAAACAAAAACCACAGAAGTTACAAGAAAATACAAAGATCACATTTTATCAGCACACATGCACACACATGGCAGTCTGTTACACAGGGGGCAGCTCCTGTATCGAATCTTGCTAACTTGAGGTATGTAATCTGTGTAGGACCATGAATTGAAGGAGCCCATGTCTGGCACATATAGGAGTGTACCCTGTAGAGCAGTGATTCCCAAACTTTTTTGCTGGGCCCCCCTTGTTTTACAAGAAAAATGTTCGCGCCCCCCCTTCTCGCGCGTGAACAAACACCCTCCAACCACACACGCCCATATTTTGCTCCATTGTGGTTTGTTTCACACCCCAAACATTTAGTAAACAATTAAGCAAATACAAGTAATCTGCAATAAATTACAGGTAGTAATAAAATAAACTACTAACTCTTTTACGCTGCGTCTGCACCTACACGGGTATTTTGGAAAACGCAGCTGTTTCGTCCACACGTAAACGGCGTTTCGAATCACCAAAAACTGAGTTGTTTTTTTTTTTAAACGCATGCTCAGTGAGTTCCTCGGGCAGCAGAAATCCAAGGAAGAGGAGGAACCATAATGGGAGGACAGGCCCCTGCACGGTATGTACCACCAGCAGATAGAGGAAGTGGCTGACATCCAGAAGTCCTACCAGTGGCTGGACAAAGCTGGACTGAAAGACAGCACAGAGGCACTAATCATGGCAGCACAGGAGCATGCTCTATGCTCGATAGAGAATGGGGTCTATTATACCAGGCAAGACCCCAGGTGAAGAGGGTGTAAAGTTGACTCCAGCACTTAACAGCAGGATGCACGATGCTGGCAGGACAAACATGGAACGCCATAACCAAGTTATTGCTCCAAAAGTTGATTCTGTTCATCTGCACGTAGCGTTTTGTGGGAGAAACGTTTCATCACTCATCCAAGTGACTTCTTCAGTCTCAGCTGACTGCAGGTTTCCCCAACCTTATAAACAGTAAATTGGCATAATGAATCTTGTAGTATTGTCTTTACCTCATTTATTTTTTTTATTTCCTTAGATTATCTCTCTGTTCAACACTTTCGCTGACACTTGATGTCTTTTAAATGTTCTATACAAAGAAATCTGTCTTGACTTGACTGCAGTGTGTTTAGTGACATCTTTGACTCCACTAATGGAGGAAGTTGGAAGGTTGAGTTTGTTCCACGACTGCATTTCACTCACTGCCTCTGTTTGTATCTCTGTCACTGCAGGACCAACATGGAGCGAGAAGTCAGCGCTCTCAGGAGGCCGACAAACCTCACAGAAGAAAGGGAGAGAAAAAATACAGCTGTGACGAGTGTGGGAAGGATTTTACCCGTCCTAGAGGCCTAAAAACACACCAATCCATCCACAGTGGAGTTAAATCTTACAGCTGTGAGTTGTGTGAAAAATCTTATACCCAGGCTGGACACTTAAAAACACACCAAATCATCCACAGTGGTGTTAAAGCGTACAGCTGTGATGAGTGTGGGAAAGATTTTTCTCGAAAGGATTCACTAAAAACACATCGGCTTAGACACATTGGGGAGAGACCATTCAGCTGTGACTTGTGTGGAAAATCTTTTATCCTTGCTGAGTATTTGACAAAACATCGACGCATCCACACTGGGGAGAGACCATACAACTGTGACTTGTGTGGAAAGACTTTTACCCAGGCTGGAAACCTAAAAAGACACCAGCTAATCCACAGTGGAGTTAAACCGTACACCTGTGATCAGTGTGGTAAAGATTTTCCTTACAGTAGCTATTTACGGCTTCATCAAGTTACCCACTCTGGAATTAAGGCGTACGGTTGTGGAATTTGTGGAAGACACTTCAGCGGCAAACAGAGCCGAAATAAACACCTACGCATTCACACCAAAAATGACGTGTGCTACTGTGATCAGTGTGGCAAACTGTTTATGACATACAACAGCTTAAAACAACACATGTTTACACACGCTGAGGAGAAACTTTATAAATGTGACCTGTGTGATAAGGCTTTTAAATCTCCACGATCCCTCAGAGTCCACCAACAGCTCCACACCAGAAAGAAACTCTACAAGTGCAGTTACTGTGAGGTATGTATTTATATTTTTATTTTATTTTACCCTGGACTGTTTGGATTTATCACACTTGAATTTCAGTTCAGAGGTTTGCTTCCATGATCCTTACAAAAACACTGAATAACTAATTCTCTGTAGACACAGTATCCACTTTGTACCATATACAGGCCCATGTTACATTTGCCATTTCTGCTGGAATTTGGCAAGTGTCAGTAAAGAACATAAGTCATCTATCTAAAAACAATGATCACTGTTACTTTGTATCCATAATCGGATTTAGAGTTGCAATTCATTTGAAGCATTTTTTTGAACTAATTTTAATATCAATGCAATCAGATAGCAGGATGCTATACACGGGCCAAACTTCAGTCAGGAGAACAACTGAGATCATTCATCCACAATACGAGGTTAGTCATTAATATACTGCAACAACATGGGAACAGAGCAGCTGCGAGAGAATTCAACATTAATGAATCAATGTTACGGAAGTGGAGGAAGCGCAGATGAAATAATGATAAATTGCAGATGATGATGGTTGTAGCCGCTGCGATGCTTTCGACCAAAACAGGCACAGCTTGGTGACATCATCAACATGCACTATCGCGATAGAGCGATATAGTCAAAATCTCTATCGTTGGCAAAATTTATATCATTTCTATCGTATATGAGGCATGTTGTAAAAAGCTCTTTGAGTGCTGAGGTAGAGTAGAGCCATTGCGGGTGGGTATAAATTTAAAAAAAAGGCACTGCTAGCATAGTAGAGAACAGAAGCATCACCAAATATGTTTTCAAACCAATCTCTTTCAAGCCAAAGAGTAGAAATTTGATGAAGCCTATCTTACCTTTGTCTTCACCTTTACAATGGTGGATAATGAGGACAGTTTAAAGCCAAACAAGCTAAATGCCACTTGGAGACAAAACATCCACAGCACAAAGACAAGTCAGTTTACTTTTTTTAAACAAAAATTTGTGAATAGTTGTCCTTAGCAGTGTCTTTTTAATAAAGCTGCATCCGTGCCAGCAAATGCTTACCTCTGCTCTTATAAAGTTGCCTACCAAGTGGCACAGTGTAAAAAAGCCACACGCAATTGCGGAGGAATTAATAGCATCAGCATATTTATGATATGGGGGCAGGGAAAGCTCAGTAGGTAGAGCCTAGAGCTGGGCGATATGAGATTTTTTTCATATCACGATATGTTTTTTTCATTTCAGGCGATCACGATATCTATCACGATATAAGCCAAATAACTATATTTGTAAGATTTAAATGTGCCGTTGCTCACAAGTAAAATGTGAAATAATCAGCAGCTTGGTCAAAGGAGCTTGCAAAGAAAAGCGTCTGGACTTCTTTAAAGAAGTCCAGACGCTTTTCTTTGCAAGCTCCTTTGACTACGATGACCTGGATGACTGAGAACCTTCACAGACATAATCAGCAGCTTGTTTTGATTTAAATATTTATTTCCCATAATAAGTTCAACAGGGTAGATGTACTTAAGGAACATGAGACTTTTTCAGATAAATAAAGGCAAATATTGCAAACTACACAAAAGGCAGCCGCTAAAGCGTTTAAGTTTCAAAATAGAACAAACGAAACAGACTAAATTGTCAATTCCACTTAGAAACAAAATATTAATTCTAAAAATAAATCTTAGTTTGTTTTACAGAAGAACAGACAAAACTGACTAACTTTTGTCAATATCAAATAAACTGAGAACTAAAAGGAAATTCTCAATCTCTCCTTGTTGTATAGCTGAGCTTTTCAAACAGTTGTAACAGTTACTTTAGTCTGACAAAAGCCGAATGACGAATTAGCGCTTCCAGTCAGAGACTGAGCTGCACCGCTTTATTGTATTTCCAGACTTGCTTTCGGCACATTTACAGTGCACGCTACTCTGTTTTTGTCAGACTTGAAATAGCCGAAATACCTTCACACTATGGAGCTTCTATGGCTCTTCCGTTCGACAATCTCTCCGGCATTGGAACCATCATCTGTTTTCTCTTCGGTAACCTTCGGTCACGCTCGGTTGATTTTTCCAGTCGGCACACTCATTTCCTCCATTACCCGGGCGGCACGGCGGCTGGCTGCTTCCCAAACAAATACACGTGTGTGGCTTGGCACTTGTGCTGTACGTAATAAGTCACGTGATGTGACGCTGCAGCTGTGATTGGTTCGGCTCTGCACTACTTAATTTGGATTGGCTGTTCTTTTTTTTATTTTTTATTTTTATTTATTTATTTATTTATTTATTTTATTGTTAAGAGGACAAGAGAGATGAGGTCTATCGCAATAGTTTAATTTTTCTATCGAGAAAAAGTTATTTCGCAATACATATCGTTATCGTTCTGTCGCCCAGCTCTAGTAGAACCCCATGATCAGAAGGTCCGACATTCAAATCCCCTGAACAGCTACCCTGAGGTACCCCTGAGCAAGATACCGTCCCTACACACTGCTCCCTGGTGCACCTCCTTAGTGGCTGCCCACGGCTTCACTGAGTGAATGGGTCAAATGCAGAGAGAGTAATTTCCCCACAGGGATCAATAAAGTACACATTTATTATTATTATTATTATTATTATTATTATTATTATTATTATATGTCAGAGGACATAGTGGAACAGCCTAATGATAAGGTGCATGATAAACACTTTTCTCTGCAGATGGATGAAGCCACTGACAGTAACAGAGACTGCTTACTGATAATGTATGTCAGAGCGTCTATTCTTTTAAAAGATTTAATTTGCTTCAGCAGTTGAAATTAAAAGTTACAGTGCTGAACATTGATGTGAAATCAGCGGTCTGTTTTCTCACAAAGGATGCCCTTAGAGGAGGGCCGCGCAGTTTTATGCTAAAAGTTGTTATGACTATTTTCTTCTGGCTTCTCCTGGCTGGTTCTCCTCTTGCACCTCATTCATGTTTGACCTCGTCTTGTATCATCCCTCTTCCTGGAATAAGATGGAGAACGAAAAGTCACCTCCCCAACCTATCTTTGCTGCATTTAAAATTATCTAGCAATTTTCAGCATACCGTTTCTAGTTATTATCTAAGCTCAGGACATGTTCGGTCTCCCTTGGTCAAGCAAAAGTATCTCCCTGACTTTAACCAGTGTGATGTGTAAGCATGTTTGCAGAACCCTCCGCAACTCAGCATGTCAGTCGCAATAATTCATAGTGCTGAATGAAGGTTTTGACCATCACTACATGGAGTGCCAACTCTTTAATGAGCACATAGCAATGTGTACATAAAAAACAGCATTGTTTAATCATTTTATTTCTAACTTCGCCCAGTAAGCTGAGTATTATAAAGTAAACAGTAAAATGTAATTAGGCTGCTCTTTATTTCAGGCGACGTTCAGAATAAAAATGTTGGAAGGATTCCCTGACTTACACTGTGTTTGTGTCTTTGTTTAGAAGCAGAGCGACACAGATGGATCCAGTTCTCAACCCTGTGAGCACTGTGGTGGTGGGAAAGAGTTTCTTTGTGACCTTTGTGGAAGAACTTTCAGTAATCGTGGGAGCCTAAGAAAACATCAACTTAGACACACTGGAGGCAAAATGAACTACTGCAACGAATGTGGGAGAGGCTTCGCTACTGCAGGTGACCTAAACCTGCATAAACGAGTCCACACAAGAGAGAAACCATACAAGTGTAGACACTGTGACAAAAGCTTCTCACAATCAGCTCATTGTAAAACACATGAACGTACACACGTTAAAGGGAACTTCAGCTGTGACCAGTGTGACAAGACCTTCAGAAATCTCAGTTCATACACCAGACACAAACGATCCCACGCTGCAAATAAACTGTTTCACTGTTACCAATGTGCAAAAACATTCACTTCATTATCTGCTCTGTGCAAACATCAGCGTGATCATGAAATTATTCCCATCGCTGGATCACAATGAATCTGCAGAGACAGAAAGATCCTCTTCTGGTTTCAGGGTCAGACTTAAACACCTTGAGATCAGGCTCCACAGAGTTCAGCTGGAGTCTCCTGTAAAGAGTGCAGCTGATGTCACACTTGGATCTGATGAGGTAGCTCTGCTTTCTGGACCTGCAGTAAACACACTGAATGTTAAATTTAGGTAGTATGTAGTGCTTTTTATCCCTGTCACATTTTAATCTTTGTTCCCTTAGTACACAGTAGTGTGTAGTAGTTGTACTTTTTATTGTATTATAAAAGTTATAGGAATGTGTTTTTTACCAAACTGATATTGCATGAAAACTGCAGATGTGGATAATAATAACTTCATAAAGCATTTTCAAACAAAATACCAAGCAGCAATTTTACATACAGTGGTCATTTATCGCAGGAGTTATGTTCTAAAAATAACCCACGATAGGTGAAATCCGCAAAGTATCCAACTTTATTTTTTACAATTATTATCGATTATAGATGTTTTAAGACTGTAAAACACCCCACTACACACTTCATACATTTTTGTCAGACAGACATGGACAATTTTCACACTTCTCTTGTGAAAGTTCAAACCTTCGTAGAAAAAGACGTCCAGTATTATAGAATGAAACCACAGGCACTCACAGATGCCTTTGATGGTGCAAAACATTTCGTCAACATTGTGTTTTTTGGGAAGAAAACTGTCACGAGGCGGGATGGACTCATGCGCAGACAAGGGAAGCTAAATGCAGTTCCTTTTATTAACACACAACACCAGGTGCAACTATATATAGGTGAGAGAGGGGGGGGGATCCAGAGGGGCACAGGGGACGTCCAGAAATAGGGGCTCTTTACACATGAGGAAATCGTCACACAGTTCCAAAACACAACACACCAGCAACTCCACTCGCCCAGGGTTTTAAGGGAAAGAGAATCCTGCGCACAGGAACAAGCGGTTAATCCAGAAAGATAAAACAAAGAGACAACTTGAAACTAGGGTACGGAAGCTTACAACCGAGGTTACTCAATAGTCCAACCATGAGATGTTTCCAGCCACTGCCTTAAGTAGTGGACGCTGGTGAAGTGATGAGCCACAGGTGCGAAGGGCAGGATCGGAAGCCTGCAATGAGCTCCGCCCAGGCGACACATGGTGAGCGTGAGGGAGAACCAGAAACATATGTAGCCAACCTGAGTCCGCCAGGCAGACATGGGGACCATGACAAAAACTTACAAACAGACAGTACAGCATCTCACAGTCGCACTACTAGCGATCGAAGATTTATGTAAATTTGACAGGAGACACGGCAGACCACTGTGACTCAAGGTCTGATTATTTAAGACCTTGAGTCACAGTGGTCTACAATCAGTACCCAGAACATAATCCGCTGTTAAAAAAAATTAAATAAATAAAAAAACGTGCAAATTTGCACACAAAAAAATCAGACCAGGAAAAGTGAACCATGTTATAGCGCCAGGCAACTGTATATACATGTGTATATATTTTTTTCATTATAACTTTCTTGCTTTTTTCCAAATCTAACTTCTTTCTATGTATTTGGATGTACAGTGGAACCACAACTTACGAAATTAATTTGTTCCCAAGGGTCTTTTGTAAGTCGAAAATTTTCGTAAGTCGAAGCACCCATTGCGCATTTTGAGTGAGGCGATGCTGAACGATAGGCTATAGGCTAATTGCTAACTAGAACAACAATACGTCGTTCAAGTGGAACAGCGAAGCGCAAGTACGGAACCCAAGGGGTTGTCACATGATTCGGAAGGCATTGTGGGCATTGTAGGCTCAGCCAATCAGAGCCAGTGGATTTCGTTACCCGGGCATTTTGCCGTAACATGGGCAGAAATATTGTCGTTCAGTGCCTTCATAACTTGAATTTTTCGTTAAACGGGGTATTCGTGAGTCGGGGTTCCACTGTATTTATTTTATCTGTTACCTCAGTAAAATTTTAATTGTTTTTCTATTTAATCTTCTTATGCTGTGGTAATCTGTGCTCTTAAAAGTGTTTCTTCCCAAACTCCAAATAATGTCACACGAGTTGCTCTTAAAGCTTCCAGTATGAACTAAATCTGTCAACTGGTTTGTACCAGAAGATACAGCAGTGAGTCAGTGTAACCTTTAGTTTATTTACTGTATCTTTGACGTCCACATGTTGTTTGTTATTGGATGCATTTTGATCCACGTTCTGCAGCTGTTTTCTTGTTGATTTTAAGTTTGTATTGTCAAATCCTCATTCTGTTAAACCATTAGTTATATTTGATGAACTCTCTGTAAAGTTTGTTTTATAAAACACTTTGGTGTGAAAAATAAAGAGATGGTCTCACAACAAGTAGTTTGAGATTTGAGTTAAGATTCAGATTGATTGTTTGAAGGTTAGGGTTAGGAAAGTATGAGTAAAGATCATGTTTCTTTTAGCATTGTTAATGGCCAAAAATGTTATTCTAGTTAGAGTCCATGAACACTAAACTGTTTCAGACCAGTTGACGTTCAATTCAATTTTATTTTTATAGCACCAAATCACAACAAGAGTCGCCTCAAGGCGCTTTATATTTTATGGTAGGCCCTACAATAATACATCCAGAGAAAAAACCCAACAATCATATGACCCCCTATGAGCAAGCACTTTGGCGACAGTGGGAAGGAAAAACTCCCTTTTAACAGGAAGAAACCTCTGGCAGAACCAGGCTCAGGGAGGGGCGGGGCCATCTGCTGTGATTGGTTGGGTTGAGAGAAGGAAGACAGGATAAAGACATGCTGTGGAAGAGAGACAGAGGTTAATAACAGATATGATTCAATGCAGAGAGGTCTATTAATACATAGTGAGTGAGAAAGGTGACTGAAAAGGAAAAACTCAATGCATCACGGGAGCAGTCTACATCTATTGCACCATAACTAAGGGAGGATTCGGGGTTACCTGATCGAGCCCTAACTATATGCTTTAGCAAAAAGGAAAGTTTGAAGCCTAATCTTAAAATCCAAGCGGGAAGCTGGTTCCACAGAAGAGGGGCCTGAAAACTGAAAGCTCTCCCCCCCCCTTCTACTTTTAAATACTCTAGGAACAACAAGTAAGCCTGCAGTGCGAGAGCAATTATATAGGGTGATATGGTACTACGAGGTCATTAAGATAAGATGGGGCCTGATTATTTAAGACCTTGTATTTGAGAAACAGGATTTCGATGTTCAATTCTGGATTTAACAGGAAGCCAATGAAGGGAAGCCAAAACAGGAGAAATCTGCTCTCTCTTTCTAGTCCCTGTCAGGACTCTTGCTGCAGCATTTTGGATTAGCTGAAGGCTTTTCATGGAGTTTTTAGGACATCCTGATAATAATGAATTACAGTCGTCCAGCCTGGAAGTAATAAATGCATGAACTAGTTTTTCAGCATCACTCTGAGGCAGGATGTGTATATATAGCTTTTGAGCTCGAGACATACCAAGGGCTCAGAGAAGAGCTCGAGAAGATGTGGAGGGTGAAGGTAATGGTGGTCCCCGTGGTAATCGGAGCACTAGGTGCAGTGACTCCCAAGCTAAGCGAGTGGCTCCAGCAGATCCCGGGAACAACATCGGAGATCTCTGTCCAGAAAAGCGCAGTCCTGGGAACAGCTAAGATACTGCGCAGGACCCTCAAGCTCCCAGGCCTCTGGTAGAGGACCCGAGCTTGAAGGATTGACCGCCCACAGGGGCAAGCAGGGAATTTTTATATATATATATCTATATATATATATATATGCCACTGAAAACGTTACATCCAGATGAACAGACTCAACCTTTTGGGATGTATGGAACATTGTATTTGTTTTAATTACATTATTATTTGGTGCACGTGTTTTTTGCTGCCATGATGCCTGGTCTCTATTGGAAACGAAATTTTTAATAAATCTCATTCCCATTCATTTTATAATAAAAGAATTAATAAAAAGTTATCCTGTGGAAAAATGGTAAATGGACTGGTTCTTATGTTGTGCTTTTCTACTCTTCTGAGCACTCAACGCACTTTATACAACTTGTACATTCACCCATTCACACCAGCACATTTCTTTCCTAGGTGCTTTCTAACTGACATTCACACACATTCATACTCCGATGGATGCATTGGAGAGCAATTTGGGGTTAGTATCTTGCCCAAGGATATTTGGCATGCAGACTAGGGGAAGCCAGGAATTGAACCACCAACCTTCTGATCAGTAGCTGACCTGCTCTACTACCTGAGCTACAGCCAACCAAAGAGGGGAATTTTTGATTCCTGTGCGCATTACCTCCTGGTACCCTGCTTCCTAGCAATGTATTCCCCCTTAGACTTACCTAAAGAAGCGCTTACACCTGAGTTGATTTGTTGTTGTTGTCTTCAAACATTCTTTATTTTCAGACCACTGCACATTGTTCATTTAACCTTCTGAACTATTCCATTTGAGTCCTCCAAGTGACTGTTTTGCTAGTTTAAGTCTTCTTCCTGTTTCCACTACTTAGTCAAAACCAGCAATAACAACCTGTATAACACGTAACACTGTGGCTTAGCTGGTCAAAGTTACCTGCCTTATAAACAAAAATCTCAGTAGTGCCTATAACCTACATCCATACATGCTCTTTCTCCTTAGAGAATGTTGACTGTAGGGCAAAACGGTGTCTAACCCTGCTGCTTGATGAACACCTTCCTAAATCAGTGAGCCAATGAATAAAAGCCATTTTAGGAGAAATATACTATGTGAAATTTTGTGTAAATCACATTTGTGTGGCTCATTTAAATCTTCTTCTGAAAGTGAAACACTTAAAAATACATATGCCATAACCTTTGAGTCACAAGCTGACCCTGAGCCTCCCCAGTAAATCCAGCAGCTTTTTAACACCAGAAGTCTTTCATTTGCTGCAGACGTTAGTAAATCTGACCCTAAATTATAACAAGCTGTTCTTGTTTATTTGGTTGTGGACTTTGGGAGGTCCAGAGCAGGTCCACAGGTCCAGTTCAGATAGAGGGGGAGGAGGTGGAGGTGGTCACCACATACAAGTACCTCAGGCTGTGGGTGGACAACAAACTGGACTGGTCATGCAACACAGAGCACCTGTATAAAAAAGCCCAAAGCCGACTGTACTTCCTCAGGAGGCTGAGGTCTTTTAACATCTGCAGGAAGCTCCTGAGGATGTTTTACCAGTCGGTGGTTGCTGGAGTACTTTTCTATGCTGTGGTGTGCTGGGGGAGCAGCACAGCAAAGAAGGACTCATCCAGGCTGGAGAAACTGATCAGGAGGGCTGGCTCTGTGGTCGGCATGAAGCTGGACACTCTGGTGACAGTGGCAGAGAAAAGGACATTAAAGAAACTGCTGGACATTATGAACAATGCTGGGCATCCTCTGCACACGGCCATAAACAATCAGAAGAGTCTGTTCAGTGACAGGTTGCTTCTCCCCAAGACAAGAACTAACAGACTTAAAAACTCCTTTGTCCCACACGCCATCAGACTGTTTAACTCCTCTCTGGAGGGGAGAGGGAGGGGAAACAGGAGGACAAAGGAGGGGGGAACAACTAAGCTGTAGTGCCTCTTCACCTCACTGTGCAATACCTTTTGTTAATATACAACAGTACAATAGACTTCAATACTTGGAATGCGCAATTCCCTTGTATTCATATTCCTATTTAATCTATTTATCCATTTTGAATACTCTGTGTATATATGTTAGATTTCTGCTCACAGTCTGTAACTTCTATTGGTGCTGTACTATTGGAAACCGAATTTCCCGGAGCAACCCACCCGAGGGATTAATAAAGTTTTATCTAATCTAATCTAATTTAAAAAAAGCTGGGCTAGAACACATTGTGACAAAGTGAAATGTTTTTTTTTAGTGCATCTTCTGCACATTGTAGTTTCAATGTAGTTTTCAGTTCTTCTCTTTTCCTGAGTCTCTTTTCCACGACGTTTTTATAGAGGCTAAGGAAAAGAAGCTAGGAAAAGGAGATAGGAGATGGAACGCACCCCACGTGTGCGCAGTGACCGCACAGCAACGAACCACAGCAGAGAAGGAAGAGGGGGCGGAGCACACTGTGCGCGCAGGAGAGGAGTCGAGCAGAGAGAGCTGCTTTGTCGTGAAACGGGAGTAAAGTAGTGAACTTAGAGGAGAGAAACGAACTAAAGTATCGATCATAAACCACTACCAACGTCCTGATCGATATCTGCATCGATCTGCCCACCCTTGTCTCCTGGATCGTAGCTGAGATCAGCGTGAACCACGTGGGTCTCTGCTCCCTGATCTGTTTCCTGTGTTTGGAAAGAGTTGCAGCTTCATCGCGGAGTTTCTCTCGGTTTGTGGGCTCATCTAAAGGTAAGCACCGAGCTAACTTTACTGTGAGTTCAGTTCATGTTGAGTTTAGCTCCTGAATGAGGTCTTCTGCTGCTCTCCTCGGTGTCTGTTCACAGTTTATTGTGAACACGTTGAGAGAAGAGTGAGAGAGTGTTTGGAGAAAAACACCAACTAATCATTAGCTCAGCATGCTGGGAGAAGTTGGAGCAGAAAAGTCTTTTCAGCAGCCCTGCAGCTGTTTTTCTGCCTGCACCAAACCTCTACAGCCTCGTTTGTATTTACCACGGTCACCACATCCACGGTTATTTAAAAGGCTGTTTTGTTTCGGTTCTTCTTTGCTGGGATCAGCATATCTGTAATCACGTCGTTGGTGTTTTTCATGCAGTGCTTTATATAATTCAGTCATAACTGTCTGTAGTTATTATATTAATTTCTTTCTCCTACAGTTAAAATAACCACACTACGGACGGATAAGCGTCGGTTCGTCAGCAAAGACAGTAAAACCATCGTGTGGCTCAGCCGACCGCTTATTTATTTTTCATATAACCCTTTCACAATAAAGTTAAAGATCCTGTTGAGACTTTTCAAAATAAACCAAAAATAATGACAATATACAGTATTATCAAACATCAAATTTCAGAATATGCATCAAGCAAGTTACCTCACATAGAACATGAAGTCCCTGTAAATGACTCTTACACTGTATATATGAGAGGTGAAACATTTGCAGAGATTTGCACAAGATTTTCAGTCACTTTTTTCTAACCTTCTTAGACTCAGAACTAAAGATGTCCAGCTTTGTGTGTCTGTCGAAATACTTTTAATAGAACAAAAGACAGTCAGCATCCAAAGAGGACCGAAAGCAATGATCAGAGTATTTCTCCACCTGCTGTATATGTATCCCTTAAATTTGCAACATCTATAGCTAACAATAATTATGATATTATAGTATTTTCAATTATAGGATCAAATTTGAGCCTCTATTCTCAAGACTTGTGTTTTCTGAGCATTTGTTTTTATTCTTGTGCTTTTAGTTAAGGACAATTAAAGAGACTAAAATGACACATAATTCTTAGCGTTTTTATTATAATTTATTATCATCTGTCTTCTCAGATGAGAGGTAAAACGTCTTCAAGAAGTCCAGTCACTTTCTTTCTAAGCTCCTTCGATTACGATGACCTGAATGACTGAGAACCTTCACAGACATTGTTGATTAGCATGACACTAGCATTACATTTTCCATTAGCATTGGTGTGAGCCTTGTATACTGATAAGATACATGGAGAAGAGGAGGACAAAAACAGTGATGCTGTCACATTTTGGGAGAGCTGCATGTGTTTTACTGAATCAGGAAAAAGACACACACAGTGCAGTGAGGACTTACATCCAGATTTGGCAGCGCTGAAAGTACGAGAGAGACCTTTGACCCCTTAATAGAGATGCTTAACCAGATGTAAAATAATCAGAAATGTACCCAGTGACTGAGCCGAACAATACTGGTTGGGAGTGTAAAGAATATAAATGAATAAAAAAATGCCTGTCTCTACACAGGGGAATGGGCTGATACTGTGACTTTGGGAGAAAATGTCACATTTTTACAGCCATACAATTTGAAAATGATCACAAGTGTACAAGAGAACATGTTTAAGGTTTGCAGGAAACATTTTATTTGAATTCAATTTCAATTATACAGCAACAAGTCACAACAACAGTCACCTCAAGGTGATTTTAATTATGAATCTTTGAATATATGCTGCTACAGCCGTGAATGTGGGAATTCTTGTAATTTCTGGATGTAATAATTTCACATTTCTGAAGACAGCTTTGAGAAAAATACAGGCTTAATAGTTGGTAACAGCTTGGTTATGATACTGTATTAACTAACTTATAATTTATTCCAGCAAATCAAAATTAACCCAAAATATTATTTTAAACAACTTTATGTCTTTAAGAGTATGGATTGCTGAAATTATGAGGTGCACCTAAAGGCACCATGAATAGCCATAGCATGTCCGTGGTTCCTGTTTGAATTGATAACAGGAAATGGATTAGAGCAATCTGCTGTAGTATTAGAATTTTAGATAATTTCACTAATGAGCAGCAAGCTCCAATGCATTTATTTAGTTGCAAGGAAGCAATGGCATACACAATATTATCCTGGGAACAGATATGTGTGAGATGCTCTTACAGAAAGAGTTCAGTTACATGGTCTACCTGTACATGATTCTCTCCGTGCTTTGGATAATGGATGGCAGAGGAGTCACAACAAGGCCGGAGGAAAAAGACTGATTCGAGGGACATGAAGACAGAGAGATGCATTCCTTCAGTTTTCTGAAAAGAGTGTTGCCTAGCTTTACTACATTTTTCTGTCATTTCACTCCTGTTTATGCTACACTCCTTTATAATATTTACTCAAGATGCAGTGAATAGTGTTTTTCTGCTAATACATCAGTGTTACTTTAGGGAAGACAACTCCCAGTTTCTAGTTTCTATGCCCCACTCCTTTACGATTTGGGGCAACTGCTTAAAGTCTTTTAGTGTGAACAAGTTGAAAGGCATGAGCAGAGAAACTAATGGACAGGTTCCTTTCCCTTCAAAGGGTAGTCTAGCTCTCAGCTTGCCATCCCTGCATAGCTACCACACATCAACCCTTTCTGTGGTATGGTTAACAAACCAATCCTTGAGGTAAGGGCCAGGGGCTTGGGTCACATCATAGATGATGTTGCACCAGCTGAAGTCCTGCATATCCCAAACTTGAACATGCCTGTAAAAACAGGTGTAATTTTCATGTTAACTTTTAGCATTTGGAGGCAAAGATTTACAGGCCTCACTTGGAGGGTCAGTGAAGTGCTCGTAAACAACTGAAAGCCTGAAGTGGGGGAGTTGTTGGTGGAGTGGAGTCTTCAGGCTTGTGGTTGGTTCACTGTCGGAGTGTTTTCCAGACTGAAGCAGAGTCATTAGCTGAAAACAGTTTTTGGACCTGAAAGTCTTTCAAACTGTCTCTGTCCCCACTCTGAAACACTTCCTGCTTTTCCAGCCTCAGCCTGCTTTGGCTTAGCTGTAAACCAGAGCTCGTCATTATTCTAACTCACCCTGGTGTTTGATGCTGTGCAGCTGTCCTCACAGAAGCTGACGTCACAGGTTATCACAGCATCTCTATAATAATTATTAAATCTGGTTCTTGTCATTCTCTTACTGAATAGAGAGAACACGACTCAGTTAATCAAAATATTTATAATTTTTATTTAATTATCTCCCAGAAGAGAGAGACCTGCACAGCCCAAAAAGCCAGTTGCAAAATCTCTAGCATTAGAAGCCAAAAATGTCAATCATATAGGTGTTATTTTAGTCCTTTACACGTCACACATAGTTTCAATCAAAAAAACCTCCTTCTGTGTTACTAGTTCCACTTTTTCTGTCTGGTTTCCTGTATTTTATTAATATGTCTGTGCAGCTCTGCACTAAACTTTCTGTTTTTTAAACTTCCACTAACTTAAGCTTCTGTTGCTAAGGCGACCTGTCACCCTCTGACCTAGTTCTCTCTCACAGCTGGCCTTGCTTTATAGAGGCCTTTATTATTAACATACATAAAAGAATATAATCAGAAAATAAGCATTAAGAATATATGTTTATTCCGTAACATAATCCAAACTGTTGGTAACAATCCTGAAAACCTGCCAGTCGGTGCAGTCCAGACACACCTGCAGATTCTCCACAGCCTCATCAGTCCACTGCTTCAGTGTCTTTACAAAAGCCTTAGAGAGTTTCAGTTTGTGCCTGTTTGCAGGCATCAAGTAAACCATGACTTAGGTCTGCATTAGGTCTGAGAATCCTATGTATTGTGAGATGATGACCCTCTTACTATCAGCTCACCTTCAGCGTTTTTGCGTTTGTTCGTAACGCAAGAAATGTGGTTAGCTGCTGTCCCTATTAAAGAGCAAAGAGCCTTTCTTTCCACTTATTCCATGTAAAGGATGGCTACAATGAGTAAAAACATGGGAGCTAATTGCATATCCCTGTTTCTGTCTGTAGAAACCGTTGTTGTATTTAAAACTCTGGTTTCATCTGGATCAAGTGTAAGTTTGTGGACCTTGTTGGTGAAGTCAGCAGAGTTTTTGATGTGATGGTGTGTGTTCTCCACAAGGGGAGCTAGGATGGTGATGAGGTGCTTGGAAATGTTGTAGGTGGCTGAGTTTATGCTGCTGCCAATCCAATCCTTTGTGTATCTATGGAAGTCCATATATACAGGGTGCAGCATCCACCGGGTAAAGGTGGTGGTATGCAGGGAGCTCAGTGGCTTTTTCCCTTTCAACTTCTTGTAGGCAGCTGATGACTTTCTTTTTGCTTCTGGGGTTTCACCTTGAAGCTTCATAGGTATTGTTGTCACTGAGTGTAGTAATGTTTATTTGCTCTGCTTCTTCTTGTCAGGGATAAAATACATATCTATACTTTTGTGTCCCAGCTGAGTAACAGGAGGAGAAGAGTCTGGTGGAGCAGCAGAGGAACAGTTTCAGCCATTTGGACTCAGCTCAGCCACTACAGAGGAAACAATGACTTCAACACAGGAGGTGAGAAAAATATCTCAGCTACACTGTTATTGAAACTGTGCACAGCTGGTTGTTTTTTTGTTTTTTGTTTTTTTAAAAGCTCTGTTTGTATCTCTGTCACTGCAGGACCAACATGGAGCGAGAAGTCAGCGCTCTCAGGAGGCCGACAAACCTCACAGAAAAAAGAGAGAGAAAAAATACAGCTGTGAGGAGTGTGGGAAGGATTTTAGCCATCCTAAAAACTTGAAACCCCACCAACTCATCCACAGAGGAATTAAATCGTACAGCTGTGCTGAGTGTGGAAAATCTTTTACCCAGGCTGGACACTTAAAAACACACCAAATCACCCACAGTGGAGTTAAACCGTACATCTGTGACTTATGTGGAAATTCTTTTACTCAGGCTGGAAGTTTAAAAACACACAAATTCATTCACAGTGGAGTTAAACCGTTCAGGTGTGATTTGTGTGGAAAGTCTTTTACCCATCTCGGAAGCTTGAAAACACACCAGCTTATCCACAGTGGCGTTAAAGCGTACAGCTGTGACTTGTGTGGAAAATCTTTTAGCCAACCTGGCCACTTAAAAACACACCAACTCATCCACAGTGGAGTTAAAGCACACAGCTGTGACTTGTGTGGTAAAGCTTTTACACGCAGTAGCCACTTAAGAAGCCATCAAGTTACCCACTCTGGAATCAAGCCATACAGCTGCGACATTTGTGGAAAAAATTTTGCCCAGCCAGGGCACCGAAATATACACGTACGGATTCACACCAAAAATGATTTTTGCTTCTGTGATCAGTGTGGCAAACTGTTTGTGACACACAAAGACTTACAGCAGCACATGTTTACCCACACTGAGGAGAGACCTTATAAATGTGACCTATGTGTAAAGGCTTTTAAAGAGCCACGTTCCCTAAGAGTCCACCAACAGATTCACATCAGAAAGAAACTCTACAAGTGCAGTTACTGTGAGGTATGTATTTATATTTCTTTCTTTTTACAGTTGCAGTTATTTTGAAGTACAATGTGCATTTAGTTTAATTTCGAAACGAAATGAGACATGAAAACTCAGTGAATTCTGACACAAATCTCCTGAAACTTTACTGATGTTGGAAAAAAGTAAAGTTTTAAACCTTGTCTCATTTCTATGTATCTAACATTCAAAGTCCAATGGATCCATTAGAGAGTACCTTGGGGTTATTATCTTGTGGCATGCAGAGTAGAGCATCCAGGGGTTTAACATCCAATCTTCCCATTAAGTAGATTTCCAACGAATTAAGAGACATTTTCGCCCAGTAAGCTGAGTGTTATAATGTAAACAGTAAAATGTAATTGGACACTGGCAAAGATGCTCTTTATTTCAGGCAATGTTCAGGATAAAAATGTTGAAGGAATTCTCTGACTTACACTGTCTTTATTTAGAAGCAGAGCGACACAGATGGATCCAGTTCTCAACCCTGTCGTCAATGTGGTGGTGGGAAAGTGTGTCGTTGCGTTGTTTGTGCATAACATTTCAAACATCAAGAGAGCCTAAAACCACATCAGTGTAGACACACTGGGTACAAAATGAACTACTTCAACGAATGTGGAAGAGGCTTCCCCACATCAAGTCAATTAATAAAAAAGCAATTAACCATAAAGCACTATCTCCTTCACACTGGTATTCAAAAGCACCTTTGTGACCATTGTCAGTCATCCTTCATTACTGCACGTGACCTTAAAGTGCATAAATGAGTCCACACGAGAGAAACCATACAAGTGCAGACACTCTGACAGAAGCCTCCTACATCGGCTCATTGTAAACGTCATGAGATTACACACATTGAAGGGAACCTGCTAAGGAAGAATTTCATGGCTCTGAGTACCGTTTGGTTTTTTGTGATGTATATGAACAATAAACTTCCTGAATCTTGAATGTAGAGTCCATCAGAACACAGAATTATATTTCAAATATATTTACGACTTAATTTAAACAGAATGTGGGAGAGGCTTCCCCAAACCAAGTGAATTAAAAAAACATGATCTGATCTCAAGTGGGGTTAAAAATCGCCTCTGTTCTCTGGGCTTTACTTTCATGTAATACCAGTTTGTACCAGAAGATGGAGCAGTGAGTTAGTGTAACCTCTTATTCACAGTGGCAACAAAGTAGTGATGGGAATTCCGGCTCTTTTTAGAGAACTGGCTCTTTTGGCTCAGCTCACTAAAAAGATTGCCAGCTTACCGGCTCCCAACTGGCTCTTCAGGTTGTTTTGTTGCTTTAATTTATTTATCATTAACAATGATATAACATTATGTACAAAAGGAATTACTAATGTTTAAAATAAAACGTGGTTTTATTTATATATGTTTATATAGAAATATATACGGTGGCCTCTAGAGACAAAGCACGTACAAACTCCAAAACACATGTCTAGCATTAACTGAACTTCCAAAACAGAGCTACCTAGATCACTTAAATTACACAATTGAAAGCATATGTGTATTGTTTGTATATTTATACACAAGCACTCTTATATATTCAAATAATTATGATTAAAAATGTTCACCTGTTACTACCACACACCAAATTAGGTCATTGGTACACCCTGGCTTGTGTAGCCACTAGGTAACAAAAGCTCAACACTGCGCCTAGCATCCTGGAGCACTTCTGTTTGGAGTTTGTACGTGCTTTGTCTCTAGGGGCCACTGTAAATATGCTTTTATTTATTCACTCCACATAAAATGTAATAAAATACAAAAAACAACTATTTACATTTCAACTTTTAACTATTTAAATTTTCAACCTTTTCCATTTAAACACATTTAAAGTGAAACAACACAAAACACTGCAAACCACAATACAATTAAATATAAATTAAAATATGCAAAAGAAAAGAAGATGCACATTTTCTGTCATATACGCCTGCATGAATAAACTTTCTGAATCCTTTATCATCCGCAACTGTAAATAGTTGATTTGATAATTACTATACCTTTCTAATGTGACGTTGTTGTCCCTGGCTCACTTTCTCTCTGGCTGTATCCCAATTCAGGTTCTGCAGCCTTAACGGTCCACAAGGGCCGCGTACTCAAAGACCACTAAGACCGGAAGTGCGAGGCTTGTGAAATGGGACGGTCTAGCCTCCGTCGTGCTGCCCAGGTTGCCTAGCAACAGCTGGAAACGTTTCATACAGCTTTATTTGACAGAAATGAAGAAGAACATATTTTGTTCATTTGTTTATTTGTTGCTACAAGAGCTTTGTGTGATTTGAGGAGTATCTGAGGCTGAGACCACGGAACTGCAAAACATGATTGTTGGGCTTCATTTCTGTACTGAACAGTCATTTTAAGATTAGCTATTAAATAACAATTAGCTAACGTTGTTCTTGAGACTAAAGTCAGTGTAAATATAATATGACCAATATTATAGTTAATCATTATTAGTTATTACAGCAGTGAACTTGTTTCTGCCTTTCATAGTGTGTAACTTGAAGGCCCTGAGTACTTTCTCCCACACTGGAAACACTGGGATGATCACATTATTTGAACATTACCTAATAAGACTGATTCAGCACAGACAGTTATGTTAAACTTTCCTAGCAGTCCTTCACAAACAGGGAACAGTCTGTCTATTCTCTCCATCTGTCAGCTGCTGCTGGCTCTTCCTCCTCCTCTTCCTCACACACTGCTGAGTTTGTCCTGGTGGATCATCAGGGCTGCAAAGCCTCACAGATGATGTGCAGCAGTGGGTCCCTCAGTCTGTCCTCACTCTGGACACTTGCAGTCGTCACACATGGAAATCAAATGTGTGATAAGCTGCAGGATTCAAACACAAGTGTAACTTATAAACACATGTTCATACTTTTATTCCACAATCAGAGAGAAAGAAACAGAGAGAGAGTGCAGGACAGACAGACAGGTGACAGTCTCAGGTGTACACACTGCTACACAACAGCACCAGAGAAGCAGGATTTAGTGTTTGTGTTATTACGAAACAAGAAGAGTTCCCAGATGGTGCAGTGGACACATGTGTGACTGCTGTGATTAAAGCATCTTTCTTTCAGCTTAACGAGTGAACCGTCAGCTCGTTCAAACACACGTTAAAGTCCGTTTGGCTCGACACCACCGAACAGAGGCAGCAATATAACACAGCTAACATTAACAGTGCAGTGAATCCTGCTTGTGCCGTGATATTCAGGACTGCAAACCGAGCAGCATCACTGACTTTCAGCTTGTTGTGTTTGTGGATATATGACTGACTTTAATTATCCATAAAATCATCACATTCTCTGTAAGATTAAGGTCAGCTATTGAACGGCGTATATTTTAAAGTAAAGGCTTTAAAACCAAATTAGTACAAACATCACTAATGTCACATAACTTTGCCGACATGTGGCCAACAGGAATGTTTTAATGTTCTTCATTATTAAACATTCGCGCATAAATAAGTTACATAATATTCAGTACTTACTTTTAAAAGTTTACTCTTCGGCCGCTCCTCTTGCACCGTTTTTTTCGGCAAAATTATCCACACCCACCTCCGCGCTATGAAGTCTGGGATATGTTGGGCCACGAAGTCTACACCGCCACATCCTTAAAATTCAGGGAAATGAAGGACGCATTTGAGGCCGCATTTCGAGCAGCCTTTGAATTGGGACAGCCTTGGTCGCGTCGCTGTGACGTAATCGGCCTTAAAATGCGGCCTTTAAAGCTGCAGACCCTGAATTGGGATACGGCCTCTCTCTCCCTCCCGCTCTGTTCCTGTGCTACTGCGAGTGTAACTACTGCCCCTCCCCCCTCTGCCCTGTGCAAGCACAAGGCTTACATGCGGAGTGAAGCAGAAAACAAGTGCGAGAGAGAGGGTGAGAGAAAGAAAGAAAAAAAAAAAACACGAGCCGGCTCTCAACTCAAAGAGTCGGCTCTAAGAGCCGTTTCGTTCGCGACCGTCACATCACTACAGCAGCACACATCAGGACCATTTTAAACATCACATTTTAGGTAATTAAAATTCCATCAAACCTCTACTTTTGGCTCCTCCTTTCACTTTAGTGTGTTTACCGTATCCACAAATTGGCCACATTTTGTTATTTTTAGTGAATGCATTTTGATCCAGATGTTCTGAAGCTGTTTTCTTGTTGATTTGATGTTTGTATTATGAAATCCTTATGCTGTTAAAGCATTAGTTGTATTTGATTAACTCTGTGTAAAGTGTGTCTAAATAAGCAGTTTAGTGTGTAAAATTAAGAAATTGTCTCACAACAAATAGCTTGAGCCAGGATTTCAGATTCAAACTAATTTAACTGTTTTCAGTGGCACATGTGGAGGTTTATCAAAGGAGGAGACTTGGCTGTTCTCCACTCACAGTGAACAGGGTTTTTTGCAAAAACCTGCTGTGGGTATGAAGTTTGCAGAGGGCGTGTTTGAGATGCTAAAAAGATGATTTTTCCTTCCAAAGTCCAAACACAAAACTGTGTGATTGTTAATACCTGAAGTGAGATTACAGGAAGATAAGCTGAAAAAAAATATTAGTGCAGTGTGCACTCCTGTGTTTCTAAAGAGCAGCTTTTACAGTGACTAATGAAATAAAGGCTAACCATTCCAAAACCACCTTTGCGCATGTTACCATTAGTGGAGGTCCAGTTTGTGTGCACTGGCATGGATCTCATCGGGTTGTTTTCAGTGTTGGGCAAGTTATTTTGAAGAAGTAATTAGTTATAGTTACTTCTTCAAAAAAGTAACTGAGTTAACAATTGATTTACACTATTATAAAAGTAACTAAATACTACAAAATATTTTTTTAAGTAATAATGTTTATAATGTTACAGTTTGATACTCTGATGATTTCTTGTGAGCATTCCTTTAGTTTGAACCCGGTGACAGTATGAAGTTATTATGAAGTTCACTGCTCTGTCACAATCACCATGGTTCATCAACATTTCATGATGTGTGTGAATTTTTCTTTCCACTGTTGGTGTGTTTTGTTGTGTTGATTAAAACAACCAAATGCAGCTTTCATAGTTTATCATGTGTTGTGAAACTGTGATCTTTGGAGACATGGAATGTGAATGTGTTGTCTGAAAAACACTTTAGGTTAACTTCTGCTGTTTTTAAATGTGCTACATAAATAAGAATGATTTGACTCGAAAAATAAAAACTGTTTTTATGTTCAGACGTCTTTATTCTTGAAGTTTAAAGTTGGATTGTTAAATTCTAATAAAAGTGGTAATTTAACACATTCTAATAATAGTAATAATGATGATTATGATAATAATAATAATACATTTTATATATAGGCGCCTTTAAGACCCTCAAGGTCACCTTACAATGGCACAGAAGGAAGAACAGCACCTTAGCATGACGTTATACTATAACCATAACCTTAAGAAGTATTCCGGATGGGTGAGAGAAAAAAGTTAATTCGTTGTTGGATTTGTGCGCATGCGCCACGTCTGCGCGGAAACATTGGGTAGGATGTTTTTCCAGGTAGGATCGATTCCCAGAACACCAGCTATCCGAAAACAGCCCAGTGGCTAACAGCTGGTGCTAATATCTGACAGTAAATATGTCCAAAAGTACTTTTTTTTGCCTTTTCGTCAAGTCTGTCTTTGTACAGACCTGCCGTGTTCGCCGTCGTTTTGTACATCACTGTTTTTGGGGCAAATAAAATGCAAGTAGGGATTAAAACCGCAGAATTAATTATTACCGGTGCTGGAAATACTAGTGCTTGATGCAGTGTTTTGATTTTTTTGCCACTTGTACCCACAATGCAATGCGCGAAAGTCACGTGGTCTGTCAGCAGCGGCAGCATCCACTCCCCCTTCTACCCTGTGAAAGGGTAGATTTGATTGGGATTAATATAATATATAAAAAATATATTATTTTTAATGTCAGCTTTTAGTTTACAGGTATGACTGAAACTTCATTTCAGCACTAAATGAGCGACCTGGATATTCTTTCCCTCTCTGACTGCGTTGCTGTTTGCAAGATTAATAACGGGAAAGCAGGAAGAAGGGGGCGGAGCAAAGTGTGTGCGCAGGAGAGGAGCAGAGAGAGCTGCTTTTTCACGAAACGGAAGTAAAGTAGTGAAGTTAGAGGAGAGAAACAAACTAAAGCATCGATCATAAACCACTACCAACGTCCTGATATCTGCATCGATCTGCCCACCCTTGTCTCCTGGATCGTAGCTGAGATCAGCGTGAACCACGTGGGTCTCTGCTCCCTGATCTGTTTCCTGTGTTTGGAAAGAGTTGCAGCTTCATCGCGGAGTTTCTCTCAGTTTGTGGGCTCATCTAAAGGTAAGCACCGAGCTAACTTTACTGTGAGTTCAGTTCATGTTGAGTTTAGCTCCTGAATGAGGTCTTCTGCTGCTCTCCTCGGTGTCTGTTCACAGTTTATTGTGAACACGTTGAGAGAAGAGAGAGAGAGTGTTTGGAGAAAAACACCAACTAATCATTAGCTCAGCATGCTGGGAGAAGTTGGAGCAGAAAAGTCTTTTCATTGTCCCTGCAGCTGTTTTTCTGCCTGCACCAAACCTCTACAGCCTCGTTTCTATTTGAAGTGATAATCAATTTTGAATTGATTTTCTAAACCCACCCCAACTCACCCTGGTGTGTGAGGTGGGGTGGGTTTAGAAAATCGATTCAAAACTGATTCAAATTGATTTTAGCATGAACAATGCGATATCTATTTATTAAATCGTAAATGGATTTTGAAATATAAATATATTTTGCCAGAAATGCCAGAATCTCAGGTTAAAACTCACAAAACTACTTCAACAACCACAAAACAGCTAAAACGGGTTATCTGCTGTAAAAAGCCAGGCCAGGGAAATGTCCTTCATGTTTTCCTGTGTTTTATCCTCAAATACTTTGACTGCCATAATGCTTACACCTCTGATGAAGTCTGACAAATGTCGATACTGATAAATTACTAGAATTATAATATTTCTGACTGTGTGAGTCAAAATTGAATTGAATCAAGTCCAGACCTGCTGAATCAGAATCAAATGGATTATAGAAATCTAGGCCGAGGCTCGAAAGAACGGGATGTAGCTGTGGGTGATGAGGAAAGATGAAAAGAACAATTGATAACTTTTTCATTAAGTTAAGGCCTGATCTGTCTGAAATTCATAGCCAGTGCTCTGACACGGAGCCATCAACCTTTCAGCTTATTTTTAACACTGGTTCAGAGACCGCATCAAATAATGAGCCACATATGATTGACTCCGAGCCACAGCCCACTGACAGTAAAAGGGGGAACGTGAATACATTTCGAATAGAGTAGCTTGACCAATTTCCCTGGCTGTGATACAGTAAAGCTGACAACATAATGCACTGCGTTTACTAGTGGTGCAACAGATCAAAAATCTCACGGTACGGATCGGATCACGGTTTTAAATCACGGATCAGATCGATTTTTGGATCATCAAAAATAGAAAAAAAGACAAAAATTCGACTCGCCATTTACTTATTTAATCAACTGAAGACTCATTCCACGCACTTATATAAAAACAAATTAAGGTGCAATATGGACATTATGGACCAGGCTGGGCAGCCTCTGCAGCCTCTGCACACGGCCATAAACAACCAGAGGAGTCTGTTCAGTGACAGGTTGCTTCTCCCAAAGGCAAGGACCAGCAGACTTAAAAAGTCCCACACGCCATCAAACTGTTTAACTCCTCGCTGGAGGGGAGAGGGAGGGGAAACGGGGACAAAGAAGGGGGGAACAAGTAGCTGTAGTGCCTTTTCACTGTGCAATAGTTTTTGTTAATATCCAACGGTGTAATAGACTCACAATACTTGAAATGTGCCGTTCCCTTGTATTCTTATTCCTATTTATTCTTTGTATCCCTTTTGTATTCTCTGTATTTATATATGTGTATATGTGGTATATTTCTGCTCACATTCTGCGACTTCTGTCGGTGCTGTGCTACTGGAAACTGAATTTCCCGGAGGAACCCACCCGAGGGATAAATAAAGTTCCATCTAATCTAATGTAATCTATAGGGCAGTGCAGGGCTTTGTATCTACCACTCCGCTGTGATATAACGAGCGGTCACGGTCACGTGGCTTTCCGTTGCCCTGGAGCTCCACCCATTTGTAGTTAGAGCAACAGAAGAAGCCTGGGACAGTTCAGCCATGACTTTAAACTTCTCCTGCTCATACATGCTTGGAACCATCTTGTCACACTGAAGTGGACGCACGAGATATCATAGCGTGGCTCAAGCACGTTCATCACAGTTTAAACCGCTTGTTTTGCACAACGGAATACGGCCTCCCGTCTGCAGCTAAACACCCCAATAGCTTTAGTAATAGCTTTAGCCCGGTCGGATCGGGCAGCAAAAGGCTGCTTAAATGCCGCAAACTCCTCTGCTCCTTCACTTGGACCGCTAGCGCTGACCATAACTACTGCTTGACAGACTGATCAAGCGCACCAAACACATACTTTTTTTTCTTTTCTTTTTCGAATCTTCGGATCACGTGCGTACCGAACCGTGGAGAGGGATCGGTTTGGATTTCGGATCAACCGTGATCCATTGCACCACTAGCGTTTACTGTCGTGAGTGTGGAAAGACCATGCCCGGCAATTCTGTATTCATGACTCTTAATTGAAACGCTGAAAAAGCACAGTGTAACCAGAAAACAATTACCGTATATGTTGTGATAAATGCATTGTCCAAGTGCCCCAACTCCCCACTGCTTTCAGTGGCAGGCAGCAGCAAACAGGTCGATGGAGGAGGCCGATGTGATGACTAAGTTTAACATTGTCTACAATATTACCTAAAACTGCCAAAGCACTTTAAGCACAAGCACTTTTTCAGTAACATATCTTTCTTGTAGAGCAGTGTTCCAAATAAAGAACTTTGTGTTGACAAGATTGTTAGATAATCATTTACAAATCAATATTGTCTGTAAGCACAGCAATTTAAAGAAAAAGTCACAGTTAAAACTGCGGTGTTCAACGATGTGGTTGAAAAATTGTGGTGCACCTAAGAAAAAAAGTTAGGCACACCAGGGCAATCTTGGCAAAAAGTTAGTCTAGAGTCTTCCTGTTAAAGAGCCAAGAGCCTTTCTTTCCACTTCCTCCATGTAAAAATGTCTGTGAAGGTTCTCAGTCATCCAGGTCCTCGTAGTCAAAGGAGCTTGCAAAGAAAAGCGTCTGGACTTCTTTAAGTTGCTTGAAGACGTTTCACCTCTCATCCGAGAAGCTTCTTCAGTTCTAAGGTCAAATGGTGGAGAGTCCCAGATATAAACCTAGTGGGAGTGACCCCCCACAGAGGGACAAAAGGACCCCCTGATGATCCTCTAATCGCCTGAGCCAAGGTGGGAAACTGGGCGTGGGTCCCAATCAGCCAGAGTTTCGGGTGTGTTCATTGTGAAACCTGGCCCCACCTTATCATGCGAATTCCTGAGGTCAGATGGCCCAGGATGTGAGTGGGCGTTAAGGCGTCTGGGAAGGGATCTCAAAACTGGATTATAGATGGCAGAGAGTTGGTGTCGTAAACCCCCGCCTCTGTTCAAAGATGGTCGCTCACAGTGGACATAGATGACTTCTTTCATCTATAATCTTTAATCATCTATAATCTTTCATCTATAATCCAGTTTTGAGATCCCTTCCCAGACGCCTTAACGCCCACTCACATCCTGGGCCATCTGACCTCAGGAATTCGCATGATAAGGTGGGGCCAGGTTTCACAATGAACACACCCGAAACTCTGGCTGATTGGGACCCACGCCCAGTTTCCCATCTTGGCTCAGGCGATTAGAGGATCATCAGGGGGTCCTTTTGTCCCTCTGTGGGGGGAAACTGCCACTAGGTTTATATCTGGGACTCTCCACCATTTGATCTTAGAACTGAAGAAGCTTCTCGGATGAGAGGTGAAACGTCTTCAAGCAACTTAAAGAAGTCCAGACGCTTTTCTTTGCAAGCTCCTTTGACTCCTCCATGTAAAGTTTGGCTACAATGGGACACACTGGGGAGCTCACAGCACATCCATGTTTGTGTCTGTAGAAACCCTCGTTGTATTTAAAATATGTGGTGGTAAGGCAGAGGTCTAACAGTGTGCAGACCTGATCAGGGTGAAGCTGGTTCTGGTTTTAAGGAGCTGTCTTGATGTAGTTGTTTCCTGACAGTCTCCACTGCCTCGGTTGGGGGTGTACAAGTGAAAAGTGAGACCACATCAAAGGACACTCTGGTTTCATCTGGATCAAGTGTAAGTTTGTGGACCTTGTTGGTGAAGTCAGCAGAGTTTTTGATGTGATGGGCTGTGTTCCCCACAAGGGGAGCTAGGATGGTGATGAGGTGCTTGGAAATGTTGTAGGTGGCTGAGTTTATGCTGCTACCAATGAGTCTGAGTGGGACTCCATCTTTGTGTATCTATGGAAGTTCATATATACAGGGTGCAGCATCCACCGGGTAAAGGTGGTGGTATGCAGGGAGCTCAGTGGCTTTTTCCCTTTCAACTTCTTGTAGGCAGCTGATGACTTTCTTTTTGCTCCTGGGGTTTCACCTTGAAGCTTCATAGGTATTGTTGTCACTGAGTGTAGTAATGTTTATTTGCTCTGCTTCTTCTTGTCAGGGATAAAATACATATCTATACTTTTGTGTCCCAGCTGAGTAACAGGAGGAGAAGAGTCTGGTGGAGCAGCAGAGGAACAGTTTCAGCCATTTGGACTCAGCTCAGCCACTACAGAGGAAACAATGACTTCAACGCAGGAGGTGAGAAAAATATGACAGTTACACTGTTATTGAAACTGTGCACAGCTGGTGTTTGTTGACATCTTTGATTCCACTAATGGAGTCAGTTTCAGTTTGTTCCACGACTGCATTTCACTCACTGCCTCTGTTTGTATCTCTGTCACTGCAGGACCAACATGGAGCGAGAAGTCAGCGCTCTCAGGAGGCCGACAAACCTCACAGAAGAACGGGAGAGAAAATATACAGCTGTGAAGAGTGTGGGAAGGATTTTACCCAGTCTGGGAGCTTAAAAACACACCAAAACATCCACAGTGGAGTTAAACCGTACAGGTGTGACTTGTGTGGAAAATGTTTTACCCAGAAAGGACACTTAAAAGCACACCAACTCATCCACAGCGGAGTTAAACCATATAGCTGTGAGTTGTGTGAAAAGTCTTTTAACCAGCCTGGAAGCCTAAAAAGACACCAACTCATGCACCGTGGAGTTAAAGCATACAATTGTGAGTTGTGTGGAAAATATTTTAGTCAGAAAGGATATCTAAAAACACACAAACTAATTCACAGTGGAGTTAAAGCGTACAACTGTGAGTTGTGTGGAAAGTCTTTTACCTATCCTAGAAGCTTAAAAACACACAAACTAATTCACAGTGGAGTTAAACCATACAGCTGTGAGTTGTGTGGAAAGTCTTTTACCCAAGCTGAAAGCTTAAAAACACACAAACTCATCCACAGTGGAATTAAAGCATACAGCTGTGAGTTGTGTGGAAAGTCTTTTACCCAAGCTGGAAGCTTAAAAACACACCGAATCATCCACAGTGCAGTTAAAGCACACAGATGTGACTTGTGTGGAAAGTCTTTTACCCATTCTCAAAGCTTAAAAACACACAAACTCATCCACAGTGGAGTTAAAGCATACAGCTGTGAGTTGTGTGGAAAGTCTTTTACGTATCCTAGAAGCTTAAAAACACACAAAAACATCCACAGTGGAGTTAAACCATACAGCTGTAATCAGTGTGGTAAAACTTTTGCTCAAATTAGTAACTTACAATGTCATCTAGTTACCCACTCTGGAGTTAAGGCGTACAGCTGTGACATTTGTGGGAAATCCTTCAGCACGCCAGGGTACCGCAATGTTCACTTACGGATTCATACCGGACAGGATGGTTTCTGCTGTGATCAGTGTGGGAAACTGTTTACAACAGCCACACACTTACAAAGCCACATGCTTACCCACACTGAGGAGAGACCTTATAAATGTGACCTGTGCAATAAGGCTTTTAAATCTCCACGTCACCTGAAACTCCACCAAGAGATCCACACCAGAAAGAAACTCTACAAGTGCAGTTACTGTGAGGTATGTATTTATTAGGGGTGCAACGATACACAAAATTCACGGTTCGATATTTTTTCGATACAAAAAAAATGTTCATGCCTTTTTAATTTGTCATTTATTAAAATTATAAATATATATTTTAACTCAAAAGTACAGTTTTTAAATTTAACCCTAACCCTTGTGCGTGTTTTTTATTTTGACAGCGAATGCGCACCTGCGGACCACTTATGTGCAGCCCTGGTTATTTAGCTCGTCATATTGCAGCCACAGAAATTCTTTTGTCCATGAAACCATAAAACTGCACTTTCTTTTTGCCTTATAGTCTGATTTGTCATAACTTCTCCGTTTTGCGGTAAGCTTTTCTTTGGCTGTCACTTCTTCACCCTGACCTGTCTTATTTGGCTCAGCAGAACTGAAATGCTTTTACACATGCACTCACATAAGCTCAGCGATTCTCTGCGCGATCAACCTCTCACATGTTTAAGCTGCGGGAGATTTCACTCGTCATGTTTGCGTAGTAAGCTAACGATTAATAAGACGATGTCAGAGGAATTGGTGCACAAATTATCATCACTCACAGATCAGTGCTGTCGCTCTCTATACACAGTTCGCACGATTGCAAAGTGAAAGCAAAAAAACAAGCGCAAATTCAAACGCGACTTCAATATGTCACATATTGACAGTGGCTCACCGATGCCAATGACATAATTACCCAGCTACATTTCTGAAAGAATGCAAAAGCATTGACATATATTTTTCCTTCCTACAATAGCCCGACGGGCAGGGCAGAGATAGATTTTGGTAGCCCGACTGAAAAAAATCGCTAGCCCCGGGACGTTGGGCTAGCGATATTGCGAGCCCTGTATCTGATTGAGGAATCACTCATCTTTGGAAAAGAGAGTTTATTACAGAGAAATGTCTCTTTCCAAAATAAAAGCTATACTATCCGCTTCTTCTGGGCTATATTCTCAGCAGCATAAGGAGAATCATGTGCTAACAGCTGTCTAAATGACTCGGCTAAAGTTAGTAGCATGCTTGCTTGTTTTTTTTCTGCTTCCACTTGTCTTTGCACTAGGATGATGTCGGCGTAAATGTGCAGTCATATTCGTTGTGTTCCCACTAGTGCTTTCAGATTAATCTCGTTGAAATGACCTTAACGCCACAACACGGCAAATCTCCGTTAACGAGCTACCGCCGATCGCCCGTTCATGGGGCTAGACGGCCAACACGTTAACGAGCTAACTGCGCTAACACACTAGTTCCCACCCATGTAATTGAGCATTGCATGGCACATCCAACATACTGTTTTACTTTAGTCCATGACGCGCTTACCTTCAGGGTCATACGTCACATGAAAACCAAAATAATTCCAAACGCCAGATCTGAATGAGGGTGGGGGAGGTCCATGTTGTAAGGAGAGCTTAACTTCTGTCTCGCTAGCTTGCCCTGCGCTCTTCCTTCTGACGATGGTGTCTGTGTTGAGCGCTCAGTGAATCTGCGTTCGACTACTCCGCCTAGGCTGCACTGTCGAGCCTAGGCGGAGTAGTCGAACGCAGATTCACTGAGCGCTCAACACAGACAGCATCGTCAGAAGGAAAGTTGATAAAATAAATTACAAATGTTGTATTGTTCGATACATATGCGTACCGAACCGAAAGCACTGTATCGAACGGTTCAATATCGATACGAATATCGTTGCACCCCTAGTATTTATCTTTTAATTTTAGCCTGACTGTTTGGAACTACTCTGCTCATTCAATTTGTTAACTTTCTGTAATAACTCCTTAGTAATTCTACTGCATATAAAAGCAGTGCTTATTGTATTTTAGTCTCAGCTATTATTTATTTCTTCCATAGTCATAAAACCAGTAAGTAATAACTCTTCTGTAGTCACAATCTCCCCATTCTCCCATAGTTAAGACTGCTACAATTTGGCCAGTGTTAGATGACTTATTATCTTCTTTACTAACTAAAATCAGTTATTGTTGCTTTAAATTGGGAGCGAGACCGATTTGGTTGCAACTTTTCATGTGTATTTATGAAGAACATGATATAACTTTTTGCTTAGATACAGTTGTTTTTGTTTTAAATAAACTGGATGCAAAAATGAAGAATTATTTTAACCTGCATGTCCTGAACCAGAAGCTGGTATTGAGTCTCTCTGTTCTTGACAGGATGGCGTGGAGCAACGGTTTGTTGTTGGGATGGACTGGGTCCTTCAGTGTCTGAGCTGCTCTGGACCAGCATCTCCTGGTGTAAATGTCCTGTAGGGAGAGGAGAGGAGTCCTTCAGCAGCAATCTAATATATAAATCTGCCATCCTTAGTACAGCCGTTCCCATACCAGGATGAGATGTTCTGTGTGAGGATGCTCTCCACAGGGGCTGAATCGAAAGTTCTGAGGATCCCTGGACAGACACCGAACTTCCTCAGTTGTCAGAAGTTGTACAGGTGCTGGCTAGCCTTTTTGTATGTGGGCAGACCATGTCATACCTGAGGAGATGTGGACACTGGGATACTTACACCAACCTCCTTGGTGTTGCAGACGTTCAGCTGGAGGTGGTTATCCTGGCACCACGATGCAAGATTCTTCACTTCATCCATGTAGGCCGTCTCATCGTTGTTGGAGATGGCACCCAACACCACTGTGTCGTCAGTAGATCACAATGGTATTAGAGCTATGAGTGGCCACGCAGTCTGAAGTATAGACAGAGTAGAGCAGTGGCGAGAGAACACACCCCTGTGTTCTCTCGCCACTGCTCTACTCACATAGTTACCCTGTTTCCTGTCCACATGGCTGAGAGTGGTGTGCAGGATATGGACGATGACGTCCTCTGTGGATCTGTTGGGTTGGTAAGCAAAGTGGAGTGGATCTGTGGTATTTGTGGTGGAGAAGGAGATGATGTTTTTCCGCAGCCTCTCAAACACCTTCATTACCACCAAAGTCAGTGCAACTGGCCGGTAGTCATTCAGGCATGAGGGCTTGTTGTTCTTGGGCGCAGGGATGATTGTGGATCTCTTGAAGCATGTGGGGGCCACAGACTTTGCCAGAGACTCACTGAAAATGGAAGTGAGCTTACTTGCTAGCTGGTCCACAGAACAGACGCAGCAGATGGCCGGTGATGCTATCTGGCTTAGCCGCTTTCCTTGTGTTCACTCTCAGCGACGCACGGACGGCGTGCTTTACGATACGGATCACCGGTCCCTTGCCGTTGACATCACCGTCCTCTGTTGTAAGGCAGTAGTTAGCATTAGCCACCTGGCTAACCTCGAAACTGGTGTAGAACGCGTTCAGCTCATTGGTAAATGCAGACTCTGCATTGATCGGCGCAGTGTCTCTGGCTTTGTAATCTGTGATGGTGCTTAATCCCTTCCACATGCTACCCAATTTCGCTGTGCAAGAAACTGCACAATGACAATAAAACTTCTAAAAATGTTGAAGGAATTCCCTGACTTACACTGTCTTTGTGTCTTTGTTTAGAAGCAGAGCGACACAGATGGATCCAGTAGTCAACCCTGTCGTCACTGTGGTGGTGGGAAAGAGTTTCGTTGTGACCTTTGTGGAAAAACTTTCACTCGGCAACAAAGCCTAAAATTACATCAGCGTAGACACACTGGAGACAAAATGAACTACTGCAAAGAATGTGGGAGAGGCTTCCCCACATCAAGTGCATTAAAAAAGCATGTACTCATTCACAGTGGAGTCAAAAAGTACGTGTGTGACCAGTGTGGGTCATCCTTCACCACTGCAGGTGAGCTTAAAGTGCATAAACGAGTCCACACAGGAGAGAAACCATACAAGTGCAGACACTGTGACAAAAGCTTTTCACGATCGAGCAGTCATAACCTTCATGAACGTACACACATGGAAGAGAACTTCAGCTGTGACCAAAGGCATCAGCGTGATCATGCAGGACTGAAATCACTGGATCACAATGATTCTGCAGAGACAGAAAGATCCTCTTCTGGTTTCAGGGTCAGACTTAAAAACTTTGAGATCAGGCTCCACAGAGTTCATCTTGAGTCTCCTGTAAAGAGTGCAGCTGATGTCACACTTGGATGTTATGAGGTAGCTCTGATTTCTGAACCGGCAGTGAATAATCCTGGATCTTAAATTTGGGAATCTGCAAGCATAGACCTGAAAATCAAGGTTTTCTCCCCTGAGGGATTTAATGCTCTAAATTTCTATCCCTGTTAAATGTTAATCTTTGTTCAATTAGAACACAATAGTGTTTAGTAGTTGTACTTTTTAAAGTAATATAAACGCTATGTGAATATGTTTTTTTTTTTGTTTTTAACCAAACTTATATTGTACCAAATATCAGTGTATGGCTATATGCATCAATTTCTTTCATTTCAACTTTCTTTTTTTTTTTTTTTTTTAATAAACTTGTTTTTCATCTATTTATCTTGTGTTACCTCAGTTAAATTTGAATGTTTTTTTATATTTAAACTTGTGCTTTGGTAATCCCTGTTCTTAAATCCATTTCTTTCAAAACTCCAAATCATTTCACACTAGTTTTTGCAGTAACTGGTACAGGATTTTACATTTAAAAGCTGCAAAGTATTTTCTCCCTTCCTGATTTTTATGTGTGTTACAATTAAGTGCTTTAGTTCATTAAACAGACTTTGAAAAACAAAATGTTTGTATGTATTAAGGGAAATAAATAAAGCCAAGCAGTCTGAATAAATCATAAATGCCAAAGCCTATCTTAGGGGTAGTATTAGTTCATATACCACAATGCAGAAAAAGGCATCAACTTGATTATGAAGCAGTTCTAAGTGAATGTGTACTCATCAGAGTGTAGTAATACAGATAGGAAGATGGCAGGATTTTTAGATAAGCACTTTTTGTATCGTTATCAGAGAATCCAAGGGAAGCATTAAATACCCCAGTGACTGAGGAGGAAGTGCCACTTGCTATCAGTTCTTTTAAAGGAGGAAAAGCATCAGCACTTGTTGGTTTCTGCTCAGAATTTTATTAAAAAACTACATCATCTTCTTGCCAGATCATTGACGGATATTTTTTTAGACTCTTTTAAGAATGAATGTCTTTCCCCAACACTTAGACAGGCTAATATTTCGTTAATTTTAAATAAAAATTAATCACCAGATAGGTTTGGATCATATAGGCGGATCAGCCTCATCAATGTCGATTCTAAATTACTCTCTAAGCTATTAGCGATGAGACTGGGGGGCATTCTCCCATTGCTTATAAACCCTGATCAAACAGCTTTGTCCACAATCATTTCTCATTTATAAATATTAGACGATTGTTAAATATTATACAATATTCGAATCAGACAAATTATATGGCTTATGTTATATCTTTAGATTCTGAAAAGGCATTTGCCAGAATCGAGTGGACATGCTTTTTTTTTACCGTATTACAAAGATTTGGCTTAGGCAAGGGTTTTATTGGATGGATTAAAACTATCTACAAACCTCAACAAGCCTATGTTATAACAAATGGTGTACAATCATCAGTCTTCCCGATCGTTGGGGCGATCGGGAAGGTGAACTCCCAACTCTCGTGGCTCAAGAGTTGGGAGTTCGCCTTGTAATCGGAAGGTTGCCGGTTCGAGCCCCGGCTTGGACAGTCTCGGTCGTTGTGTCCTTGGGCAAGACACTTCACCCGTTGCCTACTGGTGGTGGTCAGAGGGCCAGTGTCCGGCAGCCTCGCCTCTGTCGGTGCGCTGTGGCTGTGGCTACAATGTAGCTGCCATCACCAGTGTGTTAATGGGTGGATGACTGAATGAATGAAATAAAGCGCTTTGGGGTCCTTAGGAACTAGTAAAGCTCTATACAAATACAGGCCATTTACCATTTCACACTACAAAAGAGATATGAGGCATCTTTGCATTAGCACTTGAACCTGAGGCCATTTGCCAAGATATGCATGGCATATGCATGGCATATGCTGTCGATATTTTGTTCTTATTAAAACCAGAACTATCAATATCAGACATTATGTCTATTATATGTAAGTTCAGCTGGTTCTCTGATTCCAGAATTCATTTAGGGAATTCAGAGGTTATGCCGCTGGGTGATCAGGTTAACTCTCTGACAGATATTTGCAATTTTCAATGGTCCTCTTGCGGTCTCGCATACCTTGGGCTAAAAATTCTTAAAGACCGATGGAAACTGAACTTGTCCCCAGTTCTCATTGGAAAAACAAAAAAGAGAGAAAAGATTTGGACAGATGGCAAAGTTTGCTGCTTTCTCTTTAGGAGCCATGTGAGCCTAATTAAAATCAATATTCTCCCTTGTTTGTTATATCCAGTACAAATGTATGGGCTCAAATTGTGGTCACAAGTATTTTGTACTTGTAAATCAGTTTTGTACTTGTAAAAAGAATTTGTGTGTGTGTAAAAAAGATTTTTGTGTGGACTGGCAGTTCCAAAGAGCGCCCCTCCGACAGCCAAACCCATCCATTCTCTGATTGGATAGTTACATTTGTGATTGACATGACATTGGCCAATCAGATGAACGGAAGAAAATTAGGGTCAAAATTTGTACTTTTAACTTGAAACTTGAGTGCAGAGTTTCACACGTATTTTTTTTGGCTAAGTCGACACTATTAAACCCGGTTCTTTGATCCCCATGATAGAACGGAGAAAACCCGACTCAGGAGTGGTCAAAACATTTATGATCCTTTATTCAATCATCTTCCGGAAGAGAGAGCCCTGCACAGCCCAAAGCCAGCTCTAGCATTTAGAAGCTAAAATGTGTCTCATATAGGTGTTATTTTGGTCCTTTACACGCCACACATAGTTTCGATAAAAACAACTGCTTGTATGTTACTAGTTCCGCTTTGTCTGGTTTCCTGTATTTTATTAATATGCCTCTGCAGCTCCACACTAAACTTCCTGTTTTTCAGTCTGGCTGAGCACTTGGTTTATGAGTCAAAACTGGCCTTGCTTTACAAGCCTTTATTATTAAAATGCATAAAACAATATAATCATAAAATAAGTGCTAAAAATATATATTTAACAACACACAAATATCTTTTTTACACACAAATTCCTTTTACACATACAAATCCTGATTTACAAGTACAAAATATTTCTGACCACAATTTGAGCCCATACAAATGCTACCTCTATGGATAACCCCGAATGTTTCTCGGGATATAGAAAAGGTTTTTTCAAAATATATCTGACATGGAAAAAACCTGGATTAGAAATTAGACTCTTACAATTGCCTACACATAGGAGAGGCATAGGTTGTCAAATTTAATTTTCTATAAATGGTCAGGCCATACCCGTTTTTTTTTATGGAAGTGGTTACATGGTTATCTCAATTTTGATTCCCTCCTAGACTCTTGGTCTGCTTCACCTTTTTAACTTTGGAGCCTAGTTGTAACAAAAAGAAACTTTTTCCAGCTAATCAATCTAATCTTGTTCATTCCAAAGTTTCACAATCTGCAGAAACAGCTACGTATGATGATTTGGAGACATTTCTTATAAAGCAAAAAGACAACTAATTTTATTTCTGCCTTTTATTCTTTACTATATGCTCATAGTAGCAGCACACTGAGTGTTATGGGAGGGGGATCTTAATAATGAGTATACAGAGGAGGCTTGGAAAGGAGCCATTCCCATAGCTACATCTACTTTTACTTGCAACCGCTTACGAGAAACCCAATACAAAAATTTACACCGCCTATATATAGCTCCTAATGTTTTGCATAAGATTACACCTCAGGTTTCCCCCTTCAGTATCAAATGTCAAAATGAAACTTGCATCCTTGTCCATTACCTTTGGGAATGCAAATTAATCGAACAATTTGGAGTTCTATATCTCAAGTACTGAGTAATATTTTTAAGAATGGGATCCAAAAGGACCGTGGATATTTTCTTCTTGGTTCACTTTCAAAAGAATGAACATTAACTTACTTGCAGCATAAACTATGTGATAAACTGTTACTGTTAGCTGTTTTCAGGTGCCTCCAGGTAATTAGGAAGTGAGCACCAAGGATGAGAGTTCACTCTTGTAGTTTGTTTTTTAAATCTGTGGGTGAATAGGTAGTTTTTTCTTTTTCCTCATAGTTTCTTTTTCTCCTCTTTTCCCCATATGTGTAATTGTAAATGTAAGGACTTTAACTGTATGCGATTCCCTTTCTTTTGCTTCTTTGTTATGTTTTTGTGTTTGTTCGGATGATAAATAAAAACTGTTGAATCACAAACTCACCTGAACTGGATCCTATCATTTTTATTTTTGTGTCATTTCTTGTAGATTGGTTTACCCGAATGTAGAATCTCTCTGTCATGGTTTGATCAGTAAACCTCATCCAGCTGGCTGCACTGAGAGGGAACCTGCTATACTGTGCATGTATTGAATTTTCCATTTGATGTTGTTGAATTCTTCCTTATTTTGTTGTATCCCTTTATGGACATGTAAAGAAAATCATTGTTGAGCTAATGCACGGTTTACTTCTGATCTATCTAAACTTCTCCATGAGCAGAACATGGCGTGGGCCAAAGCCCGGAGAACTAACCTCCACACTGATCGGCTGTTTTTCAAGCAGCTGTGTGACACGTGCACAGTTGTCATTAGAAAAGTCAAAGGTGATCATTTTCTTACAGAGACAACAATCTCAATCACACAATCTCTATAACCGCTTAAAGATTCGGGAGACATTAAAATGATCTGGTAATAAAACTGTTGGTCGGCTTAATTAACATTTTATGATGTTATAAGAAATAAATGTAAAATTACATAAAAGGTTCTGACTGTATAGTTTCTTTGTTTTTTACTGTAGTTGTAAAAATTTAAGTTTTTATATTGGAAACTTTTGTGTCATCTAATTGTTTACGACATTTAACCTGATCACTAGTGATGTGTCCTGTGTGTCGAAGCTTTGAAGAGTGTCGGGTAATCTTGGGGGAGTTTATGTGAAGCGCGTATCGAGGCTCGCTTTGATTACGTATGCAGTGACGTTCGAGGCCTCGTGGGCAGTCAGTAACATGTGACTGATTCAGGAACTGGCTCACCAGTTTGCGCCAGATTCGAATTAAAATGGGCAGCAAAACACAGCTGATTTCCCATCACACTGTTGTGCTACATAGTTACTTGACCATTTCTTCTTTGATGGAACCAGCAAGGAAGAGATTTTTTTAAATCTCATAATAAAGTATGCACACAGTAATAAATATAACAAATGATAAGCACCATAATATAAATAAACAACACCACAGATCCTATAATCTGATTTCTGTCTTTTAGTTTACTAAAACGTGAAGCGCCACACGCTAGTTTGTGTCATTATCCAGATGTACATAAGCATGATGGCACAGTTACACAATCACACTAAAACTCGGTGCTGATAGTTTCCACTTTCTCTTTTGTATTAGACATATGGAGACAATATTTGGGATAAATAACCATGAAAACTATTTATTTATTCAGTTTAGAGGTTTACAAATCACATTATTATGATTAAAGAGCCTGTTTCACTTGAATCGTCCACTTGATGGCGCAGTAGAGTCGACCAGTTGGATGGAAAGCTTCAGTTCATCACTTCCCCAATACTTGCACTACCTATGTGACCAAACATCTGACATTTATAGCGCCTGAGTGGAGGAGGCACATAAACACAGACACTAAAACTCACGTATCCCACCATGACTTTATCTAGCAAAGTATTACCTTGAATCTCAAGCAGTACTGACAGACTATCCACATTTTCTCCATTTCTAACAGCTTTTAGTCTTTTTTATTCCAGTGATCTCTCCTCCTTTGATCATTTTCCTCAATGGAGAATAACTGAAATCCCTCCTCCTCCTTTCTACTCACCCACTATTTTCCTTTCCATGACTTCCTTTTAACAAACCATTTGCAATTTAAGTGTTTTATTCTTTTGTTCTGCATTTTTAAATTTTATACACAAACTCCCGTCTCGGAGCACCTTAGCTAGCTCCACATCAGATTATGCCAAAACACCCACCTAAATTCAAACTGCTTGTCTCACAAAAACTCCACCTATTGTCCCGCTCAACCCATCTATCCTCCCTAGAGCAGCCCAACAAGTCTTCACAGGTCCCAGTTTATAGCCAGCCCAATTCAGTCTCGAGTATATGTTGAAAATACGTCATAACTTTGAGTCACAAACTGACACTGAGCCTCTTCAGTAAATCCAGCAGCTTTTTAACATCATTAGAAGTGTTTGAGCTGCTGCAGATGTTTGTAAATCTGACCCTAAATGTTCCTTCTTCTTTAAAATTCAAACTAATGAATTGATATTCATTAGTTTGAATTAAGGGATTTAACAGGTTGTTATTGTTTATATGAGCTCCATAAAACGACAGGGTTAGAACACATTGTGAAGAAGTAAGATGTTTGTTTTGTAGTCCATCTTCTGCACATTGTAGTTTCACCAGGCGGACATGCGGCGTCACATCGTTAAAGAGAGATGAGTGTAAAGCTGTTCATATTCTCAGCACCGCTCTTCCCTCTGAGTCATTAGCAATTCTCCTTTCCACAATGACGTTTTCATCGAGGCCAAGGAAGAGGGGTTAGGAAAAGGAGATAGGAAGTACTTTTGAATAGCACCTCACGTAGTTACATGTGTACAGCTGTGTCACGTGACCGCACAGCAACAAACAACGTCAAAGCAGGAAGAAGGGGGCGGAGCAAAGTGTGTGTGCGGGAGAGGAGTCGAGCAGAGAGAGCTGCTTTTTCACGAAACGGGAGTAAAGCAGTGAACTTAGAGGAGAGAAACAAACTAAAGCATCGATCATAAACCACTACCAACGTCCTGATCGATATCTGCATCGATCTGCCCACCCTTGTCTCCTGGATCGTAGCTGAGATCAGCGTGAACCACGTGGGTCTCTGCTCCCTGATCTGTTTCCTGTGTTTGGAAAGAGTTGCAGCTTCATCGCGGAGTTTCTCTCGGTTTGTGGGCTCATCTAAAGGTAAGCACCGAGCTAACTTTACTGTGAGTTCAGTTCATGTTGAGTTTAGCTCCTGAATGAGGTCTTCTGCTGCTCTCCTCGGTGTCTGTTCACTGTTTATTGTGAACACGTTGAGAGAAGAGTGAGAGAGTGTTTGGAGAAAAACACCAACTAATCATTAGCTCAGCATGCTGGGAGAAGTTGAGCGTTTGCTGGCAGAAAGTTGGAACCTTTAGCTGCACTGCGTAAATTCTTTACGCCCAACGAGATAGGGTTGTTTAAAGGCTGCTTTGCTTTATTTTTAATTTGTTAGGTTAGGTTAATCATATCTGTAACCACCTTGTTGTTCTTTGTTTTTAAAGTGTTCCTGCAACTGCAGCATACATGCTAAGCTAGCTGTACCACGTTACTTCCGCGCATTGCATTGTGGGTACGAGTGGCAACAAAATTAAAACATCAACAAATCATTAATTCCGCGGTTTTAATCCCTACTTGCATTTTATTTGCCCCAAAAACAGTTATGTACAAAGTCCGTACGAAGATAGTTTCCAAAAAGGCAAAAAATCAAGTATGAGGAAAAATCAAAGGAGTGAAAGGGTCAGACCCATACAAGCATACAGAGTGGAGTAAGGGCGTTAGCCTGCTGCCCGACTTTTATCACGCACATATTTACTATTATATGGTCCTAAGTGTGAGTTCATACACTCACAAAATGTTTAGTAACTTCAGATCCCTGCAACAAGCCCAGGTCCAGTTTACTTTGGTGATTTGGACTATTCCATTTCACAGCTGTTGTTAAAATGTTTTCTTTATCTCCTGTACAGGCCAACGCAATCTAATTTTTGTTTCAGGTTGTAGTGTTACACAACTTTTTCAGATCCAATAAAAATAAAATAGGTGTTTCGTAATTCGGTCAATTTATTGTCTTTATATGTAACTGGCATTATTGTTTCATTCTATTATAGAATCGTATAAGAAAGATGCAAAATTGTAAAAATCCATTGTGCTTTATTAGCTGCTTCGGTGAAGAACAAATCAACAATGCAACAAAAAAAAACATATCAAAACAACTTACTGGAAAACAGTTATTCATCACTTGATTGCTTCAATACAACACTTGGGCACATATATGCAGGACTTTTCGTGGCTGTTTTGATATCGCTCTCTCTCTTAACCGATCAAATCTGGCTGTGGTAGCAGCTTTAACCTGTATGACCAGGTTGATAGAGGGCGCCAGTCTGGATCACATTCCAGCATTTTGTAGGCTGGTTTTCCTACAAAATACAACAAACATTAGCCCGCAAAGCTATAGTGAACAAAGCAGCATAGCGCAACGAATTCAATTCCAAATAAATATAAGACTTAACCTAGACGTAACCTACATCAACGATTATGTTATGATAAATTACGTAATAACTACAACTAGAGCTGGGCGATATGAGATTTTTTCATATCACGATATGTTTTTTTCATTTCAGGCGATAACGATATCTATCACGATATAAGCCAAATAACTATATTTGTAAGATTTAAATGTGCCGTTGCTCACAAGTAAAATGTGAAATAATCAGCAGCTTGTTTTTATTTAAATATTTATTTCCCATAATAAGTTCAACAGGGTAGATGTACTTAAGGAACATGAGACTTTTTCAGATAAATAAAGGCAAATATTGCAAACTACACAAAAGGCAGCCACTAAAGCGTTTAAGTTTCAAAATAGAACAAACGAAACAGACTAAATTGTCAATTCCACTTAGAAACAAAATATTAATTCTAAAAATAAATCTTAGTTTGTTTTACAGAAGAACAGACAAAACTGACTAACTTTTGTCAATATCAAATAAACTGAGAACTAAAAGGAAATTCTCAATCTCTCCTTGTTGTATAGCTGAGCTTTTCAAACAGTTTTAACAGTTACTTTAGTCTGACAAAAGCCGAATGACGAATTAGCGCTTCCAGTCAGAGACTGAGGCTACGTACACACGTACACGGGTATTTTTGAAAACGGAGATTTTCCGTTTTCGTTTTAAAAAATAATCCCGTCCACACATAAAGGCAGAAATGAAGGAAAACGCTGCTATGAACATGCCAAAGCAGCAGGTGGCGCTAGATTCCTAACCGTGCAGAAATGTTGGCCAATCAGAAGTCTAGAAGCCTCGGTGGGAAAAAGTAAACAAAGCTGGGGCATAGAAGCAGAACCGAGTCGTATGTGTGGACGGACAGTAACTGTGTGTATATGTAAGCATTTAAACACTGCAGAGAGTAGAATTAACAGTATTGTAGAAATTCATTTCACCGAAACAATAACGTGGCGCAGTGTGACGCATGCACCAGTTTATTGTATTTCCAGACTTGCTTTCGGCACAATTTACAGTGCGCGCTACTCTGTTTTTTGTCAGACTTGAAATAGCCGAAATACCTTCACACTACGGAGCTTCTATGGCTCTTCCGTTCGACAATCTCTCCGGCATTGGAACCATCATCTGTTTTCTCTTCGGTCACGCTCGGTTGATTTTTCTAGTCGGCACACTCATTTCCTCCATTACGCGCTGGCTCCATTACCCGCTGGCTGCTTCCCAAACAAACACATGTGCGGCTTGGCACTTGTGCTGTACGTAACAAGTCACGCGACGTGACGCTGCGGCTGTGATTGGTTCGGCTCTGCGCTACTTAATTTGGATTGGCTGACCTTTTTTTTTTTTTTTTTTTTTTTTAAGAGGACAAGAGCGGCAAGGTCTATCGCGATAGCTTAATTTCTCTATCGAGTAAAAGTTATATCGCGATACATATCGTTATCGTTCTATCGCCCAGCTCTAACTACAACAGAAGACTGACCTTTGTGGAAATTCTTGGAGCAGACTAACACGTGAGCTTGAGTGTTCTGAAAAGTTATATTTGGTCTTCGAGTGGCTGCAATCCAGGCCATCCGTCGCCTCTTTGTTACTTCGGAAACATGGCTTGAACAATTTCTCTTCCACGACGTAATCCGATAAAAACCGATCACTTTACCCGTCGGCTTCCTGTGGCTGTCATGCGACCGGCTATTGCAGTTAATAATACAACAACTTCTTGTCATTATTTGTTTCTTTTTATCGCTGTGTGACTGTTTTCATATGAAAAATTTAAATCTCTATTAGATTATGATAGAAAAAATGGTGATTTGGCCTAGCACATGCACACCCCACATACCTTGAAACATTAGTTTTAGAGGCCCAAAACACCCAACCGAACCATTTAATTTTTGTTAAATTAAAGACTAATTATGTCTTGGGTTTTAACTATTTAATAATAAAGAAGGAAACATCACAAAAAGCACTTAAGGTCATGAAAATTATTTTCAATTCATTGACACATCCACCTTATTTATTGAAAGTATCGGTATCAGCGATACTGGCCCATATCTACTTGTTATCGAATCGATACCAAAATATGCATCTTATTGCTAGTCAGGGCTCTAGAAACTAATTGGTTGGATATTCGATCTAATTTCTCAATGGTGTGACTAATCCTAGGTCGTCCAAGTAAAAAGGTCGCCTGTGGTCAATGACAGACAACGTACTGCCCATATATTGTGATCTAAACCAATCAGAGATAGTCAAGGGCGGAACCTCTAAGATGTCCATGCCCAAGGTATGGATATTGAGATGATCAATTCCAAGCCTTTATGGCATTTTTAATTTATTCTTCCTTTTTATTTTATATATCTTGAGATGTTTAAATTTCAGCTCAGTGAAGCACTTTAAGCACAAGAACTTCTTCAATGGTGTATTTTTTGGACTATAAGGCAGACTTAAAATCCTTTAATTTTCTCAAAAGTGTGCCTTATGTATGAATTCTGGTTGATAAGTGAAGCTTTTTTCAACTTATTCTTCTTGCTTCCTCCACTTCCATACCATTGATTCATTAATGTTCAATTCTCTTGCAGCTGCTCTATTTCCATGTTCTCCTGGGTGACTGATAGAGTTTGCTTCATAAATTCAAATTCAAATTCAAATTTTATTTGTCACGTACACAGTCATACACAGTACGATATGTAGTGAAATGCTTGGACAACTGCTCGTGACCTAAAGAAAACAAAAAAAGGAAAAGGCTATGAATAAGATAGGAAATCAATATGAAAAATTAAAAAGGGTAAATTTAACTAGGAAGGAATAAAATATAAATTAAGGTTAAAAATGAAATAACTGTACAACACAAATTAGAATGAAGGGTAAATTTAACTGGGAGAATAAGATAAAATATATAAATTAAAGTTGAAAATAAAATAACTGTACAACAAAATACACAATATAGAACTATAAAAGAATGTATGAGAGTCATAAGCAGAGTCTCTTAAAAGATGCCATTTTGGGGGCCTTACACACACAACAGAGTATTATTATGTTGAAGCACAATACGTATCACTCCGCGAGGATCCTGACTGTGGTAGCCTTAATGCTCTGACAATCCATCAAGCGGTGCAGCTTTGTGGACACTGTTTTTCAACAGTGTCCACTGCCTCACTGTGGTTTGATCTGAATCAAGTGTAAGTTTGTGGACCTTGTTGTTAAAGTCAGTGGAGCTTTTTATGTGGGTGTGGGGTGTGTTCCCCACAAAGGGTACTAGGATGGTAGTAATGTGCTGGACAATGTTGTAGGTGGCTGAGTTTATGCTGCTACCAATGAGCCTGAGTGGGACTCCTTCTTTGTGTATCTATGGAAGTTCATATATACAGGGTGCAGCATCCACCGGGTAAAGGTGGTGGTATGCAGGGAGCTCAGTGGCTTTTTCCCTTTCAACTTCTTGTAGGCAGCTGATGACTTTCTTTTTGCTTCTGGGGTTTCACCTTGAAGCTTCATAGGTATTGTTGTCACTGAGTGTAGTAATGTTTATTTGCTCTGCTTCTTCTTGTCAGGGATAAAATACATATCTATACTTTTGTGTCCCAGCTGAGTAACAGGAGGAGAAGAGTCTGGTGGAGCAGCAGAGGAACAGTTTCAGCCATTTGGATTCAGCTCAGCCACTACAGAGGAAACAATGACTTCAACACAGGAGGTGAGAAAAGTATCTCAGTTACTGTTATTGAAACTGTGTGCACAGTAGAGCAGGGCGATATGGCCAAAAAAATATGTCACACTATGTATTTGAAAATTTGAGATAACGATATAACTGACGATATAATTTTTGCGAGACAAAATACAACTCCACAACTTTATTAGCGCAAAAAAACCCCCATCCATTTATTTTCACTTAAACAAGCGGCTGTTTTTTTTATGTGCATTAAAGCTATATAAATATTTAACAGTGCAAATGCAAATTTCTTGCTGAAAGCTTAACCAAAGTGCATTTCCAGTAGAAATGTGCTGACATATCCTGAGCATAACCATGTATAATATCCACTGAAGTTAAAAAGAGGTGCTTTGCTACATTAAACTGCAGTGTGGCAAATAAAAAAAGTCAAATTTGTATTTTTCGGACCATAAGGTGCACGGGATTATAAGGCACATTAAGCGAAACAAAGCAGTCAGATAAATTAAACTTTATTAAACTCATTCTTCGTGCTTCCTCCACTTCTGTACCATTGATTCATTAATGCTGTATTCTATCACAGCTGCTCTATTCCCATGTTGTTGCAGTATATTAATGACTAACCTGGTATTGTGGATGGATTATCTCAGTTGTTCTCCTGACTGAAGTTTGGTCCGTTTATAGCATCCTGCCATGCGATTGCATTTGTCTCTAACCATCAGGAAACTTCACGTTAACTTTTATCGAGTGGAAAAGTGTTAGTGTTCGTCCTCCAGCTTCACTGTTTATGTTATGCTAACATAGCTGTGTCGCTAGCGATCACGTAGCACATCATTATATATCAACTAGCCCAACTTCAGTAACCCTACAAACGTCGCTGCTGTTTAGTTTCCTGTCTTCATTTATGTTGGAAGTGATAGCAGAGCTGTACGTTTGAATTTTTTCAGAAATCTCTCAGTCAGAACATGCAATATCATGCTTGGGTAACTAGCGAAACTAGCGAACTAACTTCCGGTAACTTCCTGTTAACTTCTAACTCCGTTAAATGTAATAAATTTTGTTTTCATGGATGCCTGGAAGTTAAACATCATAGTTACACCTGGTAAAGCAGCAATGCTGATCGTTTTATTAAAGATGAAAGAATTTGGACAGTTTTTAACTCTCAGTGATGCTGCAGTGTTCGTTTGACTTTGGGATCTTACAGGACAGAGTTTAGGACCCAGATTACTCCCAGATTTACGAGCACCTTAGTCCGACAAATACGGCAATGACGACGGCCCGCTTGTATGTTCTACAATAAATGTGCTTTGTTGTATATCTGACGGACAAACACCAAACCAGTGAAGTTGCACCATTTTTAAAAACCAATTCTGGTTCATCCGTTTCACTCAACAATCCGCTTTCTCCCCTCTCATTCTCCGTTGCCGCCGTGGTTTTTCGGCTATGTGCGTATGAAAACAAAGGCACTGCGCATGCGCGCTTTACCCATATTCTGTCGCGATATTTTATTTTCTTATCGTTGCCCAACATTTTACCGGTATTACCTTGAACGGTATAATATGGCCCAGCCCTAGTGCACAGCTGGTTGTTTTTTCAAGTTAAAGTCAGCTTTATTGTCAAAGACCATACATACAGGCCCTAAGTGTACACTAAAATAATATAAAGATAAAAAATAAAATAGGAGCGTTATGTACAATAAAATACTGTACAATTATTTATTTATTTATTCATTTATTTATTTATTTATTTTTGTCCCGTTTGGATCTTTAGCCATCAGAATTGTTGTCTTAAGGCCAAGAAAGATGCCAAGCGGATTTATTTTACCAAGTGGATCATCATGGCCTTGCCATATTGGTCCATTTGATTGACCTTTATTATAATTATGAATTTATTTTATTTTCAGTTGCTACAAACGGGACAGACTGTACAATTATTTAAACAGCAGTGTCCAACACAATCATGGTGCAGGAGCCATACCACACAGTGATGCAGCTGGTGAGGATACTCTCGGCGGTGCCTCTGTAGAAGGTGCTCATAATTGGGGTTGAGGCTCTTGCTCTCCTCACTTTTGCAGAGGCTGTAGAGTCGTTATTAAGCTTTGCTGACATGTGACGCAGTGTTTTTTGACCAGGAGAGATCTGAGATTTGCACACCCAGGAACTTGGTGCTGCTTACCTCTATAATGGGGCGATATGGCCAAAAATATTTATCACGATATACATTTGAAAATGTGCGATAACGATATAACTGACGATATAATTAACACGAGACAAAATACTTTATAACCAATGTTCCCTCTAATTTTTCATGTGTCTGAGCGAACACACAAACTCCCTGAGCGGACACTTGGACCACTGTGAGCAACAGCAGACGTGTGCACTGTGGTCGCGCTAGTCCATTGAAGTTACATGGTTTATTAAAATAATAAAATTACAGCATTTACATTTATGTTAGACTACTTTTAATTAACTGCTTTAGCCCACTTACAATGAAAATTTAAAAAAAATCTTGTTCATGACCTGTGTAGCATGTTAACACTATTGAAAGTAAAAATAAGAGAGTCCTGTAACTCTCTCTCTGCAAAATACAGTATATAATGACCAATGTTGGGCAATTAATTATGCAGTTACAAAAAAGTAACTGCGTTTTGCAAACAACAAAGCTTTTTGCAGCTATTTACATAAAAATGCAGCCAAGGTGATTTTAAATAAAAATTTCAAACTATTTACAGAACAATCAGCTGTTCTGCATCAAATCTGATGCCACACAAATTATTTGTGCCGCTCCAAAAATATTTCTGTCCACTATGAGATGAAGGAGAACACCAGCCTGATACCTGCAGGCCTGACAGCAGCAGATGTATCACTGCTGTAACACCTGTAACATTCAGCAGTCGCCTCATTGTTCTGACACACACAACAAAACTATTGGCTACACTACAAACTAATTACACACTAACTACACAAGATTATCTCTCACATCTCAACCCACCGCCGTCACTCCTAAAACTTCCTAAACCACTAAATGCCATGTTGCCATCATTTTTTGATTGGTCGACATGGTACATTTTCCGAGCAATAGGAAAGGGTGGGGGTGTTTTTGGTTTTGTCTTTGCTCACAGGCGGAGAGCGTTTTCCTTATAAAACGCCGTTATGACCATTTTTTTCCCCCCCGCAGTAAACAACGACAGTATTCAGGAAGAAAACCAAACATTGCAGATATTTTTATCATAACTCTGGTTTTACGTGGCCGATCAACACAATTTAAAAACTGGTATAAAGTCCACACTTTTTCAATCAACTGTTCCGTCTGTCCTGCTCACGTCTCCAATGGTTGTACATGTTGTCATTTACTTGACTTCACTGCACATCAGCTGCTTTGCCAGCTAAAACACTGGTGTCGGCACATAAGGACGCTGTGATAGTGTCCTTATGTGCAGGCAGGCTATAGACAGGCTATATATGAATGTGAATCGCATTATTGGCTGGACTATGGGATAATGTGGCATTGTTCTAATCCCATACGGGAGCAGCCAGTCACTTACTGACTAACACTGCACAGGGCTTGCAAAATCGCTAGCCCGACGTCCCGGAGCTAGCGGTATCTCCGGTCGGGCGACCAAAATCTATCTCAGCCCCGCCCGCTGGGTTATCATATAGCCCGACGGGGCTCCTCCATACATAAAGAATCCACATTCACAAACAAAAACCACAAAGTTATAAGAAAACACAACGATCATATTTTCAGCACACATTGAAACAACAACATCATCAGTTGGACTCCCCATTTTTCATGAAATGAAAGATTTTCTCCAGCGATCAATATTTCTTCAGTTATGTTATTTTCATTCCAATTCTCATTGTAGCACGTCATTGTAATGTGAAACTACCAACAAAATGTGGTGGCAACACACCTAGAACTTGTTTGTTGACATCTTTGATTCCACTAATGGAGTTTCAGTTTGTTCCACGACTGCATTTCACTCACTGCCTCTGTTTGTATCTCTGTCACTGCAGGACCAACATGGAGCGAGAAGTCAGCGCTCTCAGGAGGCCGACAAACCTCACAGAAGAAAGGGAGAGAAAACATACAGCTGTGATGACTGTGGGAAGAATTTTAGTGGGGCTGGACACTTAAAAGCACACAAACTCATCCACAGTGGAATTAAAGCATACAGCTGTGAGCTGTGTGGAAAGTCTTTTACTCAGGCTGGAAGTTTAAAAACACACAAACTCCTCCACAGTGGAATTAAAGCATACAGCTGTGAGCTGTGTGGAAAGTCTTTTACCCAACCTCAAGGCTTAAAATCACATCAGCTCAGCCACAGTGGAATTAAAGCACACAGCTGTGAGCTGTGTGGAAAGTCTTTTAAGACGGTTGGACACTTATATAGACACCAACGCATCCACAGTGGCTTTAAACCATACAGCTGTGATCAGTGTGGCAAAACTTTTTCTTGCAGTGAAAACTTACAACTTCATCAAGTTGTCCACACTGGAATTAAGCCGTACAGCTGCGACATTTGTGGAAAAACCTTCCGCTGGCTACTCAGCCGAAATAATCACGTACGCATTCACACCAAAAATGATGTTTACTGCTGTGATCAGTGTGGCAAAGTGTTTGTGAGATATAAAGACTTAGAACGCCACATGTTTACCCACACTGAGGAGAGACCTTATAAATGTGACCTCTGTGATAAGGCTTTTAAAGATCCACATTCCCTGAAATCACACCAACAGATCCACACCAGAAAGAAACTCTACAAGTGCAGTTACTGTGAGGTATGTATTTATATTTTTACAGTTGCAGTTATTTTGAAGTATTATGTGAATTAAGTAATTTCAAAGCTAAATGAGACATGAAAACGTCATGTACAGAATATTCAATCAAGTTTGAGACAAATCAGAATCTTTCCTGATGTTGGAAAAACGTAAAGTTTTAAAAGCTTCTCCCCTTGCTGTCTATCTAACATTCACACTTGGGAAAGCTTGGGGTTAGTATCTTGTGACATGCAGAGTAGAGCATCCATCGATTTAACCAACAATCTTCACATGAAGTCGTTTACCTACAAATGAAGAGTCATTTTCGCCCAGTACGCTGAGTGTTACAATATGTAATTGGATGTTGGCAGAGCTGATCTTTATTTCAAGTGAGATTCAGGATAAAAATGTTGAAGGAATTCCCTGACTTCCACTGTCTTTGTGTCTTTGTTTAGAAGCAGAGCGACACAGATGGATCCAGTTCTCAACCCTGTCGTCACTGTGGTGATGGGAAAGCGTTTCACTGTGACCTTTGTGGAAAAACTTTCAGTCAGCAGTGGTGCCTAACATTACATCAACGTAGACACACTGGAAACAAAATGAACTACTGCAAAGAATGTGGTAGAGGCTTCCCCACACCAAGTACATTAAAAATACATGAGCTTATTCACAGTGGGGTTAAAAAGCACGTCTGTGATCAGTGCGGGTCATCCTTCACCACTGCAGGTCACCTCAAACAGCATAAACGCGTGCACACAGGAGAGAAACCATACAAGTGCAGACACTGTGACAGAAGCTTCTCACAATCAAGTAATCGTAACCTTCATGAACGTAGACACATGGAAGAGAACATCAGCTGTGACCAGTGTGACAAGACCTTCAAGAGTCTCAGTTCATACTCCAAACACAAACAATCCCACACTGTCCCCACAGTTTTACAGTTACCAATGTGCCAAAACATTCACTTCATTATTTGCTCTGTGCAAACATCAACATCAAGCGGACCTGAAGTCACTGGATCACAATGAATCTGAAGAGACAGAAAGATCCTCTTCTGGTTTCAGGATCAGACTTTAAAAACCTTGAGATCAGGCTCCACAGAGTTCAGGTGGAGTCTCCTGTAAAGAGTGTCAGCTGATGTCACACTTGGATCTGATGAGGTAGCTCTGATTTCTGGATTTACAGTGAATAATCCTGAATGGTACATTCAGGAAGATAGAAGTATAGATATCTACATCTAATTCTTGTTTTTCTTTGGCTACCTTTGATATTCCATTTCAAAATGAATGTGTTTTTTCATGTATTTAGTTTTACTTTAGTTTATTTCCTGTCCTGTTGATCCACATGTTCTGTAGCTGTTTTCTGTTTGTCGTTTGTGTTGTGAAATCCTGATACTACTAAAGATTTGGTTATATTTGATTAACTCTAACGTTTGTTTTATTAAACACTTATTAAATAGTTTGGTGTAAAAAAATAAAATAAAGAAATTGTCTCACAACAAGTATTTTGAGCCATGATTTCAGGTTCAGATTAACTGTTTTTAATGGCACACGTGGAGTGCCATCAGGGGACACTTGGTTGTTCTCCACTCACACTGAACAGGGTTCCTGCAACTCAGTAAAAAATTATCTTCAATGAAAATAAATTCGTAATTTTCATCCCAGAACTTTGCTGTGGATAGGTAGTTTGCAGAGGGTGTGTTTAAGATACTGAAAGGATGAGTTTACCCTTCCAAACTGTAAACAAACTGTGTGCTTATTAATAACTGAAGTTAGATTACAGGAGGGTAAATTGAGTTTAAGAGTTTTTAGTGTCATTAAGATGGCTCTTCTTTTACCTGACTTATATCCCCATGAAAGCTTTCCATGTAGGGGATGTTGACTGAGGTAATGCAGTCGGACAAGGGAGGATCCACACAGATACATGACCTCAACCTCTTTAAAGCTTGGCGAGAGGTTCTAGTGAGCCTGGTTAAGGGAACAGATGAGTTGGGGCCGGAGGTGCCAAGTTCTACCATTCCCGCCTTCCTCCTTTTTGATAACCATCTCACACAGGACCAGAGGACGAATTGCAACAGTGTTTTGCAGATGTGTTCTCCCCCCTGCCTAACTGTATGACTCATCATCGAGCACCATGCAGTCTGGCGTGATGGTGCATTCACAGCCCTATGTGATGCCTGAACATAAAAGGCAATTGTTCAGAGAGAATTTTCCAAAATGCTGAAAATGGGAGTAATAGAAGAATCGCAACCCCATAGTTGTAGTTGTAGCCTCAGTTGGGCGGCGGGGGGTGTGTGGCAGAGGTGTGGTCTGGCCTGCTGCATTGGTTAGTTAGTTAGTTAGTTAGTTTTGACCTGGACCTCACGGTTCTTTCTGGAGCATAAAGAAATAGGAGTTCAGACAGGTAAGAATGGGCTTGGCATTTAAGGGATTAAAAAAAAAGTAAAATTTTAAATTGGATCCTGTAAGTAAAAGGAAGCAAGAGGGGCCAAAACTGGCCTAATATGCTTTTTCCATTTTGTGCCAGTTAGCAGATGAGCAGCTGCATTTTGGACCAACTGAAGATGATAAAGAGAGCAATGGTTCGAACCAAACTACAGTGAGCTGCAGTAGTCGAGTCTGCAAATAATTGCTGTATGAATAACACGTTCAAAGACATTACAGTTTTTCTGAATTGCTAAAACACTAACTCCCATTGCAAAAACTAAACTGTCAACTAAGAAAACTCTTTCATCAAATCAATCCCACAGTTGCCAAAATCTTAAACACTATTCATCTGGCTAAGACACCATTTGCAAATCTGAATCTCCAATTTACCAAAACTCTAAACACATTCTCAAACACAAAACACATTTAGAAATGTGGTGCACTTGTACCCAGAATGGTGCACACAGGCTACTAACACACTTTCTTCATCATTAACACACTACCACTCAAAATTGAGAAGACATGTTGAAACCTCTTCTTCTGCTTTTGCTAGACTGAATCCACAGGGATGTATTCATGAGGTCTAACCATTGAGTCAAGCTCAAAGATTCTCTGTACACAACAAACTAATTTTAGTTCTGTAAATGAAATAGAATCATGTATAAATGTGCTATGTATACAAGTATACTTATAACTAAATCTAATATAAATAAATGGGGGCGATCGCTGCTCAAGAGTTGGGAGTTTACCTTGTAATCGGAAGGTTGCTGGTTCGAACCCCGGCTCGGACAGTCTCGGTCGTTGCGATGGAGTTCTCCACAGTCATCTTACTGTTGGGCCACACAACAACGAACCTCTAGCAACATTCCGTTGTGTTTTGTGTGCTTTTGCAGCATTTTTCTTTTTGCAGCATTTTTCTTTTTGCAGGCGTTTTTCTTTTTGCAGGTGTTTTTCTTTTTGCAGGCGTTTTTCTTTTTGCAAGTGTTTTCTGAAGTTGCAGTCCATTTGGCCTCTCAGCGCCACCGTATATGTCTGGAGGCTCACATCCGCCAAGGACTGGGTACAAGACTTGGCTATTTTAAAGCCTCCACGTTGTCAATTCTCCATCATTATAACAAAGGTAAGTCAGCTTGAGTACTGCAAGTAAAATGCCTTTGATTTTGCCCGGAACATTCAGATTAGTGCAAACATAAATTCATTCATGAGGGGGAAATTACAGTGAGAACATTTGGAGGCTCTGTTAGATGGATAAAATAGTGAGTTCAGTGCATTATTGACATATTTAATTAATTATTGACACATTTAATTAATTATTGACACATTTAAATAATTATTTAATGGTGTATTTAATTCATTCATTTTGGCACAGTTGACTCCTTCAGGTCTCACCATGAAATAAATGTATCTGTCAGCCTCACCCATTAAACTCAGGGGGCGGGGTTAACGCTGATCGAGTCAAAACCATTGCTTTGGCCTGGTGGCCATTGTTTTTAGCACACAACAACCGGCACGTGGAAGCTAACAGAACTGCACTTTGAAAAACCCAGTTTGTGTGTCTCCAAATACCATTGTAATATTTTTTTAGCTGACAATGTAGTGGTTTAATCTTCATATGTCTGGTTGGTTTGTCAAGATACAGCCTCTTTACAAAAGTGCTTCGATGATTTCGGAGATGTCTGCCCAGTCTCACGGCAAAGCGTGGGATAGACCCGCTCGCCTCGCAAGCATTCGAGCTTTTATTACCACCGACAAAGCGCAGGCACAGCCGACACAGCTGTAGTAGCCCCCGCTGACTTCTTTTACTGAGGTTATATTTATCGGGGTTTTATTTCCTGATGTTCTTATGTGTCCTACGTGTTTCAGTCGCCAATTCTGAATTAGAATCAGAATCAGAATCAGAATGGGGTTTATTGCCAAATGTTGAGCAGGTTTACAACATTAGGAAATTGCTGCGGTGCTTCAGTGCAAACATGGTGTCATAAATAACACTTAAATAGACATGGAAAAAATAAAAGTAGGGATAAGAATTAAAAGTGCTACGTGGAAAGATATGTGCATGAGATATACATGAGATATATACATGAGAATAAGAATTAAGAGTGCTACGTCGAAAGATATATACATGAGTGCAGGTGGTGATCAGTGCCAAACATGGAATGATACAGTGAACACAGCGTAGGGTCATGTGTTAGTGGCGGGGACAGTCATATGGTTATTGTTCATGTGTCCAACAGCAGAGGGGAAGAAACTGTTCTTATGGCGAGAGGTTCGGGTGCGGATGGACCGGAGCCTCCTGCCTGAGGGGAGCAGGTCAAACAGACTGTGTCCAGGGTGAGAAGGGTCAGCTGAGATCCGAGCTGCACGCCGCAATGTCCTGGAGGTGTACAGGTCCTGCAAAGATGGGAGTCTGCAGCCAATCACCTTCTCAGCAGAGCGCACAACACGCTGCAGTCTCTGTTTGTCCCTGATAGTGGCTCCAGCGTACCACACGGTGATGGAGGACGTGAGGATTGACTCAATGATTGCAGTGTAGAACTGCATCATCGTCCGTGTTGGCAGGTTGAATTTCTTCAGCTGCCTCAGGAAGTACATCCTCTGCTGGGCTTTCTTGATGACGGAGGTGATGGTGGGCTCCCACTTCAGGTCCTGGGTGATGGTGGTACCCAGGAAGCGGAATGAGTCCACAGAGGTGATGGGGGTGTCAGTCAGGATGATGGGGGGGAGTGGGGCTGTGTGCTTCCTGAAGTCCACAATAATCTCCACTGTCTTCTGGGCATTCAGCACCAGGTTGTTGTGGCTGCACCAGGACACCAGACGTTCAACCTCCCTCCTGTAGGCAGACTCGTCCCCGTCCGAGATGAGTCCAATAACGGTGGTGTCATCTGCAAACTTGATTAGCTTGACAGACTGGTGGGTGGAGGTGCAGCAGTTGGTGTACAGGGAGAAGAGCAGAGGAGAAAGAACACAGCCCTGAGGGGAGCCGGTGCTGATGGTCCGGGAGTCCGAGACATTCTTTCCCAGCCTCACATGCTGCTTCCTGTCCGTCAGGAAGTCAGTGATCCACCGGCAGATGGGATCAGGCACATTCATCTGGGAAAGCTTGTCTCGGAGATGGTCTGGAAGGATGGTGTTGAAGGCAGAGCTGAAGTCCACAAACAGGATCCTGGCGTAGGTTCCTGGGGAGTCCAGATGCTGCAGGATGAAGTGTAGGGCCATGTTGATGGCGTCGTCTACAGACCTGTTGGCTCTATATGCAAACTGCAGGGGGTCCAGGAGGGGGCCGTGAGGGTCCTGAGATGGGAGAGAACTAGGCGCTCAAAGGACTTCATGACCACAGATGTCAGAGCCACGGGTCTGTAGTCATTTAGTCCAGTGATCCTAGGTTTCTTGGGGACAGGGATTATGGTGGAGGACTTGAAGCAGGCAGGCACATGACATGCCTGCAGTGAGGAGTTGAAAATGCCAGAAAACACTGGGGCCAGCTCGTTTGCACAGTGTCTGAGGGTGGCAGGAGACACGCCGTCTGGGCCGGGAGCTTTCCGAGCATTCAGGTTCTTAAACTGCTTCCTCACATCTGCTTCATGAATATGAAGAGTTGTGGTGGGAGGAGGTGGTGTGAAATCCTCTTTTGTGTGGGGTGAGGAGGGGGGTGTTGTAGGTGAACGGTTTGAAGGTGGTGATGGCTCTATGGAGGGGGGAGAGGTGGGGGAATGAGTGTCCAAAGTGCCTCTATTGTTGGGGCCGTTGGAGGTGTGAAGGCTGCCTGATGGCTCGTCAAAACGACAGTAGAAGTCGTTGAGGGTGTTGGCCAAGAGGAAGTCGTCAGTGGAGTGGGGGGTTTTAGGCTTGTAGTTTGTGATATTCCTAAAACCTTTCCACACAGAGGCCGAGTCATTCTCTGAGATCTGCTGCTGCATCTTCTCAGAGTGCTGATGTTTAGCAATGTCCACTTCTTTAGTGAACCTGTACTTGGCCTCTCTGTAGCAGTCCCTGTCTCCGCTTCTGAACGCCTTTCTCTTTTCCAGCCACAGCTTTTTGAGTTTAGGAGTAAACCAGGGTTTGTCATTGTTATAACTCACCCTGGTGCGTGATGGCACAATGCTGTCCTCACAGAAGTGGATATAGGAGGTGACAGTGTCCGTAAACTCGTCCAAGCTGTTAGAAGCAGCCTTCATTGTGTCCCAGTCTGTAGACTCCAAACACGTGCGAAGCTCCTCCACAGCCTCGTTGCTCCACAGTTTTTTAGTCCTCACGACAGGTTTGGAGAGCTTCAGCCTCTGTCTGTACGCGGGGATTAGGTGGATCATGACGTGGTCAGAAAGTCCGAGTGAAGCGCGGGGCACCGCGCGATAGGCCCCGCTGATCGTGCTGTAACAGTGGTCCAATGTCCTCTCCTCTCTGGTCGGGCATTTAATATACTGCTTGTATTTGGGAAGCTCATGGCTCAGATTGGCTTTGTTAAAGTCCCCAAGAGCAATGATGAGAGAGTCCGGGAATGTCCGCTCCATGTGCAGTATCTGCTCCGCGAGTGCGCACTGAGCTGCCTGCGCATCTGCGTCTGGCGGGATGTAAACAGCGGCCAGGATGAATGAAGCAAACTCCCGCGGAGAATAAAACGGTTTGCAGTGAATAAAAAGGTATTCCAGAGAGGAAGAGCAGTGCTGAGCAATCACTGTCACATCTGTGCACCAGCCACTATTGATGTAGAAGCAGAGACCTCCACCTTTGGACTTACCGGAGAGAGCGGCCTGCCGGTCCGCGCGCAGCAGATGGAAGCCCTCCAGTTTGAGCGCGCAGTCCGGGATGTCCTCACTGAGCCACGACTCCGTAAAACATAAGACACAGGATGAGGCAAAGTCTCTGTTCATGCTTCTCATCAGGGCCAGTTCGTCAATCTTATTCCCGAGTGAGCGAACATTAGAAAGGAAGATCCCAGGAAGAGCGGTTCGCAGTCCGTGTCTCCTCAAACGCACGAGTGCGCCGGCTCGCTTCCCTCTCTTTCGGCGTCTCGCTTTCCTGGTCAGAGTCAGCAGTAAATCTGCCGCAGATGCGACAAATATTGGAAGTAAATCCACAGGCGTTGTAGTCCTGTAGTTAAGGAGCTCTTCTCTGGTGTACGAATATCCAGAGGAGTGCCCAGACACAGAAGAAATGCACAAAAACAAAACAAAAGTAACGCACTGAAGCACCAGGGCGACCATCCGCGGCGCCATCTTGGTTATATATATCTAACTATCTAACGAATTATAACTAACATTAAAAACATGTTTAAGGAGGAGAGAGAGAAAATAAATTCGATTAACATCTGATGTTTGGGTTTTTGTTCAGTAATCAGCGTGACCTGTGTATAAACGCATAAAAGAAATAACGTTGGTGTTTCCGTCATGTAGTAACTGCTGGCTTTAACTGTACAAAGGTTGTTCGACACTATGAAACACATACAGACTTCATGATGTTCGGCTAATATTTTTATTGTGAATATTAATCATGAGGGTAAACGGACCTGTACACCACAGAGTGAAGTCAGCATATCCACGATATCTTCAGCTCTATGAGTTAACACAGTTTCCCAGCTGACTAATCTAACGGCCATCTACGAATATGTCACGGGTCATATCAATATGATTTTACAGAAAATCATCCTTATTACTGCCAACTATTCCAGAGACGTGAAAATCTACACCATAAAGAACAAAAAAATATAGCAGTCTAACGCAACACTGTAACAAAGATGAACCGTCAGTTTGTCACAGATCAAAGTGTGAATGAAAGTGATTGGTTGAACAGGTGTCCGTGATGTGTGTTTTCTGCATTTTCATCAGCATAAGAGACTCAGCAGCAGATTAGAATAACATTTATACATTTAATAAATCACCAAATGAATACACGATCTAACCTGTTCCGACAATTTGAGTTTGTGTTCTCTCAGCTGCAGACTCGCTGCTGTTTAAATGTTTGAGAGGAAGATTAGATATAATGCAAACATCAAGCTGTGTGCCGGTGATTGAACATGAGCACTTTTGCAAACATGTTCTATGTTGACAACCTGACCAGACATGTGAAGATTACGTTGCGACATTCGCAGCTAAAACACTATTAAAAGTGTAGTTGGTGACAGAAAAACGGGGTATTTTAAAACTACACCACCACCATTGCTGCCTGTGATTTGAAATGCATTCTGGGATACCTGGCTGCCCCAAGTCTACACAAGCAATCGATTATCTAGGATCGACCTGTCTTGACTTACTTTTCACGGCAACCAATCAAATGTTAGAGAAGCTGCATGGCAGCGTTAACCCCGCCCACTTGGTTTGATGGGTGAGGCTGACAGATAAAATTATTTCAAGGAGCGAGATAAAGGGGACTAAAGTGCCAAAATGAATTAAATAAATAAATCATTAAATAATTAATTAATTAAAACTGTCAATAATTATTAATTAATTAGATAAGAGATAAGATAAGATAAGATAGAACTTTATTAATCCCTCGGGTGGGTTCCTCTGGGAAATTCGATTTCCAAAAAAGCACAACACCGACAGAAGTTACAGAGTTATACACACACACATATATATAAATACAGAGACAATATAAATAAAATATACAAAGGGGATAAATAGAATAAATAGGAATAAAAATAAAAATACAAGTGAATTGCACATTTCAAGTATTGAGTCTATTGCACCGTTGACTATTTACAAAAGTATTGCACAAAAGGTATTGCACAGTGAGGTGAAGAGGCACTACAGCTTAGTTGTTCTTAACTACATGTGTCGTAAATATTTATGTAATTAATTATTGCCACATTTAAATATTATTTAATGGTGTATTAAATTAATTCATTTTGGCAGTCCTGGCGTTCCATATTGGCTCATTAAAGTTCTTGTCTTTAGATTAACTTTGTCTGCGTGTAATCGTGATACAGCCAGCGACGCTGTGCAACTAAGTCACGTGACCAGAAACCAACAAGTCACGACAGAGCAGGAAGAAGGGGGCGGAGCAAAGTGTGCGTGCAGGAGAGGAGTCGAGCAGAGAGAGCTGCTTTTTCATGAAACGGGAGTAAAGTAGTGAACTTAGAGGAGAGAAACAAACTAAAGCATCGATCATAAACCACTACCAACGTCCTGATCGATATCTGCATCGATCTGCCCACCCTTGTCTCCTGGATCGTAGCTGAGATCAGCGTGAACCACGTGGGTCTCTGCTCCCTGATCTGTTTCCTGTGTTTGGAAAGAGTTGCAGCTTCATCGCGGAGTTTCTCTCGGTTTGTGGGCTCATCTAAAGGTAAGCACCGAGCTAACTTTACTGTGAGTTCAGTTCATGTTGAGTTTAGCTCCTGAATGAGGTCTTCTGCTGCTCTCCTCGGTGTCTGTTCACAGTTTATTGTGAACACGTTGAGAGAAGAGTGAGAGAGTGTTTGGAGAAAAACACCAACTAATCATTAGCTCAGCATGCTGGGAGAAGTTGGAGCAGAAAAGTCTTTTCATTGTCCCTGCAGCTGTTTTTCTGCCTGCACCAAACCTCTACAGCCTCGTTTCTATTTGAAGTGATAACAGGAAGTCAGAGCGATCTGCTGCAGTATCAGGGTCACAATAACTTTATTGTCCAGCTGCTGTGGATGAACACATGAGAGGAAGTGAACTCCTACAAAGTCTCATTTTAATGACTGTGGCTGCTGTAAAGTGATGCACAGGAAGATGTTAACAAAAACTAATGAAACAGATGAAAGTAAACAGTGTTCATATTTGAAAGCACAGAGAAAAAAAATATATTGTGGTGGTTAATGTGCAGCTCTTGGTGATTTGGGAGAAGAAGAATGTTTTTATCGTGTTGTGGATTGAATGTTGGATTTTATTTTTATTTGTTGTTTACAGAAAACAGAAGTTTTGTCCACTTGTGGTTTACGATGGAGACTTTGAGTCTGGTCCAGCTGCCTTTTGGGGGTTCTGTCTCTTAAAGAGTATTTACATCTCTCATGTAGGGAGGGAGGACCCATGGAGGGTGCAGACACTGTGAAGTAGTGATGAGGTCCAGGACATGTTTTATAATCACGGGGGTTGCTGAAGGTGTTGAAAGTCTTGGGTGGGGGGTAACAGGTCATTGTTGGTAGAATCTACAGCAGGAGCTGTTCAGGCTGTTGGTGTGCATTGTTGGTGCAGTGGGGTCTTTAGGTTTGTGGTTGGTTCACGTTCTGAGTGTTTTTCAGACAGAAGCAGAGTCGTTAGATGAAAACAGGTTTGGGAAAGTCTGAGGAACTTGGAAAGAAAAGCGTCTGGACTTCTTTAAGTTGCTTGAAGACATTTCACCTCTCACCCGAGAAGCTTCTTCAGTTCTAAGGTCAGATGGCGGAGATTCTCAGATTTAAACCCTAAAAGGACCCCCTGATGATCCTCTACCTAATCACATGAGCCAAGGTGTGAAAATGGGTGTGGGTCACAATCAGCCAGGTCATTGTGAAACCTGGCCCCACCCTATCATGTGATTTCCTGAGGTCAGATGGCCCAGGATGTGAGTGGGCGTTAAGGCGTCTTATAAAGAAAGTGACTGGACTTCTTGTGTGGCTCGGTGCTGTCCCTGTTAAAGAGCCAAGAGCCTTTCTTTCCACTTCCTCCATGTAAAGTTTGGCTACAATGGGACACACTGGGGAGCTCACAGCACATCCATGTTTGTGTCTGTAGAAACTAGAGATGGCACGATACCACTTTTTTATGTCCGATACCGATACCGATATCATAAATTTGGATATCTGCCGATACCGATATGAATCCGATATAGTGTTTTTTAATCAACAAAACTGTTTTTTAAAATATCTTGCTGCATTTTGCAAGTCTGCAAGTTCATACTCAAGTTTAAAACAACAACTACACTAAAGCTATTCTGTTATACCTGTATACAAAAAAAATATTTCATAGTTCAGCAATACTGATCAATCTAATAAACTTAAACCTACACCATCCTCCCTATTCTGGTATTTTAAAGAGTACTTAGCGTAAATATTAAGCAACCTAACTAATAGGGTTCCAACTCCCAGCAACAACAAAAATAAATAAATAAAAAATAGGGAACCACCCCTCACGCTCCACCTCATGATGCTTAATCAACGTAATCAACCTTAATTTGATGCAGTGTGAAAAAAAAATGCACAGAAATCAATTATTTTTCAAGACATATTAAATAGATTCAACATCTTTCTTCAACAAAATTGCAGACTGCACAGATGGTACCTTCCCAAAGGAAAATGTACTATAGCTTACTAGGGTATATATATTAGACTTAATAGTCACTATATACAGTAATTGACTTCTATTCATTTTACATCAAATTAAAACTTTGGGTGTCAGATAATTATTTATTAAAAGCTCGACATTTTAAATGAGAATAAGAAAGAAAAGTCTGTCTTTGTGCCCCCTTTTCCCTGTTCATGCCCTATCGGCCCCCCTGGCTAAACTTTGCTAGATCCGCCCCTGCACAGTTACCAGCCGTCAGCTACGTAGAAAAAGATCCTGGTGTAGAAATTAATATTAAATAAATTGTAACAACAGCTGATCAAGCTTAAACGTGCTGCTGTTGTTCAGCCGCTGGTTTGCTCTTTCTGGCGCAAAGTGGACCAAAAACAAACAAGAGAGACAGACTCGCGACAGAAAAGCCGATCAGCTGATCATTAGCAGTTTCACGATTGAAGTAGCAGCCGGAGAGCGAGAGGCAGTCGCTCGTTAAGCTTAACGTGGGAATGCTTTACAAACATTCAGAGATGGACTTACACACTTGCTTTACTTCTCTCGGGGATAACTTTGTCGGAGATGAAATGCCAGGTTGCTAGCGAAGCTCCAAATGCTATCCAGACCACCAACAGGTCCCGCATGCCACAGCTGCTCTATCACGTGATGCATACTGCTCCGACGTTCTGAGGCGAGTTACGGCGTGTTGCAAGTTTTGTGAGGTGCTTTCGTGATATTTAATGGATCGGATTACATTTTTTATTTTTCTCCGATATCCGATCCAGTAATTTAGGTCAGTATCGGACCGATACCGATACGTAATATCGGATCGGTCCATCTCTAGTAGAAACCTTCGTTGTATTTAAAATATGTGGTGGTAAGGCAGAGGTCTAACAGTGTGCAGACCTGATCAGGGTGAAGCTGGTTCTGGTTTTAAGGAGCTGTCTTGTTGTAGTTGTTTCCTGACAGTCTCCACTGCCTCGGTTGGAGGTGTACAAGTGAAAAGTGAGACCACATCAAAGGACACTCTGGTTTCATCTGGATCAAGTGTAAGTTTGTGGACCCACAAGTGGAGCTAGGATGGTGATGTGTTTTTGCTGCTACCAATGAGTCTGAGTGGGACTCCATCTTTGTGTATCTATGGAAGTCCATATATACAGGGTGCAGCATCCACCGGGTAAAGGTGGTGGTATGCAGGGAGCTCAGTGGCTTTTTTCAAGTTCTTGTAGGCAGCTGATGACTTTCTTTTTGTAGCTGCTTCTGGGGTTTCACCTTGAAGCTTCATAGGTATTGTTGTCACTGAGTGTAGTAATGTTTATTTGCTCTGCTTCTTCTTGTCAGGGATAAAATACATATCTATACTTTTGTGTCCCAGCTGAGTAACAGGAGGAGAAGAGTCTGGTGGAGCAGCAGAGGAACAGTTTCAGCCATTTGGACTCAGCTCAGCCACTACAGAGGAAACAATGACTTCAACACAGGAGGTGAGAAAAATATCTCAGCTACACTGTTATTGAAACTGTGCACAGCTGGTTGTTAACAGCAGCTTTATCTTTTCCATCCTGGGCTCCTCCACACATACAGAATGTACGTCACAAACAGAAACCACAGAATCCCCAAAAGTTGACTCTGTTCATTTTGATGTAGCGTTTCCAGTTGCAGATGATCCGTCACCACCAAGTCATTGGTTCAGGTATGTGGATGACACCTGGGTGAAAATCAAACTCAGCACGTACCACATTTCAGGCATCACATTAACTCGGTGCACCGACACATCAAATTCACCAGGGAGGATATGAAAAGTGGCAGGTTAGCCTTCTTAGCCTGTGAGATTTCTATCAGTAATGGGGGACATCTAAAAGCTGATGTTTACCCTAAACCTACGCATACAGATCAGTATTTAAGGTTTGACTCTCATCATCCACTGGAGCATGAACACAGAGCAAACACCATCCCTACTGACACAACGGCCAGGAAGTAGAAGAATATGCCATCAAGAAGCCCCTGAGTAAATGTGGTTATTCTAGCTGGACATTTGTCAAAACTGGGAAGGCACCTAAAGAAAGTTCCAGCTGATCCAGGTGAGAAGGACAACCGCTGCCTATGTAAAAACTCGATGTGATCCCATTTGTGTCAGGAGTATCGGAACCGCAGAGACTCATTTTTTCAAAACATCTTGGTGGCTTTTAAACCCCAAAACACGCTGCTCCAAAAATTGGTCCACCCCAAGGATCGGGTCCCCAGACACAGAGTAAAACAACCTCTGGCTAAGAGGATGGCACAACACAGAAGAGCTGCTTCGTCAGGTCAGGACTCTGAAGTCTATTTAAACCTACAGGCAGGACAGGGAGGAACTCTGGTTTGAGTCAAGGAGGCCATTTACGTGAAAAGGGAAAGACCATCTCTGAATCGAGGAGGGGACCTAAGTATTACGCTGAAAAAAACCACAGAAGTTACAAGAAAATATAAAGATCATATTTAATCAGCACACATTGAAACAATAGCATCAGTTGAACTCACAATTTTTCATCAAGTAAAAGATTTTTTTCCCGTGATCAATATTTCTTCAATAATGTCATTTTAATTCCAACTCTCATTGTAGCACATCTTTGTAATGTGATAGTATTACCAGAAGGTGGTGGCAACACACCTACGACGTGTTTGTTGACATCTTTGATTCCACTAATGGAGTCAGTTTGTTCCACGACTGCATTTCACTCACTGCCTCTGTTTGTATCTCTGTCACTGCAGGACCAACACGGAGCGAGAAGTCAGCGCTCTCAGGAGGCCGACAAACCTCACAGAAGAACTGGACGGAAAAACTACAGCTGTGATGACTGTGGGAAGGGTTTTATCCGGGCCGACAGCTTAAAAAGACACAAACTCATCCACAGTGGAGTAAAAGCATACAGCTGTGACTTGTGTGGAACATCTTTTGCCCTGCCTGAAAATTTAAAAACACACCAAGTCATCCACAGTGGAGTTAAAGCACACAGCTGTGACTTGTGTGGAAAATCTTTTAACCTAGCTGGAAACTTAAAAACACATCAACTTACCCACAGTGGAGTTAAAGCACACAGCTGTGAGTTGTGTGGAAAATCTTTTAACCTAGCTGCAAACTTAAAAAGACACCAACTCATCCACAGTGGAGTTAAAGCACACAGCTGTGACTTGTGTGGAAAATCTTTTAGCCTGGCTGAAAGCTTAAAAACACATCAACTCATCCACAGTGAATTTAAAGCATACTGCTGTGACTTGTGTGGAAAGTCTTTTACCCTGGCTATAAGCTTAAAAAGACACCAACTCACCCACTCTGGAATTAAGGCGTACAGCTGTGACATTTGTGGAAAAAATTTCAGCCAGCCAGGCAGCCGAAATATTCACCTACGGATTCACACTGGAAATGATGTTTACTGCTGTGATCAGTGTGGGAAACACTTTACAACAGCCACACAGTTACAGCGCCACATGTTTACCCACACTGAAGAAAGACCTTATAAATGTGACCTGTGTGATAAGACTTTTAAGTCTCCACGTCACCTGGAAAAACACCAACACGTCCACACCAGAAAATAACTCTACAAGTGCAGTTACTGTGAGGTATGTATTTATATTTTATTCCTGAATTTTAGCCTGAGTGTAACAAGTCTGATTAGGCGACGTTCAGGATCAAAATGTTGAAGGACTGACTTACACTGTCTTTGTGTCTTTGTTTTGAAGCAGAGCGACACAGATGGATCCAGTTCTCAACCCTGTCGTCACTGTGGTGGTGGGAAAGAGTTTCTTTGTGACCTTTGTGGAAAAACCCTCAGTGATCAAGAGAGACTAATAAGACATCAACGTAGACACACTGGAGACAAAATGAGCTACTGCAAAGAATGTGGGAGAGGTTTCACCACATCAAGTGCATTAAAAAACATGAACTCTGTCATAGTGGGGTCAAAAAGCACGTGTGTGACCAGTGTGGGTCAACCTTCATTACTGCAGTGCAGATAACATTAAAGTGCATAAACGCGTCCACACAGGAGACACCATACAAGTGCAGACACTGTGACATAAGCTTCTCGTGTTCAGGTAATCGTAACGTTCATGAACGTACACACATTGAACTTCAGCTGTGACCAGTGTGACAAGAACTTCAGACTCCACACACAAATGATCCCAAGCTGTAAATAAATGTGCAAAAACATTCACTTCATTATCTGCTCTGTGCAAACATCATCTGAACTTTACTGTTTTGGAGGGGGCAAACACAGTGTACAGATGACTGTTAACATGTGCTTGTCAGGCACTCTTTTTGGCTGTCGTGGTTTACACTTTACACTCTTTCATCTTCCTTCGTTTCTCACCTGTACCAACCATTGACTCTCATGGTCATTTTCCCCTCTCTCACGCTCACACACAACAGGAGGGGCAGCCCCACACATTCTCCCTGCAACACGGACTGTACGACCCACGAGGCTACATTGTTAAAGGTCTGTGCCTGTAACACTCTGCTCATATTGTCTTCATATTACTTTTTTTTTTTTAAATAATAATTAAAAAAAAAAATTCTTCACGTCGATATGCGGGCCCTGAGTTTGAGACCCGTTTTAATCTTTGTTCCCTTAGAACATTAGTAGTTGTACTTTTTACTGTATTATAAAAGTTATAGGAATGTGTTTTTACCAAACTAATATTGTATCAAAACTGTCGAGATGTGTGTGTGTGTGTATGTATGTATGTGTGTGTATATATATATATATATATATATATATATATATATATAAATAAATTAATTAATATTAGGGGTGCAACGATATTCGTATCGATATTGAACCGTTCGATACAGTGCTTTCGGTTCGGTACGCATATGTATCGAACAATACAACATTTGTAATTTATTTTATCAACTTTCCTTCTGACGATGCTGTCTGTGTTGAGCGCTCAGTGAATCTGTGTTCGACTACTCCGCCTAGGCTGCACTGTCCAGCGCAGATCCACTGAGCGCTCAACACAGACTGCATAGTCAGAAGGAAGAGCGCAGGGCAAGCTAGCGAGACAGAAGTGGACCTCCCCACCCTCATTCAGATCTGGCGTTTGGAATTATTTTGGTTTTCATGTGACGTATGACCCTGAAGGTAAGCGAGTCATGGACTAAAGTAAAACAGTATGTTGGATGTGCCATGCAATGCTCAATTACATGGGTGGGAGCTAGTGTGTTAGCGCAGTTAGCTCGTTAACGTGTTGGCCGTCTAGCCCCTCTGTATAGGGTAGCTCGTTAACGGAGATTTGCCGTGTTGTGGCGTTAAGGTTATTTCAACGAGATTAACCTGAAAGCACTAGTGGGAACACAACGAATATGACTGCACATTTACACCGACATCATCCTAGTGCAAAGACAAAAACAACAAGCATGCTACTAACTTTAGCCGAGTCATTTAGACAGCTGTTAGCACAGGATTCTCCTTATGGAGACCTGATATGTTTAATATGCTGCTGAGAATATAGCCCAGAAGAAGCGGATAGTATAGCTTTTATTTTGGAAAGAGACATTTCTCTGTAATAAACTCTCTTTTCCAAAGATGAGTGATTCCTCAATCAGATACAGGGCTTGCAATATCGCTAGCCCAACGTCCCGGAGCTAGCGATTTTTTTCAGTCGGGCTACCAAAATCTATCTCTGCCCTGCCCGTCGGGCTATTGTAGGAAAAATATATGTCAATGCTTTTGCATTCTTTCAGAAATGTAGCTGGGTAATTATGTCATTGGGTGAGCCACTGTCAATATGTGACATATTGAAATCGCGTTTGAATTTGTGCTTGTTTTTTTGCTTTCACTTTGCAATCGTGCGAACTGTGTATAGAGAGCGACAGCACTGATCTGTGAGTGATGATAATTTGTGCACCAATTCCTCTGACATCGTCTTATTAATCGTTAGCTTACTATGCAAACATGACAAGTGAAATCTCCCGCAGCTTAAACATGTGAGAGGTTGATCGCGCAGAGAATCGCTGAGCTTATGTGAGTGCGTGTGTAAAAGCAGCAGGATTTATATTTGACTACGATGACCTGGATGACTGAGAACCTTCACAGACACAGATATATATTTTAGTTCTGCTGAGCCAAATAAGACAGGTCAGGGTGAAGAAGTGACAGCCAAAGAAAAGCTTACCACAAAACGGAGAAGTTATGACAAATCAGACTATAAGGCAAAAAGAAAGTGCAGCTTTATGGTTTCATGGACAAAATAATTTCTGTGGCTGCGATATGATGAGCTAAATAACCAGGGCTGCACATAAGTGGTCCGCAGGTGCGCATTCGCTGTCAAAATAAAAAACACGCACAAGGGTTAGGGTTAAATTTAAAAACTGTACTTTTGAGTTAAAATATATATTTATAATTTTAATAAATGACAAATTAAAAAGGCATGAACATTTTTTTGTATCGAAAAAATATCGAACCGTGAATTTTGTGTATCGTTGCACCCCTAATATATATATATATACACATACACACACATCAATGTCTTTCATTTGACGTTTCTCAGTTTTTAAACTGTACTTGTTTTTCATGTATTCATTTTATGTGTTACCTCAGTTACACTTTAATCCTTTTTCATATTTAATATTCTACTGTGGTAATCCTTGTTCTTAGATTCCTTCCTCCCAGAACTCCAAATAATTTCACACCAGTTGCCCTTAAAGCTTCCAATATGAATTAAATCCGTCAGCTGTCTTTGAAACAACAACTGCTGTGACTTTATGTCCAGAAAAAAGAAACTCAAGCTAAACTGGTGTTGGGCTGTACTTCCATGTAATACCAGGTTGTACCAGAAGGTGGAGCAGTGCTCCAAGAGCACGTTCTTATTCACAATGGCAGCAAAGAAATGTTAAAAGCAGCACACATCAGGGTCGTTTTAAAGATAGCAGATGACTCCTTTTAGTTCATTCAAATTCTATCAAACCTCTACTTTTGGCTGCTCCTTTCACTTTAGTGTATTTACAATATCCTTGAAGTCTACGTGTTGTTTTTTAATGAATTCATTTTGATCCACATGTTCTGTAGCTGTTTTCTTGTTGATTTGAAGTTTGGATTATGAAATCCTGATACTGTTAAATCATTAGTTATATCTGATGAACTGTGCAAAGTTTGTAGGGTGTGAAAAATAAAGAAATGGTCTCACAACAAGTAGTTTGAGCCATGATTTCAGATTCAAACTAATTTAACTGTTCTCAGTATCACAGATGGAGGTTTATCAGAGGAGGAGACTTAGCTGTTTTCCACTCACACTGACCAGGCAGCTCATTAAAAACTCTGGATCGATCTTCCAGGACAAAAAGGTCATAAAATGTTACATTTTTCTCAAACACTTGCTGTGAGTATGAAGTTCGCTGGGGGTGTGTTTAAGATGCTTAAAGGATGAGTTTTCCTTCCAAAGTGCAAACAAACTGTGTGCTTGTTAAAACCTGAAGTGAGATTACAGGAGAGTAAGTTGAGAAACAAAAGTATCTGGGGTGCGGTGTGGCAAGAAGATACTCTGAAACAGAAAATCAAAGTATTGGAGCAGGTTTTACCGTGACCAATCAAAGAAAGCCCGGCAATTCCAAAAGCATCTTTGCCCCTTTTACCATTAATAGATGTAAAGTTTGAGTGCATATGCATGAACCTCATCCAGCTATTACACAGAGGGCACATGGATATCGCTTTGTATTAGTTCTGGTCAATTATGCACCACAATATCCCAAAGCAGTGCCACTGTGCAGGATTTCTGCAAAAAGTGTGGCATAGGCTTTCATTTCATGCCCAGAGTTGGTATCCCCAAAGAGATACTTACTGAGAGTGATGGGTTGGTGGAGCAGCTGAATAAGACTTTAAATTCCATGATTCACAAGAGGAATAGACTCTAATACAGACAGCACTCAGAGACACAGGGACTGAGAGCAAAAAAGACTTTTATTACAGAGTGCGTGCAAGGGGCACTCAGCAAGTTAACCATAAACTGAAGTAGAGTAACAAAGCAAACTATGAATCTACACTAAAAGTACTCTTATGGAACACTATGAACTTATAGTATACTGTGAGTAATCGAGCTGGATGAGACAAGGGAAGCAAAACTAGAAACACTGACATGAGACACGGACCTTCAAAATAAAGCCGGAAACACACTGACTGAACTCTAGACATGTAAACTTAACAGCAACTGGGGAGACAGAACATGGGAACATGAAACATGGTACAAAAAGTCACAGTAGACACAACATGGAACACAGGGAAGCCATATTACAAAACCTAAGAACTAAACCAGAATCGTGACACACGGTAACTTCCAGTGCAGGACCCCTGAGGAGTGGGGCGGAATTTTTACGATCACTGTAAATGAGGGGAACGGGTGTAAGCTGGGATTTTGGAAGCTGATCCAAAGTGTATGTAGCAAATTGCAAACAGTCTTACTTTTATTCAGGTGGAGGCAAAGCACAGAGGAGTAGGTGGTCCGGGTGTGGAGAAGAGGTAATCCTGAGGAGTGAGTTTGTTAAAGTCAGAGTGTTGGGCAGGGAGGCAGGCGAACATGAGTGGGAAGCTGCAAGTAGACCAGCAATTGAACCAAAGAAGGTTATGACAGTGACTCAGCAACATCCAGAGGTTTTCTGTGAGCAGAAAGTACAGAGGTCAAACACACGAAAAACTCTGTTGTTTGCAGTGCAGGAGGCCTCCACGGGATTTTGTGCCTTTGCGTTGCATCATCTGGCCATCAGCGGCAGCAGCACCTGCACAACAGTGGGGCTAGACTCAGATTATTTTCACTGGGAGACAAAGTTCTTGTAGTTTACTCCCTTCTGCTAACTTGAAAGAGGTGAGGCAGTTCTTGGAACTGACTGGTTACAACCACCAGTTCGTGGCCGGCTTTCTAGAGCTGACCAGTCCCTTAATTTAATTAATTCTTATGGAGATTTACTGCAATTGGCTATAAGTGCTATCAGATTCATTTACAGCTTACTGTAACTCACTAAATTTCTTTGAGATTGTTGACAGTCCCATCAGATTGAATTCAAAATTTCCAGAAATCCATCTTTGTTTGATTTCAATATCACAGACATCCTGCATAAACAAACAGCTGCTTCAGTGTTTGCAGATGACATTAGTGACCATTGCAACAGTCAAAAGCAGAATTCATGATCCATTTCATCTTGATTGGAAAAGAATTTATCTCATACCAGATATGGAATCTGCCTGGAAATTATTTTATGAAGAACAGGATATTTTAGTGATATTACACAAATGGAAGAAAGCAGTCTTACATATTTGTTTAATATGTGCATTGAAGGACATGTCCTGGTCAGAATTACTGAAAGGTTCCTCACAGTGTTGCTGGAGGCCAAGGTAATGCCATCCAGAAAACAAGTAAATCCTTATTTGGTTCAGTGGAAAGACAAGCTGTTCCAATTGCTTTCCAATGGTGAAAGTCTTGATGGATGGCTGCTCTGAGGAAAGGCAGCTCAGAAACTTTACCAGCGGGACACATTATTGTGTGCCTCAACTTCACTGGGTTTTTCAGTCTTTTATCACAAGCTACTCTGCCTTTTTTTTACTTTCATTGGTTAGGTTTATGGATTAGAGATCTGATGTAGATTATGATATTAACATTTTGGGACACATCGTCAGCAGTGGACCTTGGATTAATTGGGTGTTTCGGCCATTATGACTAGACACCCTCATCCAGGGAGGCCCTGCCAGGGTTGATCAGGCCAAGGAGTGTCTCACATATTAAATTGTTATTTCTCTTCTACTTTCTTCTGTTTAGTTTTCTACAATTTTTCTATCAATTCACTGCAAAATGAGAAGTAATACTTACCTTATTGATATTTAGGAGCCTCACTTCTTTGAAGGGATAGAAAAGGTGATAGAGAGAAGTAAGACAAAAGAGACAAGATAGGAGAGAGCAGACCCAGATCTGGCATCCCACATCTCCGTGCCAGATTGGGCTGTACGCTTTATCTCCCCGCTGCTTCATTCAGCAGGGCAACTTGCACGTGAGAAATAAATAAAATAAAGTTGAGCCACAGCCAGTGAGTGGTCCTCTCAGCAGTGTTAGCTAATTCTCTTATAGCCTGCTGTTGCACCTGTCCTCTGATTCCAATCTCTCTAAGCAGTTTTGCTGTTGTACTGCTGATAAAACTGGCACAGAGCTTCCTCCAAGCATTACAAAAGATTCACATCAAACTTATTACAAAGTGCTCGTGAGCACTCCTTTAGTTTGAACCCAGTGACAGTATGAAGTTATTATGAAGTTTGCTGCCCTGTCACAATCACCATGCTTCATCAACATTGTATGATGTTTGTGAATTTTGCTTTCCACCGTTGTTTTGTTTGTTTTGTTGATTAAATCAACCAAATGCAGCTTTCACAGTTTTTCACGTGTTGTGAAACTGTGATCTTTGGAGATGTGGAACGTAAATGTGTTTGTCTGAAAAAAACACTTTGGGTCAACTTCTGCTGTTTTAAATGTGCTACATAAATAAGAATAATTTGACTAGAAAAACAAAAAGTGTTTTTATGTTCAGACATCTTTATTCTTAACGTATTTGTAACGTTAAAAGTTTGATTTATTCCATTCCATTAAAATAATTCATTTCACATCTTTTATTGGGATTAATATAGTTTTAATATGAGCTTTCAGTTTATAGGTAATCAGCCTACTGAAGTAACAACTATGATGACCAGTAACATTTTGAAATGAACATGAACTAATGCTGAAGATCCAACTTGAGTCGTGACTGAAACTTTAGTTTCAGCACTAAATGAGTGACTTAGATTGAAAATGTGACGTCATTTCCGGGGTAAAACTGCAAAAGATTGTGGGCACGAGTGGCAAGGGGTACTGGCGCATGCAGGCTTTCACATGAAAACAGTCACACAGCGATAAAAAGAAACACAAAGAATGGCAAGAAGCTGTTGTATTATTAACTGCAATAGCCGGTCGCATGACAGCCACGGGAAGCCGACGGGTAAAGTGATCGGTTTTTTATCGTTTACATCGTGGAAGAGAAATTGTTTAAGCCACGTTTCCGAAGTAACAAAGAGGCGACGGATGGGCTGGATTGCAGACCAAATATAACTTCCCAGAACACTCCAGCTCACAGGTTACTCTGCTCCAAGCATTTCCACAAAGGTCAGTCTGCTGTTGTAGTTATCATAACATAATTGTTGATGTGGTTACAAATAAGTCTTTATTTGAATTGAATTTGTTGGGCTATGCTGCTTTGTTCACGGTGGCTTTGCGGCCTAATGTTTGTTGTGTTTTGTAAGAAAACCAGCCTACAAAATGCAGGAATGTGATCCAGACTGGCGCCCTCTATCAACCTGGTCATGCACAGTTTAAAGCTGCTACTACAGCCAGATTTGATCGGTTAAGAGAGAGAGCAAGATCAAAACAGCCACGAAAAGTCCCGCATATATGTGCCCAAGTGTTGCTCTGACATCACCAGGGTGGCGTCCTTCATAGGCTTGAGTGCCCTGACAACTTCTTTTGCACATGTGATGTCAGACTCACTTAATGTGAAGATTTCTTTTTCACTCTTCCTAACTTCTGCAGAAAGCAGAGCTGCACAGATGGCTGGTTGCTGTTCTAAAAATCGTTCTATCATATCATAGGAGCTGTTCCATCTTGTTATTACGTCCGTGATCAATCTGTGAGCAGGTAGCTGAAGGAGGCGCTGTTTCTGCTTCAACTGATTGCTGGCTGTGGTGCTGCGCCAAAAAAAAGGCTGTTACATGTCGGATCCTCCCGAGAAGTCGCACCACGGATTGTATTTTCAGTGCTTTCTGTGAGGCGAGATTCAGACTGTGTGCAAAACATTGTATGTGCGTTATGCCTGCAAGTCTAGCCGCGAGAGCCATGTTTGGTGCATTATCGGTAACAACAACAAGGTCCTTTGCGTTCAATCCCCATTCAGCCACAGCATCAGTTAGTAACGCTGCAATGTGCTCACCTGTGTGACTGTCATGCATGGCTCGGGTTTGTAGTACATGAGACTGAAGGTTCCACTGGTCCGTTATGTGATGTGCTGTAACAGTTACGTACGATTCAGTGGCTCTCGAAGTCCAAGCGTCGCATGTCAAAGCAACTGTCTCTGCCGAGCTGAGAGAGTCCAGCACTGTCGCTTTGACTTCTTGGTACAACTTTAATAGAGCGATGTCCGTGATGTGTTGTCGGGAAGGAACGGTGTAATGGGGCTCCAGCGTTTTAATCATATTACAAAATCCTTTATTCTCCACAACACTCAGAGGGCGCATGTCTTTGCAAATAAAAACAAGTACTGACTGCGTTATTTTTGTTGCACGAGTTGAAGTTGCTGGTAGTTTCGAAAAGTTAACTTCTTCAATTGTCCGTTGAGCGGGATCACCTCGTTTCATTTTAAAATTAGCATTTGGCGCTACATCGCTATGGTGTCTACACACGTGTGTTCGTAAATTCGTGGTGTTACCCGAATATTTGACTCTGGCGGTGCAGATTTTACAGACTGCATAGCTCTTGTCATAGTCTTTACTGCCTTCTTTTGTCCTAAATCCAAAATAAGTCCACACATCAGCTTTGAAAGCTGCTGGGGCCGGCTGTATCCTCTCCTCTTCGGTCATCAGTTAGCTAGCACAATTGGCCACACATCCACTGTTCTACTTCGTTGGTTTTTGGCAAACTAGACGCTTCTACAGTTATCGCGAGACCTCGTTTTTCCGTAACGTAAAGGCGGTAAAAACTGCCATCTCCAAACTCCCAGACCCACTCGGCGAAGTTGTCATGCTCCCAAACACTCCCCTGTCCACCAGTCTCTCCACCAAACATTGTTTAATTTCCACCTTCTTAGAATGCAACGGAACATCCACATTGAATAAATTAGCCACTACTAACAAATCTGCTTTATTGCACCGCTCCAACTTTTCAATGGAGGGCTGTTGCGCAAAATCATCCATGTCAAACGACATCATGAGCAAAGCAAAAAAGAAAAACACAACTCTGCAGACAACTAACCACATCCAATCACTCTAGGTCCGCAAAACTCGCGCCCAATGCATAGATGGATGACACTCTCCCATTTTCCTCAACTCCCACATTGACGGTCCACCCACCGTAAACATCAAAAGGAAACAAATTACACGAACAAAAAAGGGACGAGCCCCTAGGTTAGTATCTTGTAGCATCCAGAGGTTTAAACATCAATCTTCCCATTAAGTAGATTACCTAGAAATGAAGAGTTGTTTTCGCCCAGTAAGCTGAGCGTTATAATGTAAACAGTAAAATGTAATTGGACGTTGGCAGAGATGCTCTTTATTTAAGGCAATGTTCAGGATTAAAATGTTGAAGCAATTCCCTGACTCTCCCTGTCTTTGTGTCTTTGTTTAGAAACAGAGCGACACAGATGGATCCAGTTCTCGACCCTGTCATCACTGTGGTGGTGGGAAAGACTTTCGCTGTGACCTTTGTGGAAAAACCTTTAATCGGCAGTGGAACCTAAAATGGCACCAACGTAGACACACTGGAGACAAAATGAACTACTGCAAAGAATGTGGGAGAGGCTTCCCCACATGGAGTCAATTAAAAATACATGAACTCATTCACAGTGGAGTCAAAAAGCACGTGTGTGACCAGTGTGGGTCATCCTTCACCACTGCAAGTGAGATTAAAGTGCATAAACGAGTCCACACCGGAGAGAAACCATACAAGTGCAGACACTGTGACGGAAGCTTTTCACGGTCAGGTAGTCGTAACCTTCATGAACTTACACACATTGAAGGGAACTTCAGCTGTGACCAGTGTGACAAGAGCTTCAGGAATCTCAGTTCATACTCCGAACATAAACGATCCCACGCTGTAAATAAACAGTTTCACTGTTATCAATGTGCAAAAACATTCACTTCATTATCTGCTCTGTGCAAACATCAGCGTGATCATGCAGGACTGAAATCACTGGATCACAATGAATCTGATGGGACAGAAAGATCCTCTTCTGGTTTCAGGGTCGGACTTAAAAACCTTGAGATCAGGCTCCACAGAGTTCAGATGGAGTCTCCTGTAGAGAGTGTCAGCTGATGTCACCCTTGGATCTGATGAGGTAGCTCTGCTTTCTGGACCTGCAATTAATAATCCTGCCTCTTAAATTTATGAAGTTGCAAAGTATTGTCCTCCTTCCTTTTTCTTTTAGTTTTCTGTCATTTCTTAAAGATTGTTTTGCCTGAATGTTGAATCTCTCTCTCGTGGTTTGATCAGTAAATCTCATGTGGCTGGCTGCACTTAGAGGGAACCTGCTATACTGCACATGAATTCAATTTTGCATTAGATATTGTTGAATTCTTCTTTATTTTGTTGTATCCCTTTATGGATGTGTAAAGGAAATAAATGCAGACATAATGGTTTACTACTGATCTAGCTAACCTATTCCACGAGCACAACATGGCATGGGCCAAAGTCAGGAGAACTAAGCTACACACTGATTGGTTGCTTTTCAAGCAGCTGTGTGATGCATACACAGTTGTCATTAGAAAGGTCAAAGCTGATCATTTTCTTGTGGAGACTTATAGGGGCTATTTCAAACAAATAGCCCCTATAAGATTTGGGTGACGATAAAATTACCTTGTACATTGTGAATGGGTTAAATGCAGAGGAACTATTTCCCTATGGGGACTAACACGCACACTTGTAATGAAACTGTTGTTTGGCTTAATGAACATTTTATGATGTCCCTGAAACTCTAAATCAGGGGAGTCAAACTCATTTTACATCACAGCTTCTGTGACCTTTAGTGGGCCAGCCCAGTGAAACTCCCCATTCTGTCAGTAATGAAATTACATATTTAACTGCTTTTATACACAACAAATGAGAAAGAAAGAAATCTGTCAGCATGATTGTTTGGACTTGAATTGTGAGACATAAATTTAGAATTGCAGAAAAAGTTCTGACTGTACAGTTGTTGTTGTTTTTTTAACCCTATAAGATAAGATAAGATGACCTTTATTAGTCCCACAGGTGAGAAATTTGTGTTGTTACAGTAAAAGTGCAAAGTTATGTAGCAGAAATTAGAAAACACTGGAATGCAATAAAATAAAACAGAAATACAAATACTATATACAACTGAGTAGGAAAATACAACTTCGTCAGAAGAAGAATTGCACAAGAATTGCACATATAGCAGTCTTATTGCACATGTGTGTGTTTGATCAGCTGCAAAAGTCTTTGTTGTGGAGTCTGACAGCAGTGGGGAGGAAAGACCTGCGAAATCTCTCCGTCCCACACCGTGGGTGCCGCAGTCTCCCACTGAAGGAGCTGCTCAGTGCTGTCAGAGTCTCCTGCATGGGGTGGGAGATGTTGTCCAGGGATGACAGCTTAGCCACCGTTCTCCTGTCACTCACCACCTCCACTGGGTCCAGAGGGCAGAACAGAGCTGGCCCTTCGGATCAGCCTGTTCAGTCTCTTCCTGTCCCCAGCAGAGATGTTGCCGCCCCAGCAGACCACACCATAGAAGATGGCTGAGGCCACCACAGAGTCATAGGTCGTTTGGAGTGGGCCCTCCACTCCAAACGACCTGAGTCTCCGCAGCAGGGAGATCCTCTATTACTCCCATTGTAGGCAATCCATCTTTTAAACCATCTATTCTACACAGTACATTTAGACTTTGGAAACCGGTAGGACTTTGCACAATCGGTAATCTATACTAGGAGGATGTTTTGCCTCTTTCAAGCAGTTACAAGAGCTATACAAGCTACAAGGGAGCAACTTTTTTCTCAGATACCTCCAGATAGGAGACTATGTCAGGAAATGCATTTCGAGTCATTGTGAGTTTAGTTTAGTGTAGTTTTCTCTGGTCCCCTCCCCAATCAGACCAGGAGGGACATGTTTACCTGCATATTCTCCTTAACTTGCTGGTTGTCTGTGTGGTTTCCAAAAAATGATGTGGGCTTCATAGATAACTGGGAAGCTTTCTGGAGGAAACCTGGTCTTGTTATGAGAGACAGCATCCATCCCACTTTGGATGGAGCAGCTCTCATTTCTGGAAATTGATCAAATTGATCAAACCCCCCAAAATGTGACTATCCAGAGTTGGGACCAGGAAGCAGAGTTGCAGTCTTACACGCCTCTCTGTAGTTTCTCTCCTGTCACCCCCACAAAACCCCATCTCCATAGAGACTGTCAGCTCCCAAACTGTCACGTCTGGCGTGGCAGGCGTGTGGAGTAGGAGAATAGGACTCAAGATGCAACTTTTGATGTAAGTGAGCTTTATTTTATAAGGTGGGTGAAAACAAACAGAAACAGCAAAAGCGAGGATGAAAACTAAGCAAAACCTAAACTGGGAAAAACTAACGAAACAAACCTGAAACCAAAAACAGAGATGCTGCTTCAGAAGCACTGTGTCGAGCATTGATTTGTTTGGCCGGAGTCACGTGATCAGTGACATCTGAAGCTTCATTTAGAACATAAGTGATTCAGTGGTTTATAAGGAAGTGAATCATTCATAAGATTTGTGGAGTGTTTTGATAGTGAGAGATAGCAAACCACTGGTCATTCCACTGAGAGAAACTGAGTCAGGGGAGGTTTTGTCATGTGTGGGAGTGTTTTATCTGAAAACGTGAAAAACTTGAAAATGTCAGAAAACAGCTTTTCATAATGTAAATATTATTACAGTATATAACTTTAGAAACACTTCCATTTGACTTGAATTTAATATTATAAAAAATGTAAACTTAAAATGTTATTCTAAAATGTGCAGCAATTTAATTGGTTTATTCTTTTTAGGCGATAGTCTGTGGGACCAAGGAAGGCCTTATACCTGCATCTCTACCAACTTGCAATTTCTGGGCACTCCAGCCTCTTCTGTTTCAAGCAAGAGGATTTTCTCTAAGGCAGGAAAAGAAACAGACTCGGTCATCGTACAGTGAAGCAAATTCTCTTATGAAATCAAAATGAAAAAGGGTTACCTTAAATGGATCATGTTTTTACTTTGCAAGTTCATAAGTAGGGCTGGGTTTCGATTATCGATTTTACGATTAAAATCGATTCTAGCTTGGATAAAGTGATTTTTAAATATACATTTATTTTGCCTGAAACGCTAGAATCTCCACACATAGGACTCAGTTCTGCTTCTACGTGTGAGGACGGCAAGATGGCGAACTAAGCAGCTGTCCTTATCTTAGCTCTGGTGCAAGGTACCTTTTAGCCCTCCTTTTTTGATGATTTGTTCCCTCAAAAATCTTACGCCGACTTCACAAAGATGCCAAAAAACCAGAAGAAGGACAAAGGGGAAAGCAAGTCTTCCCAGAACGATAAAATACAAGATTTGGCTTCAGCTGCGCATGATCACAACTACTGCCTCTCAGACATGGAGTTTGAAAGTGGCGACGGGAAAAAAAGAAATCTGGAGGAAATTAATGACTTGCTTCTCTCGACTCTGTCTAAAGGTGACCATCCGAGAAAGATTGCTAATCCCAGTCCCACAGCGAGCGACATACTGGCAGCTATTCAAGCTCTCCACATGCGATTTGATAAACAAGATGACAAAATGGCGGACATTAACAACAAATTATCGGAGAATGCCTCGTTGATTGCCAGTCGTGCTGAGTCCATTGAATTCAATGCAACTGAAGTCCGTGAAGTCCGTCCCTAAACAGGAAAGTAAACTAAGTTTTTATTTTTTTATATATATTCAAGTTTGATATTTTTAATATTTTGAACTCTATTTTTATTTATCTTTAATGCTACGCACGTGTTTATCCTTTGTGTCGTTGAATGTTAGAGGTTTCAGGGAAAAGGTTAAAAGAAAAGCAATGTTGTAAACAATGAAACAAAAGTTAACTAAAATAAATTACAGGTTGCAATAAAATAAACCACTAAACAAACCATCTTTATGGTGTAATTATTTCATGTATAGTTGTTTGTTTGTTTGTTTGTTTGTTTTACTGTGTAATAATATTCAACACTGCTATCAATACATTTTTCAAAAAACATCTGTGCAAAATGGGTTTAAAAACAAAAACAACTGTGGGATACTGTTCTTCCGTGATTTGAACCAGGGAAACAAATTGTGGCAGGATCAGCCTGATATTATTTGTATCCCACTGTAACTTAACTGTATAAAGAGCTAATATCACCAAAATGTCATTATAAGAAGTGTTTGTGAAATAAAAATAAAGAATGTGGGATACTGTTTGTCCCACAATTGGACAGCCAGTGCGTGCTCCCTACACAGGGGAAATAAATTCTGTTAGTGATACATACTATGGCACCACCATGGTATGTATAACTTATAGTCAGACTAAAGCCAGACTTTCAGATCCTCCCTGTCTGGAGGTAACGCTCCCTGATTCCTAAATGTACTCTTTTTCCAGTGGATTAAGGTTTGTTGCAGGTTACACAGGGATAAGGGTATCCAGGTTTTTCTTTCAGCAACTTCAACTGGGTGACCATGGCTCAGGGGGTTTGGGAAGCGTATCTGTAACCGGAAGGTCGCCAGTTTGAACCCGGGCTCTCTGTCCTGGTCGTTGTGTCCTTGGGCAAGATACTTTACCCTACCGCCTACTGGTGTTGGCCAGAGGGGCTGATGGCGCGATATGGCAGCCTCGCTTCTGTCAGTCTGCCCCAGGCTACAACCGATGTTTTTCTGGGTTTGGCGCATGTTGCTGTATGCCTTACAAAATCTCTAAGTCTAAGTCTTGTGTGTGATTGTTCTAACATAAACAGCTCCATCAGTTTCCCTGACTCTGTGGTTGCCTTCGGTGTGCAGCACTGCTACAAATTGCTAACTGTTTTGGCAACTACAGGTTGTCCACTGTTGCCGAGTATTATATGGCCATGGAGGTAGCTACAACTGCTTGGAGGTTGAGGTTGCTCTAGAAATTGTATCGATACAGTGGCATTTATAAATGCACACTAGCTCCTACTATGCTTCCATCAGTCTGAAAGAATATTTGTCATTTAGAACAACTCAAGAGTCAACCTGCTCCCCAGTTGGTTGTATTCTGGTTATAAATCTATAGAACAGGAAGGTTACTGAGTGCAAATGTAATAGTTAATTAGTTAAGGAATTTCTTTTAAGTATGACTTTCTCTCTATGTAGACAGCAACAGATATGTGATTTGAATAATTAGAAACATATTGCATGTAATTACCAACCTGAAGGAATGAGGATGAGGATATAGATGTATTGGCAAGACAGTCATTCAAATCATAATCTCTTGATTTGCAGATACATTGAACAAAGCTGAAGTTAAGTATTATAATTATACAGAGTCCCAAGAATGTGGCAGGATAACTGGAATATCAGCATTCATAAAACATTCAGAAATATGGTCACTGGAAGAGGGTGGGTAGGTACCAGAGAGAAGAAACAGACAAGTACCAAACAGCAATGTGTGCTAACTAGAGGTCAGCGATCTGTCGGCTTCAGCCCCGACGGCGGGTCCGTGTCCATGTGAGAAAGGGGACATTTTACTGATTCTGATGCATCGGCGGGTCCGCGCTTTATGTTTACGTCTTTGTGCAGAATCCGTGTTCCTGCTCTCATTTACTGTTTTAGCTGTTTGGTGGTTGTTGAAATTTTGTGAGGTTTAAACTGAGATTCTGGCTTTTCGGGCAAAATAAATTTATATTTAAAAAATCAATTCAGGATTTTAATGAATCGATATGACATTATCCAAGCAAGAATCGATTTCAATCGATAAATCGATAATCAAAACCTACCCTTAGTGCTTACTGCAAAGAAATTGAATCTGTTAAGCATGCACTGTTAGAATGCCAGGCACATGTCCAGGAGAGGAAGACGTTAATGGCAAATTTTGAGAAGCTAAAGATATTTTACATTAGAAAAACAGCCAGAAAAACTGTCTCAGGTCTGTGGTCAGCTGTTGAAATTTGTGATTAGAATGGATGCGTTTTTTTCCAGTTCCTGATCCACATTCCAGTCCAGTAGGTGGCGGTAATGCACTTTTGCAAAATGCCATTACACTTAAAAGAAGACTAAGAAGAAGAGTAAGGCTATCCCACTAGCATTGTTTTTATCGATAGTTGTGTCAGTCTGCTGACTTCGGCTCCATCACGGAGGTTCTCTCTGTTTGTGGGCTCATCTAAAGGTAAGTGTTTAGTAGGGATGGAAACTGAGATCATTTAGTCTAATTCCTTGGAATTGTTAGTCTGCCCGTCTACCCCCTGTCTTTTCTTACACTCGCGCTGTATTCAGCTGTTTTCAGTTCGTGTGTTGAAAAATGGTGGCGCAGTCTACAGCGTGGACATTGGCATTACTAGTTGTTATTGAACTAAAGAACGAGAGCGCGATGGTAGACGGGAAACGTCCTCCAGGATAGAAACAACACATAACGCTGCTAACACAACTTTAGCTCTTTGCAAGCATTTGCACAGACGGCATGCTAACGCTCAGCTAGCATAGAACTCACAGCGAAAGCTGAGTGAATAGAGATTAACAGACCACGTGACTTTCGTGCATTGCATTGTAGTTACGAGTGGTATTGCATTTCCAGCACCAGTAATCATTAATTCTGCGGTTTTAATGTCTACTTGGATTTTATTTGCCCCAAAATCAGTCATCTACAACACGACGGAGAACACGGCAGGTCCGTACAAAGGCAGACTTGACGAAAAGGCAAAACAAAGAACGAGGAAAAATCAAAGGAGTGAAAGGGTCAGACCCATACAAGCATACAGAGTGGAGTAAGGACGTTAGCCTGCTGCCCAGCTTTCATCACGCACATATTTATTATTATATGGTCCTAAGTGTGAGTGCATACACTCACAAAATGTTTAGTGACTTCAGATCCCTGCAACAAGCCCAGGTCCAGTTTACTTTGGTGATTTGGACTATTCCATTTCACAGCTGTTGTTACATTTTTGTCCTTTATCTCCTGTACAGGCCAACGCAATCTAATTGTTGTTTCAGGTTGTAGTGTTACACAACATTTTCAGATCTAATAGAAATAAAATTTAATCGTAATTCATTCAGTTATTATCTTTGTTTATAACTGGCATTATTGTTTCATTCTATTATAGAATCTTATAAGAAAGAGGCAAAATTGTATTCAATGGTGCTTTATTAGCTGCTTCGGTGAAAAACAAATCAACAATGCAACAAAAAAAACAACTTACTGGAAAACAGTTAATCATCACTTGCTTGCTTCAGTACAACACTTGGGCACATATATGCAGGACTTTTCATGGCTGTTTTGATATCGCTCTCTCTCTTAACCGATCAAATCTGGCTATGGTAGCAGATTTAAACTCGGTCTGACCCAGGTTGATAGAGGGCGCCAGTCTGGATCACATTCCTGCATTTTGTAGGCTGGTTTTCCTACAAAACACAACAAACATTAGCCCGCAAAGCCACAGTGAAAGTAGCATAGCCCAACAAATTCAATTCAAATGAAGACTTATTTGTAACCTACATCAACAATTATGTTATGATAAATTACGTAATAACTACAACAGAAGACTTACCTTTGTGGAAATGCTTGGAGTGTTCTGGGACGTTATATTTGGTCTTCGAATGGCTGCAATCCAGGCCATCCGTCGGCTCTTTGTTACTTCGGAAACATGGCTTGAACAATCTCTTCCACGACCGAATCCGATAAAAAACGATCACTTTACCCGTTTCTACCTGTTCATATTTCTACAGTATAATCTATGTAACTTTGAAGTCTCCTTGAGCGGATTTTCATCTTTGCTATCTGCCTATCGCCTTTGTGTTCATACCTAAATACTAGGAGAAATATCAAATGTGTCTTCAGCAGTGTTGGGGAGTAACGGAATACATGTACCGCCGTTATGTATTTAAAATACAAAATATGAGTAACTGTATTCTGTTACAGTTACCGTTTAAAAAGGTGGTATTTAGAATACAGTTACTTTGTTGAAATAAATGGATTACACGGCGGTACTTTCCTGTTTCATATTGTCGCGGGTCAGGCCTGTTTGGGTTTTGTTTGACAGCTACGTGCTGTTGTTCCAGGCGGCAGCGTTACGGTTGCCATGGTTACAGGGCGACGCTCTCTCTCTCTCTCTGCGACTGTGTGTTTCCTGGGTGAGAGAGTGCCTTTTTGTTGTTGTTGTTATGCTAAGCTAATAGGCAGAATGCTACAGGCAGAGGCAAAGAATGTAGCATCATAGGCAGTGTAGTCCGTGCTGCAGGGAGAATGGACTGCCATACACGTTATGGGTCTGTGAGCAAGAGGAGGGAGAAAAAGGAAAGTCATAAAGTACAAGCTGTCATCGAGCAGAAACGGGAGCTGGAAGCATGTAAATATAATAATAACCACTGCAGCCAAAAAGAGAGTCTGATGAGCCCAGTTGTAAGTAAGCTATTAAGACTCGACTGTACGCTGTGTTCGTGTTTTCCTCCGAAAACAATAAGTTCCATTGGAGCAGCCTTTCAACGCCTCTCTCTGTCTCTCGCAAGAAAAGTTGACCCACACAACAAAGTAAAGCTATTTTTCGGCTACGAGCCCGACACGAACCCGACGTATTAGCCAGAGGTCCCTTTACTACAGTTCGGAGCCGCGGACCTTCAGTAACAGTAATAAATCACACAGCAATAGTACATTCACATAGTTGTAAAAAGCATGATAATATATTAAGCAATCCAAAGTATTCAGAATATGTTTCTGTCATTGAGTAACGTAATGGAATACATTTTAAGAGTAACCTTCCCAACACTGGTCTTCACACACAGTTAACACACACAGTTTTTTGACAAGTAATGTGTTGCGTGGCATATTCACATATATGTATGACTGCTGAAAATGCTCACCATTGAAAATAGATATAACTTAAATAAATGTAATTATTAATCCCTGAGGAAACACATAATATCCTTAGAATAGGGCACTGGAGGTCGTGACCTAATTTCTCAATGGTGCAACCAAAAAAAATCTTGCGTCACGCTGGTGCGATTAGCCGTTCAAGAAAGAAAAAAAACCCAGTCTGAAAGTCTCTGTGTGGTTAACAACAGACACACATTATGCCCATATCATGGTCTAAACCAATCAGAGATAGTCAAGGGTGGGACCTCTTTTATTGACTGTGTTCCAGATATTCCTGTAGGTGCAGGCGGAGAGAGGGAGGTGAGTGGCCTAGGCCTGATAGAAGTAGATGTAGCTGTGGGTAATGAGAAAATCTTTTAAGAAAGATTAATAAATTTGTCATGAAGTTGAGGCCTGATCCATCCGAAATTCATAGCCAGTGCTCTGACAGTGAGCCATCAACCTCTGAGGTTATGTTTAATACTGTTTCGGAGACAGCATTAGATAATGAGCCACATATGATCGACTCCGAGCCAGAGCCCGCTGACAGTAAAAGTGGGGCAAGTGTATACAATTCAAAGAGAGTGGCTTGACCAGTTTCACTGGCTAAGATACAGTAAAGCCAGTCAGTCTGCCCCAGGGCAGCTGTGGCTACAACTGTAGCTCGCCTTCACCAGTGTATGAATGTGGGAGTAAATGAATAGTGGTATTGTAAAGCGCTTTGAGGGGTCCCGAAATGCGCTATATAAATGCAATCCATTATTATTATTATTATTATTATTATTATTATTTAGAGCTGGGCGATATGAGATTTTTTCATATCACGATATGTTTTTTTCATTTCAGGCGATAACGATATCTATCACGATATAAGCCAAATAACTATATTTGCAAGATTTAAATGTGCCGTTGCTCACAAGTAAAATGTGAAATAATCAGCAGCTTGTTTTTAAATATTTATTTCCCATAATAAGTTCAACAGGGTAGATGTACTTAAGGAACATGAGACTTTTTCAGATAAATAAAGGCAAATATTGCAAACTACACAAAAGGCAGCCGCTAAAGCGTTTAAGTTTCAAAATAGAACAAACGAAACAGACTAAATTGTCAATTCCACTTAGAAACAAAATATTAATTCTAAAAATAAATCTTAGTTTGTTTTACAGAAGAACAGACAAAACTGACTAACTTTTGTCAATATCAAATAAACTGAGAACTAAAAGGAAATTCTCAATCTCTCCTTGTTGTATAGCTTAGCTTTTCAAACAGTTTTAACAGTTACTTTAGTCTGACAAAAGCCGAATGACGAATTAGCGCTTCCAGTCAGAGACTGAGGCGACGTCCACACGTACACGGGTATTTTTGAAAACAGAGATTTTCCGTTTTCGTTTTAAAAAATAATCCCGTCCACACATAAAGGCAGAAATGAAGGAAAACGCTGCTATGAACATGCCAAAGCAGCAGGTGGCGCTAGATTCCTAACCGTGCAGAAATGTTGGCCAATCAGAAGTCTAGAAGCCTCGGTGGGAAAAAGTAAACAAAGCTGGGGCATAGAAGCAGAACCGAGTCGTATGTGTGGACGGACAGTAACTGTGTGTATATGTAAGCATTTAAACACTGCAGAGAGTAGAATTAACAGTAACAGTATTGTAGAAATTCATTTCACCGAAACAATAACGTGGCGCACAGTGTGACGCATGCACCAGTTTATTGTATTTCCAGACTTGCTTTCGGCACAATTTACAGTGCACGCTACTCTGTTTTTTGTCAGACTTGAAATAGCCGAAATACCTTCACACTACGGAACTTCTATGGCTCTTCCGTTCGACAATCTCTCCGGCATTGGAACCATCATCTGTTTTCTCTTCGGTCACGCTCAGTTGATTTTTCTAGTCGGCACACTCATTTCCTCCATTACGCGCTGGCTCCATTACCCGCTGGCTGCTTCCCAAACAAACACATGTGCGGCTTGGCACTTGTGCTGTACGTAACAAGTCACGCGACGTGACGCTGCGGCTGTGATTGGTTCGGCTCTGCGCTACTTAATTTGGATTGGCTGACCTTTTTTTTTTTTTTTTTTTTTTTTTAAAGAGGACAAGAGCGGCGAGGTCTATCGCGATAGCTTAATTTCTCTATCGAGTAAAAGTTATATCGCGATACATATCGTTATCGTTCTATCGCCCAGCTCTATTATTATTATTATTATTATTATTATTATTATTAAAGCTGACAACATGATGCGCAGCATTTACTGTGGTGCAATGGTGGTTTTTGATACGGGAGACATGGGCCATACCACAGAGTGGCATCGTGGGCATCAGCAGAAAAAGATGCTTGCACCCATGCTGCCCCGACATCATAACAGCTCAAATGTGCAGTTGATGTGATAGTGACGGGCTGCTGAACCAATCAACTGGAATTCTTTTGGAACACCAAAAATACTTTGGCTCACGTGGTTTCATGGAATTATGTAAAATAGTGTCGTGGAGTGTCATAATGCTATTAAAATCCTCACATATTTGAAACTGTAAAAGACAGACATAGCTTTGATTCAAGAGATACATCTTGATGAGGTGGAATCATTAAAGTTGAAAAGAGACTGGGTGTCCCAAGTTTACCTTAGTGCATTTTCCAGTAGGAAAAGAGGCGTGGTTATATTGATTAGAAGAAATTTGGATTTTCAAGTACTCAATCATTATACGGATCTGGAGAGTAGATGGGTGGTCTTGGATGCATGTCTACAGGGGCAGAAAGTGACATTGGTCAACATATATGCCCCCAATTCTCCTCAACCACAATTTTTTCATGAAGTGTGTAGCACAGTGCGGAATATTGGAAATATAAATATTGTAATTGGTGGGGATTTTAACCAGGTCAGGGATGTGTTTTTTGATTAATCCTCTCGTCTTAGACCAAATAAGCACCCTGTAGATGCTGCTTTGGACGTTGTGTCAGAGGAGCTGAGCCTGGTGGATATACGAAGACTTCTGTATCCTCAAGAAAGAGACTATACTTTCTTTTCCCATCCTCACTTTACTTTCTGGTGTCTCGCTCTCTGGTGAGTCAAATTGTCGGGTCCTCCATTGGTAATATTTCAGTAACTGATCATGCTCCCATTGAAAGTTTTGTCCTTGGGATAAACTAGTCTGTTTTGTTTCGCTTAATGCATCTTATTCCCGAAAAGTAGGGTAGTTGTTTCTGGGGTTTCACCTTAAAGCTTCATAATTATTGTTGTCACTGAGCAGTGTACTGTTTATTTGCTCTGCTTCTATTTGTCAGGGATAAATTACATATCTATACATTTTATGTCCCAGCTAAATAACAAGTCTGGTGGAGAAGCAGAGGAACAATTTCAGCCCTTTGGATTCAGCTCAGCCACTAGAGAGGAAACAATGACTTCAACACAAAAGGTGAGAAAAATGATCACAGTTACACTGTTGCTGAAGTTGTGTGCACAGCTGGTTGTTAACAGCAGCTTTATCTTTTCCATCCTGGGCTCCTCTATACACACAGAATCTACATTCACAAACAAAAACCTTAGAAGTTACAAGAAAATACAAAGACCATATTTTATCAGCACTTGCTTACTTAGCACTTAGGCCGAGCAATAAGGCGGTAGACGATGAATAAGGCCCCCAAAGTGGAAGCGCCTTTCACCAACAACATCAGCTAGAGGGTGGGTGCCTGCTCTTTGTGAGACCTCTTCGTTCATCTTCTGGTCCCAATAGGAAATTCTCATGATTCACCGCAGACCACGTTGTTGAAGCATATTCAGGCTTCGAGTGATCGCATTTGTTGAGTGCCAGTCGGAAGATGATAGAGTTAAATAGTTTGATCTTGAGCCTAGCATTCAGGGAGGTCAATTTCCAAATAGGTTGGAGACATCAGAGAACACCGGCCGCCTTCTCTGCTTTGATGTTGACATCTCGATCAGAGATCCCGTCATTTGAGATGATGCTGACCAGATACATGAAATTCTCCACCTCTTCAGCACGTTGTTGGTTGATCATGACAGGAACTAGTGCATGTGCATAGCCAACTCGGAGTACCTTGGTCTTCTTGGCACTGATTCTTAAACCTACTTTCATGGTCTCCCTCTGCAGAGCTGCAGTTGACTCTTGGAGGTCTTACTGAGCCGAGCCCAACAGGGTGATGTTGCCTGGAAAAAAGTCCAAGTCGATGAGATTACGCCCTTTTTTCCAGGGGACACCGATACTAGCTTGGTCAGCTGATCGTCGCATGATGAAGTCACTTGATAAAAGGAAGAGGAAAGGTGATAGTACGCATGCCAGTATTAATAATAATAATAATAATAATGGATTGGATTTATATAGCGCTTTTCAAGGCACCCAAAGCACTTTACCATGCCACTATTCATCTCAAAGAAATCTTCTCAGCCATCAGCCGTCTGGATGCAGCAGCGGGAGTTGGCATAGAGACCATGAAGGGCATATACAAACTGCTGGGGGACTCCATAGTGACGTAGGATAGCCTTCTTGAAATCGATGGAATTGATAGAACTCTTCCTTTGGTATTCCAATGTTTGTTCAATGATCGTGCGGAGAGTGAAGATTTGCTCGACACAGGACCGGCCACTCCAGCCTGCTCATCGTCCACTGCGCATCATGAAATTTCCCCTTGTGGGACTACTAAAGGTATATCAATCCCAATTCGAAAGAACGAGGCAAAGTAACTTCGCGGGTACTGACAGTAGCGTGATGCCCCACCAGTTGTTACATTCTCCCAAATCGCCTTTCTTCGGAAGTTTGATGACGCCTTTGGTCTCATCAGGTACACGCGATGTTGACCAGCTGGCGTTTAGGAGTCATGTAAGGGCGAATTCCAGCTGGGGTCCACCGTGCTTCAACATTTCGGGGAGGGCCTCATCCAAGCCAGGGGCCTTTCCACTCTTGAGGACTCAGATCATTGTCTTGACTTCGGTAACACAGATTTGTCCGATATCGACTGGAAAAAGCTCCATGGAGGGTGCCAGGTCTTCGTCCACCTGGTCCTGAACCGACTTCGCCAAACTACATTCATCAATGGGGTCCCATGAATGGTGGGAGGTACGAGTCGTATTCATGTTAAAGCTGGGCCAATTTACCAGTTTGTAACGGAGTCTGTACATTCCATATTCCATAACGGGTAGTTTCTTCTGGGTCGAAATTTGATCGACCATCGAGCAGGTAACGACCTGAGGGCTTTCCTCCACTGCTGTCATCAAGGGTTGCCGATCATCTTCGCCCTGGTTCAATCGATGATGAGATTTGTTTGCTCTTTCCGTAGCAATCGAGGTTTTAAAAGGCGGGGTTGCTAACCCCATGCCCAACCCTCCTCCTTTCTCATATGGCCTTGGGACCGGCAATGGCAGAGTTTTTATCAGCACACAATATCATCAGCTAACTCACAATTTTTCATACAGTCATTTTCTCCAGTGATCAGTACTTCTTTTATTATGTCATTTTCCTTACAACTCCCATTGTAGCACTTCTTTGTAATGTGATATTATCTCCAGTATGTGGTGATAACAGACCTACAACGTGTTTGTTGACGTCTTTGATTCCACTAATGGAGTCAGTTTCAGTTTGTTCCACGACTGCATTTTAATCACTGCCTCTGTTTGTATCTCTGTCACTGCAGGACCAACATGGAGCGAGAAGTCAGCGCTCTCAGGAGGCTGACAAACCTCACCGAAAAAAGGGGCAGAAAAAATACACCTGTGATGAGTGTGGGAAGTATTTTACCCGTCTTGGAAACTTTAAAACACACCAACTCGTCCACAGTGGAGTTAAAGCATACAGCTGTGACTTGTGTGGAAAGTCTTTTGCCCAGGCTGGAACCTTGAAAAAACACAAAGTCATCCACAGTGGAGTTAAAGCATACTGCTGTGATGAGTGTGGAAAGTCTTTTACCCAGCCTAGTCACTTAAATGCACACCAACTCATCCACAGTGGAGTTAAAGCACACAGATGTAACTTGTGTGGAAAGTATTTTACCCGGTCTGGAACCTTAAGAATACACCAACTCATCCACAGTGGAGTTAAAGCACACAGATGTAACTTGTGTGGAAAATCTTTTACCGAAGCTGGAAGCTTAAAAACACACCAACTCGTCCACAGTGGATTTAAAGCACACTACTGTGACTTGTGTGGAAAATCTTTTTCTCGGGCTGACAACTTAAAAACACACCAACTGATCCACAGTGGAGTTAAACCATACATTTGTGACTTGTGTGGAAAATCTTTTGCCCATCCTAGAAGCTTAAAAATGCATCAACTGATCCACACTGGAGTTAAAGCACACAGCTGTGATCAGTGTGGTAAAACGTTTGCTCGCAGTTGCAACTTACGACGTCATCAAGATACCCACTCTGGAATTAAGGCGAATAGCTGTGACAAGTGTGGTAAAACCTTTAGTAGTATAAGTTACCTAAAAAGACACCTGCGGATTCACACTGGACAGGATGTTTACTGCTGTGATCAGTGTGAGAAAGTCTTTACAACAGCCACACAGTTACATCACCACACATTTACCCACACTGAAGAGAGACCTTATAAATGTGACCTGTGTGAGAAGACTTTTAAAGCACCACATTCTCTGAAAGGGCACCAGCAGATCCACACCAGAAGGAAACTCTATAAGTGCAGTTACTGTGAGGTATGTATTTATATTTTTATCTTGTATTTTAAGCCTGACTGTTTGGAACAACTCTGCTCTTTAAATTTGTTTTAGCATGTTAAGTTATTCTACTGCAGTTAAAGTTAGTGTTGTGAGGTTCATCAGATTTTAGTTTCAGTTATTATTTTTTTCTTCCATGATCATAAAAACACTAAATAATTACTTTTCTACCCTTTCTTCCAAATTTATGACTGCTACAATCTGGTCAGTGTTAGATGACTTATTATGTTCTTTACTAACTAAAAACAATTATTTTTGCTTCAAATTGGGAGTGAGACCGATTGGATTGGAACTTTTCATATGTACTTGTGAAGAATATGATGTAACTTGTTATTTAGATATGATTGTTTGTATATTAAATGAACTACCGTATTTTCACGACCATAAGACACACTGTACTAAAAGGCGCAGTCTCAGTTATGTGTGCCATTACTGTATTTAACACACACATAAGGCGCACTGGATCATAGGGCGCATACAGTGGGGCAAAAAAGTATTTAGTCAGCCACTGATTGTGCAAGTTCCCCCACCTAAAATGATGACAGAGGTCAGTAATTTGCACCAGAGGTACACTTCAACTGTGAGAGACGGAATGTGAAAAAAAAATCCATGAATCCACATGGTAGGATTTGTAAAGAATTTATTTGTAAATCAGGGTGGAAAATAAGTATTTGGTCAATAACAAAAATACAACTCAATACTTTGTAACATAACCTTTGTTGGCAATAACAGAGGTCAAACGTTTACTATAGGTCTTTACCAGGTTTGCACACACAGTAGCTGGTATTTTGGCCCATTCCTCCATGCAGATCTTCTCGAGAGCAGTGATGTTTTGGGGCTGTCGCCGAGCAACACGGACTTTCAACTCCCGCCACAGATTTTCTATGGGGTTGAGGTCTGGAGACTGGCTAGGCCACTCCAGGACTTTCAAATGCTTCTTACGGAGCCACTCCTTTGTTGCCCGGGCGGTGTGTTTTGGATCATTGTCATGTTGGAAGACCCAGCCTCGTTTCATCTTCAAAGTTCTCACTGATGGAAGGAGGTTTTGGCTCAAAATCTCACGATACATGGCCCCATTCATTCTGTCCTTAACACGGATCAGTCGTCCTGTCCCCTTGGCAGAAAAACAGCCCCATAGCATGATGTTTCCACCCCCATGCTTCACAGTAGGTATGGTGTTCTTGGGATGCAACTCAGTATTCTTCTTCCTCCAAACACAACAAGTTGAGTTTATACCAAAAAGTTCTACTTTGGTTTCATCTGACCACATGACATTCTCCCAATCCTCTGCTGTATCATCCATGTGCTCTCTGGCAAACTTCAGACGGGCCTGGACATGCACTGGCTTCAGAAGCGGAACACGTCTGGCACTGCGGGATTTGATTCCCTGCCGTTGTAGTGTGTTACTGATGGTGACCTTTGTTACTTTGGTCCCAGCTCTCTGCAGGTCATTCACCAGGTCCCCCCGTGTGGTTCTGGGATCTTTGCTCACCGTTCTCATAATCATTTTGACCCCACGGGATGAGATCTTGCGTGGAGCCCCAGATCGAGGGAGATTATCAGTGGTCTTGTATGTCTTCCAGTTTCTGATGATTGCTCCGACAGTTGATTTTTTCACACCAAGCTGCTTGCCTATTGTAGATTCACTCTTCCCAGTCTGGTGCAGGTCTACAATACTTTTCCTGGTGTCCTTCGAAAGCTCTTTGGTCTTGGCCATGGCGGAGTTTGGAGTCTGACTGTTTGAGGCTGTGGACAGGTGTCTTTTATACAGATGATGAGTTCAAACAGGTGCCATTCATACAGGTAACGAGTGGGGGACAGAAAAGCTTCTTACAGAAGACGTTACAGGTCTGTGAGAGCCAGAGATTTTCCTTGTTTGAGGTGACCAAATACTTATTTTCCACCCTAATTTACAAATAAATTCTTTACAAATCCTACCATGTGAATTCATGGATTTTTTTTTTCACATTCTGTCTCTCACAGTTGAAGTGTACCTCTGGTGCAAATTAAATTACTGACCTCTGTCATCATTTTAGGTGGGGGACTTGCACAATCAGTGGCTGACTAAATACTTTTTTGCCCCACTGTACAAGTACCGTATGCGTATTTAAAAATAAAGCAGGAGCAAACCTGAGTTCGGTACCTTACTCACATTTCTATTACCGGTAATCGTCATCATCAACAACACACAAGCATACAAGTGTGCGTATTTAAAATAAAGCAGGAGCAAAACTGAGTTTGGTACTCACATTTTTATCATCAATCAAACCCATCGAAGTCCTCATCTGTGTCTGAATTGAACAGCTGCGCTAAATCTACATCAAACATGCCAGGTTCACTTTCTTCACTGTCAGAGTCACTCTCCGTGCCGTGCGGCTCCTCGGAAATGATGCCGGCTTTTGCGAAAGCTCGAACAACAGTGCCAGCAGACATGTTAGCCCAAGCATCTACAATCCATTGGCAAATTGTGGCGTAACTCGCCTGGCGCTGCCTTCCACTCTTGGTGAAACTGTGGTCTCCATCGGTCATCCATCGCTCCCAGGCCGCTCGCAGCCTTACTTTGAACGGGCGGTTCACACCGATGCCCAGCGGTTGGAGTTCCTTTGTCAGGCCTCCCGGAATGACAGCAAGCTCACAGTTCATTTGTTTCACTAGTTTTTTCACATCGGCTGTGAGATGGGTACGCATAGAGTCACAGATTAAGAGCGATGGTGATGCGTGGAAAAAAACACCTGGTCTCCTTACATACACCTCCCTCAGCCAGTCTTTCATCATTTCCTCATCCATCCAGCCCTTTTCATTTGCCTTAATGATGATTCCTGCTGGAAACTTCTCTTTAGGCAAAGTCTTTCGCGTAAAAATCACCATAGGCGGCAGTTTCTGTCCATTAGCATGGCAGCCAAGCACAACAGTGAAAGAAGACTTTTCATACCCCGTTGTGCGTATCGCTACCGTGCTGGTCCCCTTCTTCTCCACAGTGTGACTCACCGGGATGTCAAAAGTGAGCGGGACCTCGTCCATGTTTGTGATGTGGCTGGGCTGGATGTTTTTGTCGCCGATGTGTTTGCTGCAGTAGGAGCGGAAGATGGCCAGCTTTTCCTTATAATCTGCTGGAAGTTGCTGCGCTACCGTAGTCCCGGTCCTGATGGAAAAATGGCACAGTTTCATAAAAAGTGAAAGTGAAACTGCTTTTAGCCGAATGGTGACCGTCGAAACGCTTCTCCCGCTCGTTCTTTGCTCAATGATCCAACTCGGCCACACTTCACCCTTTAGCGTTCTCATGGTGTTCTCTACTACGTCCTCATTACAACACACAGGGCGCACTGCGCTATAGGGCGCGCCGTACTTTTTGAAGAAAATCTAAGACTTTTAAGTGCGCCTTATGGTTGTGAAAATACGGTAGATGGAAAAATGGAGAGTCATTTTCGCCTATTAAGTTGAGTGTTATAATGTAAACAGTAAAATGTAACTGGATGTTGGCAGAGATGCTCTTTATTTCAGGCAATGTTCAGGATAAAAATGTTAAAGGAGTTCCCCGACTTACACTGTGTTTGTGTCTTTGTTTAGAAGCAGAGCGGCACAGATGGATCCAGTTCTCAACCCTGTCGTCACTGTGGTGGTGGGAAAGCGTTTCGCTGTGACCTTTGTGGAAATACTTTCAGTAATCGACAGAGTCTAAATCGACATCGACGTAGACACACTGGAGACAAAATGAACTACTGCAAAGAATGTGGGAGAGGCTTCACCACATTAGGTGATTTAAAATGCCATGAACTCTTCCATAGTGGGGTTAAAAAGCATGTCTGTGACCAGTGTGGGTCATCCTTCACCACTGCAAGTGACCTTAAAAAGCATAAACGAATCCACACAGGAGAGACACCATACAAGTGCAGACACTGTGACAGAAGCTTTTCATATTCAGCTAGTCGTAACCAACATGAACGTACACACATGAAAGAGATATTTAGCTGTGACCAGTGTGACAAGAGCTTCAAGAATTTCACTTCATACTCCAAACACAAACGATCCCACGCTGCAAATAAACTGTTTCACTGTTACCAATGTGCAAAATCATTCACTTCATTATCTGCTCTGCGCAAACATCAGCGTGATCATGCAGGACTGAAATCACTGGATCACAATGAATCTGACGAGACAGAAAGATCCTCTTCTGGTTTCAGGGTCAGACTTAAACACCTTGAGATCAGGCTCCACAGAGTTCAGCTGGAGTCTCCTGTAAAGAGTGCAGCTGATGTCACACTTGGATCTGATGAGGTAGCTCTGCTTTCTGGACCTGCAGTGAATGTTAAATTAATGAAGCTGTAAGTATAGATATGTACATGAAGTTTATTTTCACTTGAGGGAATTTTAATGTTCTAAGTTTTCATCCCTGATACATTTTAATATTTCTTCCCTTAGGAAACCGTAGTGTTTAGTAGTTGTACCTTTTGCTACATTATAGAAGTTATAGGAATGTGTTTTACCAAAATTGTATCAAAACTACCCATTTGGATATATACATCAGTTCTTTTTCATTTTGATTTTCTTCCTCTTTTCCAAATACTACTTGCTTTTTCTATGTATTCATTTTATGTATTACTTCAGTTACATTTTAATCGTTTTTCATATTTATTCTTCTGCTTTGGTAATCCCTGCTCTTAAATCCTTTTCTTTCAAAGCCTCAAATAATTTCACACCAGTTCAGGCACGTGCAGAGGGGGGGGGCTAGAGGGGCTTGAGCACCCGCCCCTTTCCTGATGGGTGCCCAAAGTGCCCTTTTGTTGAGGCAACTTTTCAAAAAAAAATTATTATTATTATTTTTAATGTGTGCATGCGTGCGGAGTCCTGTCTGTGCCCCTCAACAATAATATTTAACTAGTAATCACAGTTTTGCTAAATAAAAGGATCTGGCTTGCATCCGTCACATGATCACATTTAACCAATGATCGCCCTTGACGGCAGAACGCGCTGGTTACGAGCCGGGAATGAGCTTGCAAAGAGCACACGCATTTTAGCGGTCCGGAGCTGCAGGAGAAACACAAGTTAACTCAGAGACACAGACTGATGCGACAAAACCAGTAAGTAGGTGTACAGCGCACACTGTAGTGTGTAGCACCCAGTAGCATTAGCTTATTATGTACACGTTGGTAAGCTGTCTTATTGCAACTGACGAACTGAAACAAACGAGCGTGCTGTGTGTGCAACAGCGCGACAAACATTACCTGTCCTTTTATTTTATTAATGTGTGTGTTTTATTTAGATGGATTTTTAAAAAAAAAATATTACTCATGATATAACATTGTCCAGACATGCCTGGTAAGGACATGAGGAGGAAACAGTAGGAGCTGTGTGAGGCTACTAAAGGCAGGGCTATAACATTTTTCTGTCATCATTTAGATTAAGTGCTGGAGTTGTTAGGTGTGGATAATTAGATTATAGTTTATTGCAATAGCAAGTTGTGCCTTGTTCTCAGATAGACAGCAAGTGGAGAGTGATATATGAAATGATGGGATGGAAGGAAGAAGAGAAGCAAAGAGTGAATCACAGGCAGAGCCTAAGCGCTGTCACCAATCTTTGCATTTTGTTATTATTTCATGACACTTGTTTAATCAGCTACCATCTCTCCTGTGGACTTTTTAATGTCAACAGTCTCAGATCAACACAGCCCTGCCCTCCGTAACATGCCATAAAATAAATAAAATAATATTATAATCTAACAATTCCCAATAAAAATAATATTATAATCTAACAATATTATAATCTAACAATCTAACAATTCCCCCTGATGAGCTCATTAGAATAATGAGCTCACCAACACCCTGTAATCCAGTGTGGCCGGGTTCATCTCTTCTCACTCCTCACGTCCTTTGTCCCCTTGATGGGCGAACCATATGTGAGATGACCTCTGTGTTTGCGCAGTTCAGATGCAAGAAAAACTATTATTCCAACAATAGCAGGTACAGATGACACTCCCCAGTTCTCCCACAGCTTTATTTGGTGCTACCATATACCCTTCAGACGTACTCAGACTAGAACCTCTGTCCAATGAGCTTTTAGCCTTTATTTTATTGCTGCAGCTACCAGTGTCGTCCAGTTGGGTGATCCTCTGCTCTTCTTTCTTCAACCTCAGGGGTTAGACAACCCTTCAGTCGTGGCACAGATCAGGGGATTATTCTGCCCCGATTTCAAACAAAGATCCTTGTATCCTCGGGTCCTGTGTGTCCTCCAGAAAAAGATCAGGAAGGCGTCCCCCTTTTGCCCAAGAGCCTTTCGAACCTCGTTGGTCTGGTGTTCCTGGTTTTCCGCCAACCCCTTCATGGTTATTGCTGTGTTTATGGGATCCATCCTTTTGAGGTGACTACCCGGAGCCCAAACGCCATCACCCTTGGACCCAGTTGGTGTCTCGGCAGTCACCGTATCTATCTCTGCTGCCAAGGATCCTCGCATATCTGTGACCTCGTCTGGTGTCTGTTCCTTTCTCTGTAAGAGACAGAAAACCAAAACACCTCTCCTCCTAACCCTAATAATCTAATGTTGTTATCTACTGACCTTCTAGTGATTCAGAATTGGTTTAGAATATTCAGAATGTCCCAGGGACTTATTCTAATCATATCCTATGTGTGTGTAAGCGTGTATGCATTTAGCCCTCTGCACTCAAAGTCAATACCTGCAATATATCAGTCCGGACCATCACGCCGAACGAAGCTTATGACCTTCAAAAGACCAAGTGCCAACTCATCATAAGCACAATTGCAAGATGTATCTGAAACTTATTAATTTTGTCTAATTAATTCAGTTCATTTCAATGATTAATGCTTAAACATGGAAATAATGATCTATGCTTCTCACTGATTCTCTACAAAAGTCCGGAAACTTCTCGGGCCACTATTAGCTTAAGCTTTACCATTCCTAAGTTATTAAAGACACAAATGAAGTTATAAAAATGTTCAAATAATCCTTGTTTGATGTTAAAGCTCAACTTCCCCCCCTTTTTTGACACATTCCCATGTGTCAAATCAACGGAGCTAGAACATTAAAAGAAAAGGTTAGGCAGCTACAAGGTTTCCCAGATTGATAAATTGATCTGCGTGTGATGTTCTGACTCAGGTATTTAATATTTTAATAAATGTCGTTTAATCAACTGCCACTATTTAAAACTTAGCTTAAAGACATAATTGAATAAAAATCACAAAGAATAACATGATATCAATGTTATGTAAGCGCGTGCGGCCCTCTATGCTCGAAGCCTTTTCCCTCAATAAATCAGTCAGACATTCGCGCTGACTGTAGCTTTTAACCCTCATTAACTTGAGCACAACTCTACAATGAGCAACAAGTTGCAATATGTATAAAAATGATCATGGTTACACCTGCAAAGAAAGATTATATCATTATCCTAACACCTGTAAATAGAAGATTAATCAGAGGTTATAACAATCACAGGAACACAGATGTTAGTATAAGGTCAAAAAGCTTCAATAAATGATCATCGATGCAATGCTTGTTGCATGATTCTCATACAATAATAATGCTGATATTAAAATAACAGTAAAACACCCCCTTTTTATCCCGTTTCACTTGGTACATAAACGTTTATAATTGTCTCTTTTAAAATTTATTTCCCCCTGTTCTCCCCTTACTGAGCACAGCAGGGGGATCTTAGTTTTGAATCAGCCATGAATCCAGCTCACCTGATTCATCAGTGAGCTCCACCGTCACTGGCGTCTGACAGGGTGGCGCTGCATACTCTTCCTTTAATGTCACTATTTTCAACCTGTTAATTAGAGTGCTTAAACCTGAAGTCGACTACGTCCACAACAAGTCAATACAGCTGTAAATGTGGCCAATTATCAATCTATTACCAATCAATATCAACAGATAGCTTTTATTTTATGAATGCTTTCAGTCAACCACTCACCCAGAGGATCTCCAATCCCAGGAAATTCCTTCTCCTCATTTAATGAGTCTGTCCTCCTTCCATGCCCTGGTAACTGGTCCATCCAGAGCCATATGATCTCAAAATATATACATACAACAAGCCAAACCACACCTTGGTCACACCAACCCTTTTCCGCCCCGAAGATGTCCAATGCCATCCTAGTATGGACTGAAAGTGGCTTTAACGCTGACTGTCCTGACAATCCATTTTATAACATTCCCTGGTCAGATCTGCCAATCTCCGCCCCAGGGTTTTAACCATTTTGCAATTTTCATTAGTTTCTATGTTTTTTCTAGTTTTGCCTCCAGATTTTCAATTTTTTACCAGTTGCAATCAGTTCTACCAATTCTTTGCTAGTTTAGTCTAGTTTTTATTTTCTGAAAATCCTTAGTTTCAGTTTAGTTTTGATTAGCGCCAGTTATAGTTTTAGTTTTGTTTTGCAAAAATTAAGTGTCACCAAATCCCAGCTCCATTATATCAATCATGCTCTTCTGCTTATCCTTGGGTATTAAGATTATTAACTCTTGCTGCACCAGGTGTTCCTAATTTTGGTTCAAGTGAATTGATAGACCTTTTGAAGGCGATTGTTTCACACATTTATTTAGATGTCCCAGTCCTGTTGTCTCGGGATGCATCACGCTGCCTTATCTGGGGTTAGCAGTTTTCTGGGGATGCGGGTTGAGTGGGGGAGCTCTTCAAGGAGGGGGAGTGTGCTCCCCCTGATGAGCTCTTCAAGATAAGCTAGGTTAGCCTTCTTGTGTGAGCTTTTCAAGTGCACTTTAAGGTTTGTGGGATTTTTAGTTTTATAAATGTCCCTCATAACCCCCTGATGACCCAGTAATTCATTTTTGCGCACTGCAGTACACATTTAGTTTCTGCTTATAGCTCTCATCCTCTACTTGCCACTCCTCTAAGTCCTGATGTTTCTTAGAGAGGACAACAGTACCTTTAACCTTATATCACATGCGTGGGGGTGTGGCCTTGCCAATTGTTTTTTTTCCCACCTTTTCAAAATGGCTGGCGTGCCCACCAGCACATTTTATGAAAGAAAGAAAGGTAAGCTTGATATTTACATTTAAAATGTTTTGTTAAACTCAGATTTTTATTTTATTCAAAAATAAACATCTAGTAAATAATTTGAGGAGTCTTTAAGAATTAGGCTTATTGAGTTTCACAGAGAACATGACTAATTTATTAGTGTGTACTCTAGTGCACGTCGGGACTTTGTACTTATATTTATTTCACTTTTTCCTAGTAGACAATTCTTTAACGAAGGCAGAGAGAATTCTTAACAGGATAATTGAGCGAGATTCAAACATAGATTTTTCAGAAGATGAGAGTCATGTGAGCCAGATAGGAGAGGGTGAGAACCCAGGAGGAGCCACACAAAGATTATCAAGATGCAGTGGCAGATGTAATAGAGAAAGTCAAGGTCAAGGTAACTTTATTTATACCCAAAGGCAAGGTAAATTTGCTTTACAGAAAAATGACAGCAGGGCCCCCTGAAAACTGTCGTCCTATCTGGTCCAAAACCAACCTGTAGGAGAATCTGGAATTTTGATTTTGAGTTAAAAATAAAATATGGGTAAAATGCAGAAATGTTTTCCACTAAAGAAAAAAAAAATAAGAGTCACAATTATAGCTGAATCCATGACACCTAATTGTTTCTACAAGATCACGTCGTTGCTAAAAGTCATCAGTGATCTCAATGTGCAAACAGAACTCACAGTATCTGGAGTTCAAGCTCCTCTTGGCTGAGAAACCAGGGACAAACATGTGAACAAGACCTGAATAATACCAGTAATGAAAAGTTCTCTCCGAAAATCAAGAAAAGGAAGCCCCAATCAGATGAGAGTGTAGCAAAATATGGTTCACTCCACTTGCCTGAAATGGTTAACGGTCCAAGGCATTTCAGTTGTAGAATGGTTGGGTGAAACAGTAAAACATATGTGAGATGTGGGAAGTGCCAAATGTTCCTTTGTGTCTCCAAATAAAAATAAAAAATCACAGTACTTCCTCAGATATCATAAATGAATTGACTTTTGTGAAATAGAAAGCCCTGTGCAATCACTTGTTCCTGAACCAATGGCTTACAGCTAGTGAAGTGTCAGTGACTTCTAAGTTGGTCCCTGATCTACATTTTTATGATATTGTTATATAAATAAGTTTTAATATCCTGCTTACAAAAATTTCCGTGGAGCATTTAATTATCTTAAATAGCTCTTGAATGTTGTTAGTTTCACATTCGTGATCAATGAACTCCCCTTGTGCACTGTAGTGCACCTGTTGTAAAATTTAAATAAAATTAGTTAAAAACAATTTTGTTTTTGTAATGTATTTATTTTACCGTCCCAACACTTGATTTATCTTAAAAAGAAAAAGAAAAAAGGAAACTACTCTTCCTTTTTTCTTTTTCTTCCTCCCTGGGTCTCAAGAGGACATTGTGTCTCTTTCCACTACCAGATTCTTGCTATATCTAAAAAACAGTCATATTCAAAGTGATCCTAAATTGGACTCTGGCGCTTTCTCCCGACTTTCCTGACATGATTCTGCGCGTGGACGGAGCAGCAACACAGATGACTCAACTTACGTACTGCCTTGACTTGACTATTGCAGGGCACGCACACATCAATGAAACTAAACACATTTTGCTATAAATCCAGTTGATTTTAGTTAGTTTTGTGAACCTTCATTACCGTTTTAATCAGTTTTCCTTCTTTGTTTTGATTTTATTTCCGTTAACGCAAATGTTTTTCCACTTCTAGTTTTCGTTATTTCATTTGTTGTCTTTAATAATAATAACCTTGCTCCGCACACTGGAATAAACATAACCAACATGATCAACATTACACTGCGTATCAATTCACCATCTTATCGATTCAAGTGCTCCATCCTTATGTGGTTTGTGACATTATGTTTATCTAAACCTCCACTTTGTCTCTAAATGTTTAAAGAATTTTTTCAAGTTCAGGGTCAAATTTTGAGAATTTGACCATAAGTGAAAGTTATGGCATTATCACCCCCTTTGGGGCTTACCTTTCCCAGTTTTGATGATATTCCTCTATTCTTTGCAAGTACCCCTTTTCGGTGGCGAGAAACTGTTGGTGTGGTCAAGCGGGTGCTGTAAAAACAAAAGCTCAAGACAGAACAGTCACCAGTCATGTACTTCATATTGATCCTCTGAGTGTAATGGTACATTTTAATTTAAACTTCTCAAAACTAAACACAATATTTTACTTATCTTACTCTTGTTCTTGTGCAGCACCACCCCTGTCGGTTCTATCTTACTTTTAAATTGCTGACTATTTCAAGAAAGCACCCAAAAGGCGGGGACCAGTGTTTATCATTACATATCTCTATTTTGCGTGTGACAAGTCTATCATTCCCCTGTTATTCATAGACCTCGGTAGAGGGTTTTTTTTTTTTTTTTTTTTACCTCTATAAAAGTTAATTGACTCTTTACAGTGACCCACTATGGTTAATAATAACATGTTCAGTCATGAGTGAAATCAAACCTTTTCTTCACTTTAGCATTTAACATTCCCAACCATATAATATGATACATTAATCGAAACACAGCTACTAAAACACAATTTTCTTAATGCAAACATCAGTAACTCAAAATTAGCAACCAAAGGGTTCAGTCTGCAGTTCACACTCCTGTGAAGCTACAGCCTCCCCCTGAAAACTGTCATTCTTCTGTTATTACAAAACAAACCAAAGCAAGACAAAACATCCACCCTTCTTTTAGAGGCTGGGTGAATTGTTTGTGAACATCTACTAATCCTAAAGTCGGTACCGTTTTTCTCTCAGTACCAAGTCAGTTAAAACTTTTAGTCGTCAGTCCATCACAGTCCAGTCACATGCATACATCCACACACATTCATACCAGATATTGCTGATAATGGAGTCTGACACGCAACCTATTCAAGCCTCCATCACCAGCAAGATGACGTCATCATTTTAAAGGAAACAGTTCCTTGTTTGTTTGGGTTTTTTTTGGACTGGATTGACTCGCTGCAATCCTTTTAGGCTCAGGACTTCTCATTCGATCAGTGTCCCATATAAGTGAATTTCTCCCAAGCCCATTATAATCATCGAGAAAAACACTTTGCGACTGTTTTCAGTAAGAACATTTCATAGCGCTTTAAAGTTCAATCTCTCAGGCCTGGATTAAGGAGCCGATTTGTTAAATCAGGAACTCACAAAATACCAAAATATCACCACCGGTGGATCATACCTCTCAGATGTTCTTATCTCAGTGCACTGTAACGAAAGCAAAAACAAACGTAACCAATAAAACACTCATATAATAACAAATACTGGGGCCCATTGCAAACATGTCCAAGCATAAAACCATCCTTCTCTCTCTTAGAGAAGGAAAACAATCCAAACCTCAATGATAGAATCAACCTAGTGTCAAACAAAACCCAAAGATCAACCAAATATTGTGTAGGCATACAGTTACCGAAACTCCTTTTTTTGCACCGACAAAAACATGTCGGATTTACTTGATTCAATAGTGGACAGTGGTTACCAGAGGTGTGGACTCGAGTCACATGACTTGGACTCGAGTCAGACTCGAGTCATTAATTTTATGACTTTAGACTTGACTTGAAAAAATGTTGTAAGACTTGTGACTTGACTTGGACTTTTACACCAATGACTTGGGACTTGAATTGGACTTGAACCGGTTTACTTGAAAAGACTTGATATTTTACCCCAAATATAAAATTTAACATGCATATTATATAGAGATTGAAAATGTGACGTCATTCACGGGTAGAACCGCAAAGGATTCTGGGAACTCGTGGCAAGAGGTACTAGCGCACACAGACTTTCAATTGAAATCAGTTATACAGCGATAAAAAGAAACACAAAAATGTCAAGAAGCTGTTGTATTATTAACTGCAATAGCGGGTCGCATGACAGCCACGGGAAGCCGACGGGTAAAGAGATCGGTTGTTATCGGATTACGTCGTTGAAGAGAAATTGTTCGAGCCATGTTTCCGAAGTAACAAAGACGCGACGGATGGCCTGGATTGCAGCCATTCAAAGACCAAATATAACGTCCCAGAACCCTCCAGCTCACAGGTTAGTCTGCTCCAAGCATTTACACGAAGGTCAGTGTTTTTTAGTAGTTAATACGTCATTTTTCATAAAATAATTGGTGATATAGGTTACAAGCAAGTCTGGCGCTGAACAGAAATGGTCGCGCTATGCTCCTTTGTTTATTGTGCATAAATAGTGAATTGTCCTGACACAATATTGCGTTTCGCTTCTGTTATTATGGTACATTGACAAAAACATATACTTTTATTCACAGGATAAAACTGTTGTTTTGTATCACTAATTGTCCAGTACGATTACAGCATACAATATTATTGTCACTGCTACATTTCTGTGATGCTACCAGAAATTATTTCCACTACTAATTAATTATCGTTGAGCTCAAAGGTCCTATTAATAAACGGTTAACGAATGTGTATTTATGACGACGATTTGTGAGACTGGTAAACTTATGATATGTACGATGGTCTTTCGTTCTACACTGTGCGTTTCAAGGTCCTGCACCCATCCGTCGGTAAACTGTACCTGGGCTTGTTGCAGTGACCTGAAGTTACTAAACTTCATGAGTGTATGCACTCACTCCAAGAACCGTATAATTATAAATATGCATATAAATATGCTACGATGAGATAGCTGACTTCATCTAACTAGCAAATGTTGTCCAGGCTACGTTGGTGATGCAGTTTTTTTTTTAATGTGTATGATATTTTTGTCATGCGATTTTAAAGCCGGTCCTACAACCGCATCCAAGAATAACATGCAGCTTATCTCAGAACTGTCGGTGAAAATTATTCTTGGAGCTAGGTTTAATTGAGCTGCATTTTAAAGAGGTGCAATTTCACAATTTGTGTATATTTTCTAAGTTCACTATTGTGTCATGTGTTGAGAAAAACACAGATTTAAAAATTACATGGTCTAATATTTACATTTAGCATATAACTGCAACATGCTTTTTTTCGTTTTTTTGAATGACTCGAAAGGACTTGAAATTCAAAGTTTCAGACTTGTGACTTGACTCGGACTTTTACACCAGTGACTTGAGACTCGACTCTGACTTGCCTGACATTACTTGAGACTTGACTTGAGACTTGAGGATAAAGACTTGAGACTTACTTGAGACTTGCAAAACAATGACTTGGTCCCACCTCTGGTGGTTACACACAAACGCTTTGCTTTGGCAGAAATTTAAACAACTGGGTTAAATCAACACAACCTTTTCATATTTTCTCCGGAATAAAACTCACACCGTTCATTCATCATTTTCACTCTCTACCACTGCTCCTTGTTAGGCTGTGTTAAGCACAGTGAACAATTCAGTGGAGGCCTTGAGCCATAAACAGACATCACGCACACGCATTGTTTTCATTACCAAACTGCAATAGACCCTGTCCCCTAAATCAACACAAATGCCCTCTGTGTGGCATGAAATGCATTTAACCAATAAACAATCAATGGCGTCTTGTTGTTGTAACCGACTCCGTATTTAGATGTTTGTGTGCAGCATTTGTTAGTAAAGCATTCTTCATTGCATCAGCGTGTGTGTGTGTATCACTCTTCATTCTGAGTCTGTGCATGTAGATGTGTGTGTTTGTGTGGGTGTTTGTGTTCATCACTTTCCTGTTGTGGTGTTCTGGGTAAACCACGGCCTGAAGCGTGCCCTTGGATCCTGCCCTCCTCCATTTCAGTATGTTTACATCCATCGGTTCTGCTGCTCAAAGTTCTGTCCATACTGGTTCTGGCCCCAGTTGGGGCAGTCCTTTTCTCCAGTGTCCTGCATCTTCTCCTTGTTCCGCTCCTCCTTAACTTGACCCTTTTTCTTCTGTAGCTCCTTCAGGGTTTTGATACGCAGCTCAATCGTCTGGATGTCCGTGCCAAGCTCCAGTCTACGCTGCTGCTCCAGCTCTTCCTCTGTTTCTCCCAGCCAAGTCAAGATTTTTGTTCATGTCAGAGGTCCTGAGCCTGCCAGAGCTCCCAGTGCCCAATCACTCTTTAAGTCTGGGACTCTGAGCTGCTGGGATCTGCTAGTCGCCCATCAGTCACAGATATCCCATATATGAGGAGTCCGTTTCTGTGCTTGCAGAAGTGCGGCTGCTGTCCGTTTGTTGCAGGTGGAAACGGCTGACATCCAGAGGGTGTATATGAGAGTCTGCAGCAGCAACCTCCCCAGTGGAAGACCTCAGTGTTTGTTCTGTTAGTTTAACAAAGGCCTCAGGGCTCTCTCTTGTTAGATTATAATATTATTTTATGCCATGTTATACCCCTAACTAAAGATTGTGAATTATTATGTAGTTTTAGTTTGCATTATTCTCCTGAATTAGAAGAAGCTGATAACTATTGCATTCGTTAAACTGATTTGCATTACATTAGACTGCTGATTTATTGTGGATGAATGATATTGTTTTATGATGTTATAAGAAAATACTGTTTGCAGAAAGTCATCGCCTTATTTGTCTGATTAGAAGAGAACAGAATATACTGGAGTTTTCTGCCCCAACTCAGCAGGAGCAGATAAACGGGGAGCCAAGGTTGTAGCTTAGGCACCGTGTGAGAGAAAGCATGTGAATGTTTAGGCTTTTATGATAAGGTGGGAGAACCAGAGGCTATAAGAGTTTGAGCAATGCTCCACCATTTTGAGATCTGAGGCTGTCTGCATACAGTGTCCATCTCCCACGCGTGTGATCATTAAAATCATCGTTTGACTTAACCCGGCCGGACCAGTGTTGTTATTGTGGTTTTTTCTCTTGTCTCAAGCATGCAATGTCTTTGAATGGCTGCAATCCAGTCGCCTCTTTGTTACTTCGGAAACATGGCTCGAACAATTTCTCTTCAACGACGTAATCCGATAACAACCGATCTCTTTACCCGTCGGCTTCCCGTGGCTGTCATGCGACCGGCTATTGCAGTTAATAATACAACGGCTTCTTGCCATTTTTTGTGTTTCTTTTTATCGCTGTGTAACTGATTTCAATTGAAAGCCTGCGTGCGCTAGTACCTCTTGCCACGAGTTCCCAGAATTCTTTGCAGTTTTACCCCTGAGTGACGTCACATTTTCAATCTCTATTGCCCAGTAGAATTAAAGCATACAATATTATTGTCACTGCTACATTTCTGTGATGCGTACCAGAAATTATTTCCACTACTAATTAATTACCATTGAGCTCAAAGGTCCTATTAATATTGGTTAACGAATGTGTATTTATGCTGTCTTTTTCTTTTCTTTTTTTTCACTTAAATGACCTCGGACAAGAAAGCCTATTTTTTCTGTTGTTCAATACTGAAGGAATTTAAACTTTATATGCAGAACATTGTAGAATATTTTTAAGGTTATCTGCTATAAAAAGCCAGACCAGGAAAATCTCCTTCATGTTTTTCTGTTTTTTATTCTCAGTTACTTTCACACAAAGGCATCTGCTGTGATGTTCACAATTCTGATGAAGTCAGTACTGATAAATGATCAGAATTATAATATTTCTGACTGTCTGCGGCTAAGTTGAATCGAATCGGGACTTTGAAAATGGATTATAGAAATCAGTGATGATACCCAGCCCTAGTGAGCAGCCTAGGCACGACAGAAGTGGATGTAGCTGTAATAGGAAAAGAACTATTGCTAACTTTTCTGTTAAGGCCTGATCCCTCTGAAATTCATAGCCAGTGCTCTGACACGGTGTCATCAATCTTTGAATGCTGAAAAAGCACAGTGTATCCAGAAAAACACATTGTATTATATAAATTATTATAAAATTTGTGTGCGCCTAACTTTTGTGCCGGTACGCCTAACTTTTTAAAGTTCTAGACTAACTTCTAGACTAGACTAACTTTTTGCCATGGGCGTACCGGTACGCCTAACTTTTTAAAGTTAGGCGTACCGGTACGCCCATGGCAAAAAGTTAGTCTAGAGCCCTGTACCGTCATTAAGAAGCGGCAAAACGAATGTGTCTACGCGAGCTAATTTGCGATGTGCACCGCTGGCCTGGCCATTAATTTTTTTTAATACACCTTCTCAGATAATTTCACTGCGTGTCGTGCCCAGGGCTGTACTGGGACAAAAATCGCTCTGGGCATTTTGACTACAGACCGGCCCACCAGGTATTAAAGCCATAAAGCCTTTGAATGAAAACAAACACTGTTGTGACAGTGATGTACAGTCTTGTTGGTATATGTATGATTTCTATACATTTTACATCAGATAAAAACTTTGGTTGTAAGCTTCAGATAATTATTTAATAACAGCCAGACATTTTAAATGAGAATAAGAAAGTATTTTTATGTGCCCCACTGTCCCTGTCAATGCCCTACCTGGTCCCCTGGCAAAGTCCCCTGCACAGTTACCAGCTGTCAGCTACTTAGAAAAGGATCCTGGTGTTATTTGTCTCTCAGAAACAGTTCATAACTTCAACTCATTCATGTCACCTAAAAGGTAAACCTGTTTCTCCATCACCTGTTCAGCTCTGATGATTCAGTAAGGACATCTCCTGGTTTCATCTTCATGTTTCCCTCTCATCCAAACCGACATCATGACCAGCAGGTTTACAGCTGTGGCTCCAGCAAACTTCAGCTGATGCTAGAAAGTAATATTGAATAAATTCGAACACCAGCTGATCAAGCTTAAACGTGCTGCTGTTGTTTTGCGCGACATCCGCTGGTTTCTTCTTTCTGGCGCAAAGTGGGCGATAAACAAACAAGAGAGACGATCAGCTGATCATTGATCAGTTTCATGATTGAAGTAGAAACGGGAGAGGGAGGGGGGAGAATGAGAGAAGAAGAGGCAGCTGTGCAGCGTAACGACAGAATAAATCCAGCTTTGTGTCTTCATCATTGTAGCTAAAGTCCGGGACAAACTGTGTTCCTTTCCAGCTCAAAATGATACCCATAATATTTTCTCTGAATACGTGACGATTCCATTTTTATGGGACGGTCGGCAACTCTACTAACTAACTAACCTTATGAACAAAATAAAGTTATGGTTTATTATGGTTATGCCATCAGTTAACCCTTCGTGTATCAGCTGTGACACGCATGCCCGGGGTTGCCGACCCTGTTCATAGGTATTGTTGTCACTGAGTGTAGTAATGTTTATTTGCTCTGCTTCTTCTTGTCAGGGATAAAATACATATCTATACTTTTTGTGTCCCAGCTGAGTATCAGGAGGAGAAGAGTCTGGTGGAGCAGCAGAGGAAAAGTTTCAGCCATTTGGACTCAGCTCAGCCACTACAGAGGAAACAATGACTTCAACACAGGAGGTGAGAAAAATATCACAGTTACTGTTATTGAAACTGTGTGCACAGCTGGTTGTTAACAGCAGCTTTATATTTTCCATCCTGGGCTCCTCCACACATGCAGAATGTACGTCACAAACAAAAAACACAAAAGTTACAAGAAAATACAAAGACCATATTTTATCAGCACACATTGCAAGAACAATATCATCAGTTGAACTCTTGAATTTTTCATGAAGTAAAAGATTTTCTCCAGTGATCAATATTTCTTAAGTTATGTCATTTTCATTCCAACTCCCATTGTAACAGTCTAAGGAGCTTGGAAAGAAAAGCGTCTGGTCTTCTTTAAGTTGCTTGAAGACGTTTCGCCTTCATCCAAGAAGCTTCTTCAGTTCTAGGGTCAACTGGTGGAGAGTCCCAGATTTAAGCCCTGTGGGAGTAACCCACAGAGAGGGGCAATGGACCCCCTGATGATCCTCTGCCTAATCACATGAGCCAAGGTGTGAAAACGGGTGTGGGTCACAATCAGCCAGGGTTTCGGGTGAGTTCATTGTGAAACCTGGCCCCACCCTATCATGTGATTTCCTGAGGTCAGATGGCCCAGGATAACTAGCCCGGGTTCAAGGCTCACTAGAGCCCGTGAGAACACCGGACTCCCGGCAAATCGTTTTCAAACCCACCGCCGTCTTTCGCTACTCAGGTTAAACATGATATATAAGTCACTTAGATAACTTAAAAATATTATTGTTTGGCTTTTTTTAGTATTTTATTTGTTCCTGAGTAAATCGGTTTGGCTGAGATTAAAGTTATAGTTTTTACACAGCTGAATAAACGTCAAGCAGACAGCTGATTATCAGAAGTGTGAGGTGCTCGAGAATTTACTCTGTTGTCCTGTTACATTTTAGATAGCAAGGAGCAGACGGCTGAGTTTATTAAACTTCACCAAAAAAATCTGCAAATTTCAATCAAATTTAAAAAGCTATCATCCTGTCTTTAAGGTATGTGCTAACTAAAAATAAACACTTAAAGCTGTAAGCTAATGATAGTTATATAAGAGCAGCTGCATGCTGGTGCAATAAGCTGTACGTTTTATGTCCAATGGATGCATGATCTGATTAGTCGACTATCAAAATAATCGTTTGTGGCAGCCCTACAGCACAGCCATGTTTTTGTCTGTAGAAACCCTTGTTGCATTTGAAATATACAGTGGGGCAAATAAGTATTTAGTCAGCCACCGATTGTGCAAGTTCCCCCACCTAAAATGATGACAGAGGTCAGTAATTTGCACCAGAGGTACAAATCAACTGTGAGAGACAGAATGTGAAAAAAAAATCCATGAATCCACATGGTAGGATTTGTAAAGAATTTATTTGTAAATTAGGGTGGAAAATAAGTATTTGGTCAATAACAAAAATACAACTCAATACTTTGTAACATAACCTTTGTTGGCAATAACAGAGGTCAAACGTTTACTATAGGTCTTTACCAGGTTTGCACACACAGTAGCTGGTATTTTGGCCCATTCCTCCATGCAGATCTTCTCGAGAGCAGTGATGTTTTGGGGCTGTCGCCGAGCAACACGGACTTTCAACTCCCGCCACAGATTTTCTATGGGGTTGAGGTCTGGAGACTGGCTAGGCCACTCCAGGACTTTCAAATGCTTCTTACGGAGCCACTCCTTTGTTGCCCGGGCGGTGTGTTTTGGATCATTGTCATGTTGGAAGACCCAGCCTCGTTTCATCTTCAAAGTTCTCACTGATGGAAGGAGGTTTTGGCTCAAAATCTCACGATACATGGCCCCATTCATTCTGTCCTTAACACGGATCAGTCGTTCTGTCCCCTTGGCAGAAAAACAGCCCCATAGCATGATGTTTCCACCCCCATGCTTCACAGTAGGTATGGTGTTCTTGGGATGCAACTCAGTATTCTTCTTCCTCCAAACACGACGAGTTGAGTTTATACCAAAAAGTTCTACTTTGGTTTCATCTGACCACATGACATTCTCCCAATCCTCTGCTGTATCATCCATGTGCTCTCTGGCAAACTTCAGACGGGCCTGGACATGCACTGGCTTCAGCAGCGGAACACGTCTGGCACTGCGGGATTTGATTCCCTGCCGTTGTAGTGTGTTACTGATGGTGACCTTTGTTACTTTGGTCCCAGCTCTCTGCAGGTCATTCACCAGGTCCCCCCGTGTGGTTCTGGGATCTTTGCTCACCGTTCTCATAATCATTTTGACCCCACGGGATGAGATCTTGCGTGGAGCCCCAGATCGAGGGAGATTATCAGTGGTCTTGTATGTCTTCCATTTTCTGATGATTGCTCCCACAGTTGATTTTTTTAACACCAAGCTGCTTGCCTATTGTAGATTCACTCTTTCCAGTCTGGTGCAGGTCTACAATACTTTTCCTGGTGTCCTTCGAAAGCTCTTTGGTCTTGGCCATGGCGGAGTTTGGAGTCTGACTGTTTGAGGCTGTGGACAGGTGTCTTTTATACAGATGATGAGTTCAAACAGGTGCCATTCATACAGGTAACGAGTGGGGGACAGAAAAGCTTCTTACAGAAGACGTTACAGGTCTGTGAGAGCCAGAGATTTTCCTTGTTTGAGGTGACCAAATACTTATTTTCCACCCTAATTTACGAATAAATTCTTTGCAAATCCTACCATGTGGATTCATGGATTTTTTTTTTCACATTCTGTCTCTCACAGTTGAAGTGTACCTCTGGTGCAAATTACTGACCTCTGTCATCATTTTAGGTGGGGGAACTTGCACAATCGGTGGCTGACTAAATACTTTTTTGCCCCACTGTATGGTGGTAAGGCAGATGTCTAACAGTGTGCAAATCTCATTGTAGCACATCATTGTAATGTGATACTATCGTCAGAAGGTGGTGGCAACACACCTACAACGTGTTTGTTGACTCTTTGATTCCACTAATGGAGTCAGTTTGTTCCACGACTGCATTTCACTCACTGACTCTGTTTGTATCTCTGTCACTGCAGGACCAACATGGAGCGAGAAGTCAGCGCTCTCAGGAGGCCGACAAACCTCACAGAAGAAAGAGAGAGAAAACATACACCTGTGACGAGTGTGGGAAGGGTTTTACCAAGGCTGGGAGCTTAAAAACACACCAACTCTTCCACAGTGGAGTTAAAGCATACAGCTGTGAGTTGTGTGGAAAGTCTTTTACCCAGACTGGAGACTTAAAAAGACACCAACTCATCCACAGTGGAGTTAAAGCGTACAGTTGTGAGTTGTGTGGAAGGTCTTTTACTTATAGTCACGCCTTAAAATCACACCAAGTCATCCACAGTGGAGTTAAAGCGTACAGCTGTGAGTTGTGTGGAAAGTCTTTTACCCAGACTGGAAGCTTAAAAACACATCAACTCAGACACACTGGAGTTAAAGCGCACAGCTGTGATCAGTGTGGGAAGGATTTTGCCCATCCTAGAGGCTTAAAAATACACAAACTCATCCACAGTGGAGTTAAACCATACAGCTGTGACTTGTGTGGAAAGTGTTTTACCTATAGTCAGTCCTTAAAATTACACCAAGTCACCCACAGTGGACTTAATGCGTACAGCTGTGATCAGTGTGGTAAAGCTTTTGTGACATACAACGAATTAAAGCAGCACATGTTTACCCACACTGAAGAGAGACCTTATAAATGTGACCTGTGTGAAATGGCTTTTAAAGATCCACGTTCCCTGAAAGTACACCAACAGATCCACACCAGAAAGAGACTCTACAAGTGCAGTTACTGTGAGGTATGTATTTATATTTTTTACAATTTCAGTTACTGCAAGTATTATGTGAATGAAATTTTATTTCAAAGCTAAATGAGACATGAAAATGTCATGTACAGAATAGGGTGTGTATTGGTAAGAATCTGGCGATACAATATCTATCATAATACAGGGGAGATGATACGATATATTGTGATACTAAATACCAGACGATATTTGTGTTTAGGACTGAATTTAATTAGGAAAACTCACAGTAAACAGTCCAAACTGTTAAATGCTTGACATGAAACATCTAAAACAAAAACACTCTAAGTTCAAAATGAATGGAGAAATTAACATCTGCCTTATGAGAAGTCAAATAAACAAACAAAAACTACTTTACTGAAATATCAACTATTTCTTTAACATGAAAAAAGGTAAACAATGTAACATGTTGTTACTTACTAAGTACTATGATTGTAAAATACTTATCCAAAAACTGCTCTATGGAGCATCAAAACAAAGCACTTTTTATGTGACCTTAACATAAACAAATATAAATCAAAAATGAAACTGCTTGAAGAATCCATCCAAGTAAACATTAACAAACAATGTAAAGTGCTATTACAGCTAAGTGTTAATAAAATAAAGTACAGCTCTGCAGTGTCCATCAATGGAACACTTTTAGTACAACCTGAAAAAACTCATCTAAATAAAAGTGCTTATGAGACTCAACCAAAATACCAAACATTCTCATATCAGAGATTTTACATGTTAGTGTTTTCTCAGTGCTTATTTTTCAATTTCCAGATCTTTGTGCAGGAATACAAGCTGGTCGACATAGTCAGCTCTCAGGACACTTCTCTGTGCATTTACTATGTCTCCTGCAGAGGAGAAAACTCTCTCTGCAGAGACACTTGTTCCAGGAATGCATAGGAAACTCCTTGCTACTTTGGATAGTTGAGGGTATTACTGTTCATGGTCCTTCCACCAACTGAGAGGATTTCCTGTGAGAGGCAAAGGGCTCTCATCTCTATACCTCTTGATCTCAGCTGCAGCAACATCATGTTCTGATTTTGGTGCAGTATTGTCACTAGTAGAGGCAAATGTAGCTCCAAGCAAGTCCACCAATGCACAGGAGGTCCTCTGTCTCTTTAGGGGTGGCCGAGGGATGGAGTCAAAGCTGTCTTTGTTATGTGGGTGATGAGCCTCCTCTGTGGCATTCTCTTCCTCCACTTGTTTGTCAGTCTCCTTATTCTTTTGCTCCTTAAAAACATTAAATTCAAATAGTATTAATGTCACAAAGTCAAAATTCAAATCCAAGATTCACCCTGTTCTGCACTAATATCTGATGACAAATGTCATCAATATACTTTTTTTTTTTTTACTTTATTCACTTCAGTTGAATTTCAGTTGAATTTTTCCAAGTAAATTCATTCATTTATTTACTTACTTTTTTCCCTTCTTTATCACAGTCACTCACCACAGTGTCCAACAGTCTGGAATAGGTCTCACTGGTCTCTGCTTCAGACAGGAAGGGCAGGTCCTTAAACTGAGGATCAACAGTTGATGCCATCCATAGTGTCTCCCTCTCATTTACATATCTCTTTCCCAGATCTTCTGCTATGGCAGTCTTAATGTTCCTTACTGTCGGTGTATCATCAACACTTTCTTGTGCACCCATCACAAGCTTGGCATGAAGAGGAGCAATGATGGACAGGGTTGGCATGCCCTCCTCTGACATCACCAGGGTGGCGTCCTTCATAGGCTTGAGTGCCCTGACAACTTCTTTTGCACATGTGATGTCAGACTCACTTAATGTGAAGATTTCTTTTTCACTCTTCCTAACTTCTGCAGAAAGCAGAGCTGCACAGATGGCTGGTTGCTGTTCTAAAAATCGTTCTATCATATCATAGGAGCTGTTCCATCTTGTTATTACATCCGAGATCAATCTGTGAGCAGGTAGCTGAAGGAGGCGCTGTTTCTGCTTCAACTGATTGCTGGCTGTGGTGCTGCGCCAAAAAAAGGCTGTTACACGTCGGATCCTCCCGAGAAGTCGCACCACGGATTGTATTTTCAGTGCTTTCTGTGAGGCGAGATTCAGACTGTGTGCAAAACATTGTATGTGCGTTATGCCTGCAAGTCTAGCCGCGAGAGCCATGTTTGGTGCATTATCGGTAACAACAACAAGGTCCTTTGCGTTCAATCCCCATTCAGCCACAGCATCAGTTAGTAACGCTGCAATGTGCTCACCTGTGTGACTGTCATGCATGGCTCGGGTTTGTAGTACATGAGACTGAAGGTTCCACTGGTCCGTTATGTGATGTGCTGTAACAGTTACGTACGATTCAGTGGCTCTCGAAGTCCAAGCGTCGCATGTCAAAGCAACTGTCTCTGCCGAGCTGAGAGAGTCCAGCACTGTCGCTTTGACTTCTTGGTACAACTTTAATAGAGCGATGTCCGTGATGTGTTGTCGGGAAGGAACGGTGTAACGGGGCTCCAGCGTTTTAATCATATTACAAAATCCTTTATTCTCCACAACACTCAGAGGGCGCATGTCTTTGCAAATAAAAACAAGTACTGACTGCGTTATTTTTCTTGCACGAGTTGAAGTTGCTGGTAGTTTTGAAAAGTTAACTTCTTCAATTGTCCGTTGAGCGGGATCACCTCGTTTCGTTTTAAAATTAGCATTTGGCGCTACATCGCTATGGTGTCTACACACGTGTGTTCGTAAATTCGTGGTATTACCCGAATATTTGACTCTGGCGGTGCAGATTTTACAGACTGCATAGCTCTTGTCATAGTCTTTACTGCCTTCTTTTGTCCTAAATCCAAAATAAGTCCACACATCAGCTTTGAAAGTTGCTGGGGCCGGCTGTATCCTCTCCTCTTCGGTCATCAGTTAGCTAGCACAATTGGCCACACATCCACTGTTCTACTTCGTTGGTTTTTGGCAAACTAGACGCTTCTACAGTTATCGCGAGACCTCGTTTTTCCGTAACGTAAAGGCGGTAAAAACTGCCATCTCCAAACTCCCAGACCCACTCGGCGAAGTTGTCATGCTCCCAAACACTCCCCTGTCCACCAGTCTCTCCACCAAACATTGTTTAATTTCCACCTTCTTAGAATGCAACGGAACATCCACATTGAATAAATTAGCCACTACTAACAAATCTGCTTTATTGCACCGCTCCAACTTTTCAATGGAGGGCTGTTGCGCAAAATCATCCATGTCAAACGACATCATGAGCAAAGCAAAAAAGAAAAACACAACTCTGCAGACAACCAACCACATCCAATCACTCTAGGTCCGCAAAACTCGCGCCCAATGCATAGATGGATGACACTCTCCCTTTTTCCTCAACTCCCACATTGACGGTCCCCCCACCGTAAACATCAAAAGGAAACAAATTACACGAACGAAAAAGGGACGAGCCCCTAGGTTAGTATCTTGTAGCATCCAGAGGTTTAAACATCAATCTTCCCATTAAGTAGATTACCTAAAAATGAAGAGTTGTTTTCGCCCAGTAAGCTGAGCGTTATAATGTAAACAGTAAAATGTAATTGGACGTTGGCAGAGATGCTCTTTATTTAAGGAAATGTTCAGGATTAAAATGTTGAAGCAATTCCCCGACTTACACTGTGTTTGTGTCTTTGTTTAGAAACAGAGCGACACAGATGGATCCAGTTCTCGACCCTGTCATCACTGTGGTGGTGGGAAAGACTTTCGCTGTGACCTTTGTGGAAAAACCTTTAATCGGCAGCGGAACCTAAAATGGCACCAACGTAGACACACTGGAGACAAAATGAACTACTGCAAAGAATGTGGGAGAGGCTTCCCCACACGGAGTCAATTAAAAATACATGAACTCATTCACAGTGGAGTCAAAAAGCACGTGTGTGACCAGTGTGGGTCATCCTTCACCACTGCAAGTGAGATTAAAGTGCATAAACGAGTCCACACCGGAGAGAAACCATACAAGTGCAGACACTGTGACGGAAGCTTTTCACGGTCAGGTAGTCGTAACCTTCATGAACTTACACACATTGAAGGGAACTTCAGCTGTGACCAGTGTGACAAGAGCTTCAGGAATCTCAGTTCATACTCCGAACATAAACGATCCCACGCTGTAAATAAACAGTTTCACTGTTACCAATGTGCAAAAACATTCACTTCATTATCTGCTCTGTGCAAACATCAGCGTGATCATGCAGGACTGAAATCACTGGATCACAATGAATCTGATGGGACAGAAAGATCCTCTTCTGGTTTCAGGGTCGGACTTAAAAACCTTGAGGCTCCACAGAGTTCAGCTGGAGTCTCCTGTAGAGAGTGTCAGCTGATGTCACCCTTGGATCTGATGAGGTAGCTCTGCTTTCTGGACCTGCAATTAATAATCCTGCCTCTTAAATTTATGAAGTTGCAAAGTATTGTCCTCCTTCCTTTTTCTTTTAGTTTTCTGTCATTTCTTAAAGATTGTTTTGCCTGAATGTTGAATCTCTCTCTCGTGGTTTGATCAGTAAATCTCATGTGGCTGGCTGCACTTAGAGGGAACCTGCTATACTGCACATGAATTCAATTTTGCATTAGATATTGTTGAATTCTTCTTTATTTTGTTGTATCCCTTTATGGATGTGTAAAGGAAATAAATGCAGACATAATGGTTTACTACTGATCTAGCTAACCTATTCCACGAGCACAACATGGCATGGGCCAAAGTCAGGAGAACTAAGCTACACACTGATTGGTTGCTTTTCAAGCAGCTGTGTGATGCATACACAGTTGTCATTAGAAAGGTCAAAGCTGATCATTTTGTTGTGGAGACTTATAGGGGCTATTTCAAACAAATAGCCCCTATAAGATTTGGGTGACGATAAAATTACCTTGTACATTGTGAATGGGTTAAATGCAGAGGAACTATTTCCCTATGGGGACTAACACGCACACTTGTAATGAAACTGTTGTTTGGCTTAATGAACATTTTATGATGTCCCTGAAACTCTAAATCAGGGGAGTCAAACTCATTTTACATCACAGCTTCTGTGACCTTTAGTGGGCCAGCCCAGTGAAACTCCCCTTTCTGTCAGTAATGAAATTACATATTTAACTGCTTTTATACACAACAAATGAGAAAGAAAGAAATCTGTCAGCATAATTGTTTGGACTTGAATTGTGAGAAATAAATTTAGAATTGCAGAAAAAGTTCTGACTGTACAGTTGTTGTTTTTTTTAACCCTATAAGATAAGATAAGATGACCTTTATTAGTCTCACAGGTGAGAAATTTGTGTTGTTACAGCAAAAGTGCAAAGTTATGTAGCAGAAATTAGAAAACACTGGAATGCAATAAAATAAAACAGAAATACAAATACTATATACAACTGAGTAGGAAAATACAACTTCGTCAGAAGAAGAATTGCACATATAGCAGTCTTATTGCACATGTGTGTGTTTGATCAGCTGCAAAAGTCTTTGTTGTGGAGTCTGACAGCAGTGGGGAGGAAAGACCTGCGAAATCTCTCCGTCCCACACCGTGGGTGCCGCAGTCTCCCACTGAAGGAGCTGCTCAGTGCTGTCAGAGTCTCCTGCATGGGGTGGGAGATGTTGTCCAACAGGGATGACAGCTTAGCCACCGTTCTCCTGTCACTCACCACCTCCACTGGGTCCAGAGGGCAGAACAGAGCTGGCCCTTCGGATCAGCCTGTTCAGTCTCTTCCTGTCCCCGGCAGAGATGTTGCCGCCCCAGCAGACCACACCATAGAAGATGGCTAAGGCCACCACAGAGTCATAGGTCTTCAGGAGTGGGCCCTCCACTCCAAACGACCTGAGTCTCCGCAGCAGGGAGATCCTCTATTACTCCCATTGTAGGCAATCCATCTTTTAAACCATCTATTCTTCACAGTACATTTAGACTTTGGAAACCGGTAGGACTTTGCACAATCGGTAATCTATACTAGGAGGATGTTTTTGCCTCTTTCAAGCAGTTACAAGAGCTATACAAGCTACAAGGGAGCAACTTTTTTCTCAGATACCTCCAGATAGGAGACTATGTCAGGAAATGCATTTCGAGTCATTGTGAGTTTAGTTTAGTGTAGTTTTCTCTGGTCCCCTCCCCAATCAGACCAGGAGGGACATGTTTACCTGCATATTCTCCTTAACTTGCTGGTTGTCTGTGTGGTTTCCAAAAAATGATGTGGGCTTCATAGATAACTGGGAAGCTTTCTGGAGGAAACCTGGTCTTGTTATGAGAGACAGCATCCATCCCACTTTGGATGGAGCAGCTCTCATTTCTGGAAATTGATCAAATTGATCAAACCCCCCAAAATGTGACTATCCAGAGTTGGGACCAGGAAGCAGAGTTGCAGTCTTACACGCCTCTCTGTAGTTTCTCTCCTGTCACCCCCACAAAACCCCATCTCCATAGAGACTGTCAGCTCCCAAACTGTCACGTCTGGCGTGGCAGGCGTGTGGAGTAGGAGAATAGGACTCAAGATGCAACTTTTGATGTAAGTGAGCTTTATTTTATAAGGTGGGTGAAAACAAACGGAAACAGCAAAAGCGAGGATGAAAACTAAGCAAAACCTAAACTGGGAAAAACTAACGAAACAAACCTGAAACCAAAAACAGAGATGCTGCTTCAGAAGCACTGTGTCGAGCATTGATTTGTTTGGCCGGAGTCACGTGATCAGTGACATCTGAAGCTTCATTTAGAACATAAGTGATTCAGTGGTTTATAAGGAAGTGAATCATTCATAAGATTTGTGGAGTGTTTTGATAGTGAGAGATAGCAAACCACTGGTCATTCCACTGAGAGAAACTGAGTCAGGGGAGGTTTTGTCATGTGTGGGAGTGTTTTATCTGAAAACGTGAAAAACTTGAAAATGTCAGAAAACAGCTTTTCATAATGTAAATATTATTACAGTATATAACTTTAGAAACACTTCCATTTGACTTGAATTTAATATTATAAAAAATGTAAACTTAAAATGTTATTCTAAAATGTGCAGCAATTTAATTGGTTTATTCTTTTTAGGCGATAGTCTGTGGGACCAAGGAAGGCCTTATACCTGCATCTCTACCAACTTGCAATTTCTGGGCACTCCAGCCTCTTCTGTTTCAAGCAAGAGGATTTTCTCTAAGGCAGGAAAAGAAACAGACTCGGTCATCATACAGTGAAGCAAATTCTCTTATGAAATCAAAATGAAAAAGGGTTACCTTAAATGGATCATGTTTTTACTTTGCAAGTTCATAAGTAGGGCTGGGTTTCGATTATCGATTTTACGATTAAAATCGATTCTAGCTTGGATAAAGTGATTTTTAAATATACATTTATTTTGCCTGAAACGCTAGAATCTCCACACATAGGACTCAGTTCTGCTTCTACGTGTGAGGACGGCAAGATGGCGAACTAAGCAGCTGTCCTTATCTTAGCTCTGGTGCAAGGTACCTTTTAGCCCTCCTTTTTTGATGATTTGTTCCCTCAAAAATCTTACGCCGACTTCACAAAGATGCCAAAAAACCAGAAGAAGGACAAAGGGGAAAGCAAGTCTTCCCAGAACGATAAAATACAAGATTTGGCTTCAGCTGCGGATGATCACAACTACTGCCTCTCAGACATGGAGTTTGAAAGTGGCGAAGGGAAAAAAAGAAATCTGGAGGAAATTAATGACTTGCTTCTCTCGACTCTGTCTAAAGGTGACCATCCGAGAAAGATTGCTAATCCCAGTCCCACAGCGAGCGACATACTGGCAGCTATTCAAGCTCTCCACATGCGATTTGATAAACAAGATGACAAAATGGCGGACATTAACAACAAATTATCGGAGAATGCCTCGTTGATTGCCAGTCGTGCTGAGTCCATTGAATTCAATGCAACTGAAGTCCGTGAAGTCCGTCCCTAAACAGGAAAGTAAACTAAGTTTTTATTTTTTTATATATATTCAAGTTTGATATTTTTAATATTTTGAACTCTATTTTTATTTATCTTTAATGCTACGCACGTGTTTATCCTTTGTGTCGTTGAATGTTAGAGGTTTCAGGGAAAAGGTTAAAAGAAAAGCAATGTTGTAAACAATGAAACAAAAGTTAACTAAAATAAATTACAGGTTGCAATAAAATAAACCACTAAACAAACCATCTTTATGGTGTAATTATTTCATGTATAGTTGTTTGTTTGTTTGTTTGTTTGTTTGTTTTACTGTGTAATAATATTCAACACTGCTATCAATACATTTTTCAAAAAACATCTGTGCAAAATGGGTTTAAAAACAAAAACAACTGTGGGATACTGTTCTTCCGTGATTTGAACCAGGGAAACAAATTGTGGCAGGATCAGCCTGATATTATTTGTATCCCACTGTAACTTAACTGTATAAAGAGCTAATATCACCAAAATGTCATTATAAGAAGTGTTTGTGAAATAAAAATAAAGAATGTGGGATACTGTTTGTCCCACAATTGGACAGCCAGTGCGTGCTCCCTACACAGGGGAAATAAATTCTGTTAGTGATACATACTATGGCACCACCATGGTATGTATAACTTATAGTCAGACTAAAGCCAGACTTTCAGATCCTCCCTGTCTGGAGGTAACGCTCCCTGATTCCTAAATGTACTCTTTTTCCAGTGGATTAAGGTTTGTTGCAGGTTACACAGGGATAAGGGTATCCAGGTTTTCCTTTCAGCAACTTCAACTGGGTGACCATGGCTCAGGGGGTTTGGGAAGCGTATCTGTAACCGGAAGGTCGCCAGTTTGAACCCGGGCTCTCTGTCCTGGTCGTTGTGTCCTTGGGCAAGATACTTTACCCTACCGCCTACTGGTGTTGGCCAGAGGGGCTGATGGCGCGATATGGCAGCCTCGCTTCTGTCAGTCTGCCCCAGGCTACAACCGATGTTTTTCTGGGTTTGGCGCATGTTGCTGTATGCCTCACAAAATCTCTAAGTCTAAGTCTTGTGTGTGATTGTTCTAACATAAACAGCTCCATCAGTTTCCCTGACTCTGTGGTTGCCTTCGGTGTGCAGCACTGCTACAAATTGCTAACTGTTTTGGCAACTACAGGTTGTCCACTGTTGCCGAGTATTATATGGCCATGGAGGTAGCTACAACTGCTTGGAGGTTGAGGTTGCTCTAGAAATTGTATCGATACAGTGGCATTTATAAATGCACACTAGCTCCTACTATGCTTCCATCAGTCTGAAAGAATATTTGTCATTTAGAACAACTCAAGAGTCAACCTGCTCCCCAGTTGGTTGTATTCTGGTTATAAATCTATAGAACAGGAAGGTTACTGAGTGCAAATGTAATAGTTAATTAGTTAAGGAATTTCTTTTAAGTATGACTTTCTCTCTATGTAGACAGCAACAGATATGTGATTTGAATAATTAGAAACATATTGCATGTAATTACCAACCTGAAGGAATGAGGATGAGGATATAGATGTATTGGCAAGACAGTCATTCAAATCATAATCTCTTGATTTGCAGATACATTGAACAAAGCTGAAGTTAAGTATTATAATTATACAGAGTCCCAAGAATGTGGCAGGATAACTGGAATATCAGCATTCATAAAACATTCAGAAATATGGTCACTGGAAGAGAGTGGGTAGGTACCAGAGAGAAGAAACAGACAAGTACCAAACGGCAATGTGTGCTAACTAGAGGTCAGCGATCTGTCGGCTTCAGCCCCGACGGCGGGTCCGTGTCCATGTGAGAAAGGGGACATTTTACTGATTCTGATGCATCGGCGGGTCCGCGCTTTATGTTTACGTCTTTGTGCAGAATCCGTGTTCCTGCTCTCATTTACTGTTTTAGCTGTTTGGTGGTTGTTGAAATTTTGTGAGGTTTAAACTGAGATTCTGGCTTTTCGGGCAAAATAAATTTATATTTAAAAAATCAATTCAGGATTTTAATGAATCGATATGACATTATCCAAGCAAGAATCGATTTCAATTGATAAATCGATAATCAAAACCTACCCTTAGTGCTTACTGCAAAGAAATTGAATCTGTTAAGCATGCACTGTTAGAATGCCAGGCACATGTCCAGGAGAGGAAGACGTTAATGGCAAATTTTGAGAAGCTAAAGATATTTTACATTTGAAAAACAGCCAGAAAAACTGTCTCAGGTCTGTGGTCAGCTGTTGAAATTTGTGATTAGAATGGATGCGTTTTTTTCCAGTTCCTGATCCACATTCCAGTCCAGTAGGTGGCGGTAATGCACTTTTGCAAAATGCCATTACACTTAAAAGAAGACTAAGAAGAAGAGTAAGGCTATCCCACTAGCATTGTTTTTATCGATAGTTGTGTCAGTCTGCTGACTTCGGCTCCATCACGGAGGTTCTCTCTGTTTGTGGGCTCATCTAAAGGTAAGTGTTTAGTAGGGATGGAAACTGAGATCATTTAGTCTAATTCCTTGGAATTGTTAGTCTGCCCGTCTACCCCCTGTCTTTTCTTACACTCGCGCTGTATTCAGCTGTTTTCAGTTCGTGTGTTGAAAAATGGTGGCGCAGTCTACAGCGTGGACATTGGCATTACTAGTTGTTATTGAACTAAAGAACGAGAGCGCGATGGTAGACGGGAAACGTCCTCCAGGATAGAAACAACACATAACGCTGCTAACACAACTTTAGCTCTTTGCAAGCATTTGCACAGACGGCATGCTAACGCTCAGCTAGCATAGAACTCACAGCGAAAGCTGAGTGAATAGAGATTAACAGACCACGTGACTTTCGTGCATTGCATTGTAGTTACGAGTGGTATTGCATTTCCAGCACCAGTAATCATTAATTCTGCGGTTTTAATGTCTACTTGGATTTTATTTGCCCCAAAATCAGTCATCTACAACACGACGGAGAACACGGCAGGTCCGTACAAAGGCAGACTTGACGAAAAGGCAAAACAAAGAACGAGGAAAAATCAAAGGAGTGAAAGGGTCAGACCCATATAAGCATACAGAGTGGAGTAAGGACGTTAGCGTGCTGCCCAGCTTTCATCACGCACATATTTATTATTATATGGTCCTAAGTGTGAGTGCATACACTCACAAAATGTTTAGTGACTTCAGATCCCTGCAACAAGCCCAGGTCCAGTTTACTTTGGTGATTTGGACTATTCCATTTCACAGCTGTTGTTACATTTTTGTCCTTTATCTCCTGTACAGACCAACGCAATCTAATTGTTGTTTCAGGTTGTAGTGTTACACAACATTTTCAGATCTAATAGCCCAACATAGCCCAACAAATTCAATTCAAATGAAGACTTATTTGTAACCTACATCAACAATTATGTTATGATAAATTACGTAATAACTACAACAGAAGACTTACCTTTGTGGAAATGCTTGGAGTGTTCTGGGACGTTATATTTGGTCTTCGAATGGCTGCAATCCAGGCCATCCGTCGGCTCTTTGTTACTTCGGAAACGTGGCTTGAACAATCTCTTCCACGACCGAATCCGATAAAAAACGATCACTTTACCCGTTTCTACCTGTTCATATTTCTACAGTATAATCTACGTAACTTTGAAGTCTCCTTGAGCGGATTTTCATCTTTGCTATCTGCCTATCGCCTTTGTGTTCATACCTAAATACTAGGAGAAATATCAAATGTGTCTTCAGCAGTGTTGGGGAGTAACGGAATACATGTACCGCCGTTATGTATTTAAAATACAAAATATGAGTAACTGTATTCTGTTACAGTTACCGTTTAAAAAGGTGGTATTTAGAATACAGTTACTTTGTTGAAATAAATGGATTACACGGCGGTACTTTCCTGTTTCATATTGTCGCGGGTCAGGCCTGTTTGGGTTTTGTTTGACAGCTACGTGCTGTTGTTCCAGGCGGCAGCGTTACGGTTGCCATGGTTACAGGGCGACGCTCTCTCTCTCTCTGCGACTGTGTGTTTCCTGGGTGAGAGAGCGCCTTTTTGTTGTTGTTGTTATGCTAAGCTAATAGGCAGAATGCTACAGGCAGAGGCAAAGAATGTAGCATCATGGGCAGTGTAGTCCGTGCTGCAGGGAGAATGGACTGCCATACACGTTATGGGTCTGTGAGCAAGAGGAGGGAGAAAAAGGAAAGTCATAAAGTACACGCTGTCATCGAGCAGAAACGGGAGCTGGAAGCATGTAAATATAATAATAACCACTGCAGCCAAAAAGAGAGTCTGATGAGCCCAGTTGTAAGTAAGCTATTAAGACTCGACTGTACGCTGTGTTCGTGTTTTCCTCCGAAAACAATAAGTTCCATTGGAGCAGCCTTTCAACGCCTCTCTCTGTCTCTCGCAAGAAAAGTTGACCCACACAACAAAGTAAAGCTATTTTTCGGCTACGAGCCCGACACGAACCCGACGTATTAGCCAGAGGTCCCTTTACTACAGTTCGGAGTCGCGGACCTTCAGTAACAGTAATAAATCACACAGCAATAGTACATTCACATAGTTGTAAAAAGCATGATAATATATTAAGCAATCCAAAGTATTCAGAATATGTTTCTGTCATTGAGTAACGTAATGGAATACATTTTAAGAGTAACCTTCCCAACACTGGTCTTCACACACAGTTAACACACACAGTTTTTTGACAAGTAATGTGTTGCGTGACATATTCACATATATGTATGACTGCTGAAAATGCTCACCATTGAAAATAGATATAACTTAAATAAATGTAATTATTAATCCCTGAGGAAACACATAATATCCTTAGAATAGGGCACTGGAGGTCGTGACCTAATTTCTCAATGGTGCAACCAAAAAAAATCTTGCGTCACGCTGGTGCGATTAGCCGTTCAAGAAAGGAAAAAAACCCAGTCTGAAAGTCTCTGTGTGGTTAACAACAGACACACATTATGCCCATATCATGGTCTAAACCAATCAGAGATAGTCAAGGGTGGGACCTCTTTTATTGACTGTGTTCCAGATATTCCTGTAGGTGCAGGCGGAGAGAGGGAGGTGAGTGGCCTAGGCCTGATAGAAGTAGATGTAGCTGTGGGTAATGAGAAAATCTTTTAAGAAAGATTAATAAATTTGTCATGAAGTTGAGGCCTGATCCATCCGAAATTCATAGCCAGTGCTCTGACAGTGAGCCATCAACCTCTGAGGTTATGTTTAACACTGTTTCGGAGACAGCATTAGATAATGAGCCACATATGATCGACTCCGAGCCAGAGCCCGCTGACAGTAAAAGTGGGGCAAGTGTATACAATTCAAAGAGAGTGGCTTGACCAGTTTCACTGGCTAAGATACAGTAAAGCCAGTCAGTCTGCCCCAGGGCAGCTGTGGCTACAACTGTAGCTCGCCTTCACCAGTGTATGAATGTGGGAGTAAATGAATAGTGGTATTGTAAAGCGCTTTGAGGGGTCCCGAAATGCGCTATATAAATGCAATCCATTATTATTATTATTATTATTATTATTATTATTATTATTAAAGCTGACAACATGATGCGCAGCATTTACTGTGGTGCAATGGTGGTTTTTGATACGGGAGACATGGGCCATACCACAGAGTGGCATCGTGGGCATCAGCAGAAAAAGATGCTTGCACCCATGCTGCCCCGACATCATAACAGCTCAAATGTGCAGTTGATGTGATAGTGACGGGCTGCTGAACCAATCAACTGGAATTCTTTTGGAACACCAAAAATACTTTGGCTCACGTGGTTTCATGGAATTATGTAAAATAGTGTCGTGGAGTGTCATAATGCTATTAAAATCCTCACATATTTGAAACTGTAAAAGACAGACATAGCTTTGATTCAAGAGATACATCTTGATGAGGTGGAATCATTAAAGTTGAAAAGAGACTGGGTGTCCCAAGTTTACCTTAGTGCATTTTCCAGTAGGAAAAGAGGCGTGGTTATATTGATTAGAAGAAATTTGGATTTTCAAGTACTCAATCATTATACGGATCTGGAGAGTAGATGGGTGGTCTTGGATGCATGTCTACAGGGGCAGAAAGTGACATTGGTCAACATATATGCCCCCAATTCTCCTCAACCACAATTTTTTCATGAAGTGTGTAGCACAGTGCGGAATATTGGAAATATAAATATTGTAATTGGTGGGGATTTTAACCAGGTCAGGGATGTGTTTTTTGATTAATCCTCTCGTCTTAGACCAAATAAGCACCCTGTAGATGCTGCTTTGGACGTTGTGTCAGAGGAGCTGAGCCTGGCGGATATACGAAGACTTCTGTATCCTCAAGAAAGAGACTATACTTTCTTTTCCCATCCTCACTTTACTTTCTGGTGTCTCGCTCTCTGGTGAGTCAAATTGTCGGGTCCTCCATTGGTAATATTTCAGTAACTGATCATGCTCCCATTGAAAGTTTTGTCCTTGGGATAAACTAGTCTGTTTTGTTTCGCTTAATGCATCTTATTCCCGAAAAGTAGGATAGTTGTTTCTGGGGTTTCACCTTAAAGCTTCATAATTATTGTTGTCACTGAGCAGTGTACTGTTTATTTGCTCTGCTTCTATTTGTCAGGGATAAATTACATATCTATACATTTTATGTCCCAGCTAAATAACAAGTCTGGTGGAGAAGCAGAGGAACAATTTCAGCCCTTTGGATTCAGCTCAGCCACTAGAGAGGAAACAATGACTTCAACACAAAAGGTGAGAAAAATGATCACAGTTACACTGTTGCTGAAGTTGTGTGCACAGCTGGTTGTTAACAGCAGCTTTATCTTTTCCATCCTGGGCTCCTCTATACACACAGAATCTACATTCACAAACAAAAACCTTAGAAGTTACAAGAAAATACAAAGACCATATTTTATCAGCACTTGCTTACTTAGCACTTAGGCCGAGCAATAAGGCGGTAGACGATGAATAAGGCCCCCAAAGTGGAAGCGCCTTTCACCAACAACATCAGCTAGAGGGTGGGTGCCTGCTCTTTGTGAGACCTCTTCGTTCATCTTCTGGTCCCAATAGGAAATTCTCATGATTCACCGCAGACCACGTTGTTGAAGCATATTCAGGCTTAGAGTGATCGCATTTGTTGAGTGCCAGTCGGAAGATGATAGAGTTAAATAGTTTGATCTTGAGCCTAGCATTCAGGGAGGTCAATTTCCAAATAGGTTGGAGACATCAGAGAACACCGGCCGCCTTCTCTGCTTTGATGTTGACATCTCGATCAGAGATCCCGTCATTTGAGATGATGCTGACCAGATACATGAAATTCTCCACCTCTTCAGCACGTTGTTGGTTGATCATGACAGGAACTAGTGCATGTGCATAGCCAACTCGGAGTACCTTGGTCTTCTTGGCACTGATTCTTAAACCTACTTTCATGGTCTCCCTCTGCAGAGCTGCAGTTGACTCTTGGAGGTCTTACTGAGCCGAGCCCAACAGGGTGATGTTGCCTGGAAAAAAGTCCAAGTCGATGAGATTACGCCCTTTTTTCCAGGGGACACCGATACTAGCTTGGTCAGCTGATCGTCGCATGATGAAGTCACTTGATAAAAGGAAGAGGAAAGGTGATAGTACGCATGCCAGTATTAATAATAATAATAATAATGGATTGGATTTATATAGCGCTTTTCAAGGCACCCAAAGCACTTTACCATGCCACTATTCATCTCAAAGAAATCTTCTCAGCCATCAGCCGTCTGGATGCAGCAGCGGGAGTTGGCATAGAGACCATGAAGGGCATATACAAACTGCTGGGGGACTCCATAGTGACGTAGGATAGCCTTCTTGAAATCGATGGAATTGATAGAACTCTTCCTTTGGTATTCCAATGTTTGTTCAATGATCGTGCGGAGAGTGAAGATTTGCTCGACACAGGACCGGCCACTCCAGCCTGCTCATCGTCCACTGCGCATCATGAAATTTCCCCTTGTGGGACTACTAAAGGTATATCAATCCCAATTCGAAAGAACGAGGCAAAGCAACTTCCCGGGTACTGACAGTAGCGTGATGCCCCACCAGTTGTTACATTCTCCCAAATCGCCTTTCTTCGGAAGTTTGATGACGCCTTTGGTTTCATCAGGTACACGCGATGTTGACCAGCTGGCGTTTAGGAGTCATGTAAGAGCGAATTCCAGCTGGGGTCCACCGTGCTTCAACATTTTGGGGAGGGCCTCATCCAAGCCAGGGGCCTTTCCACTCTTGAGGACTCAGATCATTGTCTTGACTTCGGTAACACAGATTTGTCCGATATCGACTGGAAAAAGCTCCATGGAGGGTGCCAGGTCTTCGTCCACCTGGTCCTGAACCGACTTCGCCAAACTACATTCATCAATGGGGTCCCATGAATGGTGGGAGGTACGAGTCGTATTCATGTTAAAGCTGGGCCAATTTACCAGTTTGTAACGGAGTCTGTACATTCCATATTCCATAACGGGTAGTTTCTTCTGGGTCGAAATTTGATCGACCATCAAGCAGGTAACGACCTGAGGGCTTTCCTCCACTGCTGTCATCAAGGGTTGCCGATCATCTTCGCCCTGGTTCAATCGATGATGAGATTTGTTTGCTCTTTCCGTAGCAATCGAGGTTTTAAAAGGCGGGGTTGCTAACCCCATGCCCAACCCTCCTCCTTTCTCATATGGCCTTGGGACCAGCAATGGCAGAGTTTTTATCAGCACACAATATCATCAGCTAACTCACAATTTTTCATACAGTCATTTTCTCCAGTGATCAGTACTTCTTTTATTATGTCATTTTCCTTACAACTCCCATTGTAGCACTTCTTTGTAATGTGATATTATCTCCAGAATGTGGTGATAACAGACCTACAACGTGTTTGTTGACGTCTTTGATTCCACTAATGGAGTCAGTTTCAGTTTGTTCCACGACTGCATTTTAATCACTGCCTCTGTTTGTATCTCTGTCACTGCAGGACCAACATGGAGCGAGAAGTCAGCGCTCTCAGGAGGCCGACAAACCTCACCGAAAAAAGGGGCAGAAAAAATACACCTGTGATGAGTGTGGGAAGTATTTTACCCGTCTTGGAAACTTTAAAACACACCAACTCGTCCACAGTGGAGTTAAAGCATACAGCTGTGACTTGTGTGGAAAGTCTTTTGCCCAGGCTGGAACCTTGAAAAAACACAAAGTCATCCACAGTGGAGTTAAAGCATACTGCTGTGATGAGTGTGGAAAGTCTTTTACCCAGCCTAGTCACTTAAATGCACACCAACTCACCCACAGTGGAGTTAAAGCACACAGATGTAACTTGTGTGGAAAGTATTTTACCCAGGCTGGAACCTTAAGAATACACCAACTCATCCACAGTGGAGTTAAAGCACACAGATGTACCTTGTGTGGAAAGTATTTTACCCGGGCTGGAACCTTAAGAAAACACCAACTCGTCCACAGTGGATTTAAAGCACACTACTGTGACTTGTGTGGAAAATCTTTTTCTCAGGCTGACAACTTAAAAACACACCAACTGATCCACAGTGGAGTTAAACCATACATTTGTGACTTGTGTGGAAAATCTTTTGCCCATCCTAGAAGCTTAAAAATGCATCAACTGATCCACACTGGAGTTAAAGCACACAGCTGTGATCAGTGTGGTAAAACGTTTGCTCGCAGTTGCAACTTACGATGTCATCAAGATACCCACTCTGGAATTAAGGCGAATAGCTGTGACAAGTGTGGTAAAACCTTTAGTAGTATAAGTTACCTAAAAAGACACCTGCGGATTCACACTGGACAGGATGTTTACTGCTGTGATCAGTGTGAGAAAGTCTTTACAACAGCCACACAGTTACATCACCACACATTTACCCACACTGAAGAGAGACCTTATAAATGTGACCTGTGTGAGAAGACTTTTAAAGCACCACATTCTCTGAAAGGGCACCAGCAGATCCACACCAGAAGGAAACTCTATAAGTGCAGTTACTGTGAGGTATGTATTTATATTTTTATCTTGTATTTTAAGCCTGACTGTTTGGAACAACTCTGCTCTTTAAATTTGTTTTAGCATGTTAGTTATTCTACTGCAATTAAAGTTAGTGTTGTGAGGTTCATCAGATTTTAGTTTCAGTTATTATTTTTTTCTTCCATGATCATAAAAACACTAAATAATTACTTTTCTACCCTTTCTTCCAAATTTATGACTGCTACAATCTGGTCAGTGTTAGATGACTTATTATGTTCTTTACTAACTAAAAACAATTATTTTTGCTTCAAATTGGGAGTGAGACCGATTGTATTGGAACTTTTCATATGTACTTGTGAAGAATATGATGTAACTTGTTGTTTAGATATGATTGTTTGTATATTAAATGAACTACCGTATTTTCACGACCATAAGACGCACTGTACTAAAAGGCGCAGTCTCAGTTATGTGTGCCATTACTGTATTTAACACACACATAAGGCGCACTGGATCATAGGGCGCATACAGTGGGGCAAAAAAGTATTTAGTCAGCCACTGATTGTGCAAGTTCCCCCACCTAAAATGATGACAGAGGTCAGTAATTTGCACCAGAGGTACACTTCAACTGTGAGAGACAGAATGTGAAAAAAAAAATCCATGAATCCACATGGTAGGATTTGTAAAGAATTTATTCGTAAATCAGGGTGGAAAATAAGTATTTGGTCAATAACAAAAATACAACTCAATACTTTGTAACATAACCTTTGTTGGCAATAACAGAGGTCAAACGTTTACTATAGGTCTTTACCAGGTTTGCACACACAGTAGCTGGTATTTTGGCCCATTCCTCCATGCAGATCTTCTCGAGAGCAGTGATGTTTTGGGGCTGTCGCCGAGCAACACGGACTTTCAACTCCCGCCACAGATTTTCTATGGGGTTGAGGTCTGGAGACTGGCTAGGCCACTCCAGGACTTTCAAATGCTTCTTACGGAGCCACTCCTTTGTTGCCCGGGCGGTGTGTTTTGGATCATTGTCATGTTGGAAGACCCAGCCTCGTTTCATCTTCAAAGTTCTCACTGATGGAAGGAGGTTTTGGCTCAAAATCTCACGATACATGGCCCCATTCATTCTGTCCTTAACACGGATCAGTCGTCCTGTCCCCTTGGCAGAAAAACAGCCCCATAGCATGATGTTTCCACCCCCATGCTTCACAGTAGGTATGGTGTTCTTGGGATGCAACTCAGTATTCTTCGTCCTCCAAACACGACGAGTTGAGTTTATACCAAAAAGTTCTACTTTGGTTTCATCTGACCACATGACATTCTCCCAATCCTCTGCTGTATCATCCATGTGCTCTCTGGCAAACTTCAGACGGGCCTGGACATGCACTGGCTTCAGCAGCGGAACACGTCTGGCACTGCGGGATTTGATTCCCTGCCGTTGTAGTGTGTTACTGATGGTGACCTTTGTTACTTTGGTCCCAGCTCTCTGCAGGTCATTCACCAGGTCCCCCCGTGTGGTTCTGGGATCTTTGCTCACCGTTCTCATGATCATTTTGACCCCACGGGATGAGATCTTGCGTGGAGCCCCAGATCGAGGGAGATTATCAGTGGTCTTGTATGTCTTCCATTTTCTGATGATTGCTCCCACAGTTGATTTTTTCACACCAAGCTGCTTGCCTATTGTAGATTCACTCTTCCCAGTCTGGTGCAGGTCTACAATACTTTTCCTGGTGTCCTTCGAAAGCTCTTTGGTCTTGGCCATGGCGGAGTTTGGAGTCTGACTGTTTGAGGCTGTGGACAGGTGTCTTTTATACAGATGATGAGTTCAAACAGGTGCCATTCATACAGGTAACGAGTGGGGGACAGAAAAGCTTCTTACAGAAGACGTTACAGGTCTGTGAGAGCCAGAGATTTTCCTTGTTTGAGGTGACCAAATACTTATTTTCCACCCTAATCTACAAATAAATTCTTTACAAATCCTACCATGTGAATTCATGGATTTTTTTTTTTTCACATTCTGTCTCTCACAGTTGAAGTGTACCTCTGGTGCAAATTAAATTACTGACCTCTGTCATCATTTTAGGTGGGGGACTTGCACAATCGGTGGCTGACTAAATACTTTTTTGCCCCACTGTACAAGTACCGTATGCGTATTTAAAAATAAAGCAGGAGCAAACCTGAGTTCGGTACCTTACTCACATTTCTATTACCGGTAATCGTCATCATCAACAACACACAAGCATACAAGTGTGCGTATTTAAAATAAAGCAGGAGCAAAACTGAGTTTGGTACTCACATTTTTATCATCAATCAAACCCATCGAAGTCCTCATCCTCTGTGTCTGAATTGAACAGCTGCGCTAAATCTACATCAAACATGCCAAGTTCACTTTCTTCACTGTCAGAGTCACTTTCCGTGCCGTGCGGCTCCTCGGAAATGATGCCGGCTTTTGCGAAAGCTCGAACAACAGTGCCAGCAGACATGTTAGCCCAAGCATCTACAATCCATTGGCAAATTGTGGCGTAACTCGCCCGGCGCTGCCTTCCACTCTTGGTGAAACTGTGGTCTCCACCGGTCATCCATCGCTCCCAGGCCGCTCGCAGCCTTACTTTGAACGGGCGGTTCACACCGATGTCCAGCGGTTGGAGTTCCTTTGTCAGGCCTCCCGGAATGACAGCAAGCTCACAGTTCATTTGTTTCACTAGTTTTTTCACATCGGCTGTGAGATGGGTACGCATGGAGTCACAGATTAAGAGCGATGGTGATGCGTGGAAAAAACCACCTGGTCTCCTTACATACACCTCCCTCAGCCACTCTTTCATCATTTCCTCATCCATCCAGCCCTTTTCATTTGCCTTAATGATGATTCCTGCTGGAAACTTCTCTTTAGGCAAAGTCTTTTGCTTAAAAATCACCATAGGCGGCAGTTTCTGTCCATTAGCATGGCAGCCAAACACAACAGTAAAAGACGACTTTTCATACCCCGTTGTGCGTATCGCTACCGTGCTGGTCCCCTTCTTCTCCACAGTGTGACTCACCGGGATGTCAAAAGTGAGCGGGACCTCGTCCATGTTAGTGATGTGGCTGGGCTGGATGTTTTTGTCGCCGATGTGTTTGCTGCAGTAGGAGCGGAAGATGGCCAGCTTTTCCTTATAATCCGCTGGAAGTTGCTGCGCTACCGTAGTCCTGGTCCGGATGGAAAAATGGCACCGTTTCATAAAACGAAAGCACCAAGACGGACCTCCTTGGAAATGTTCAATGTTCATCTCTTCAGCTAGTGAAACTGCTTTTAGCCGAATGGTGACCGTCGAAACGCTTCTCCCGCTCGCTCTTTGCTCGATGATCCAACTCGGCCACACTTCACCCTTTAGCGTTCTCATGGTGTTCTCTACTACGTCCTCATTACAACACACAGGGCGCACTGCGCTATAGGGCGCGCCGTACTTTTTGAAGAAAATCTAAGACTTTTAAGTGCGCCTTATGGTTGTGAAAATACGGTAGATGGAAAAATGGAGAGTCATTTTCGCCTATTAAGTTGAGTGTTATAATGTAAACAGTAAAATGTAACTGGATGTTGGCAGAGATGCTCTTTATTTCAGGCAATGTTCAGGATAAAAATGTTAAAGGAGTTCCCCGACTTACACTGTGTTTGTGTCTTTGTTTAGAAGCAGAGCGGCACAGATGGATCCAGTTCTCAACCCTGTCGTCACTGTGGTGGTGGGAAAGACTTTCGCTGTGACCTTTGTGGAAATACTTTCAGTAATCGACAGAATCTAAATCGACATCGACGTAGACACACTGGAGACAAAATGAACTACTGCAAAGAATGTGGGAGAGGCTTCACCACATTAAGTGATTTAAAATGCCATGAACTCTTCCATAGTGGGGTTAAAAAGCATGTCTGTGACCAGTGTGGGTCATCCTTCACCACTGCAGGTCACCTTAAAAGTCATAAACAAGTCCACACAGGAGAGACACCATACAAGTGCAGACACTGTGACAGAAGCTTTTCATATTCAGCTAGTCGTAACCAACATGAACGTACACACATGAAAGAGATATTTAGCTGTGACCAGAGTGACAAGAGCTTCAAGAATTTCACTTCATACTCCAAACACAAACGATCCCACGCTGCAAATAAACTGTTTCACTGTTACCAATGTGCAAAATCATTCACTTCATTATCTGCTCTGCGCAAACATCAGCGTGATCATGCAGGACTGAAATCACTGGATCACAATGAATCTGACGAGACAGAAAGATCCTCTCCTGGTTTCAGGGTCAGACTTAAACACCTTGAGATCAGGCTCCACAGAGTTCAGCTGGAGTCTCCTGTAAAGAGTGCAGCTGATGTCACACTTGGATCTGATGAGGTAGCTCTGATTTCTGGACCTGCAGTGAATGTTAAATTAATGAAGCTGTAAGTATAGATATGTACATGAAGTTTATTTTCACTTGAGGGAATTTTAATGTTCTAAGTTTTCATCCCTGATACATTTTAATATTTCTTCCCTTAGGAAACCGTAGTGTTTAGTAGTTGTACCTTTTGCTACATTATAGAAGTTATAGGAATGTGTTTTACCAAAATTGTATCAAAACTACCCATTTGGATATATACATCAGTTCTTTTTCATTTTGATTTTCTTCCTCTTTTCCAAATACTACTTGCTTTTTCTATGTATTCATTTTATGTATTACTTCAGTTACATTTTAATCGTTTTTCATATTTATTCTTCTGCTTTGGTAATCCCTGCTCTTAAATCCTTTTCTTTCAAAGCCTCAAATAATTTCACACCAGTTGCTCTGAAAGCTTCCAAAATGAACTAAATCTATCAACCGGCTTTCAAACAATAACTACTATGACTTTGTGCTTGAAGTCCACATGTTGTTATTGGGTTTTTTTAAGTTAATGCATTTTAATCCACATGTTCTGCCGCTGTTTTTCCTGTAGATTTGAAGTTTGTATTATAAAATCCTGATACTGTTAAAGCATTAGTTATATTTGATGAATTATGTGTAAAGTTCTTATTAAACAGTTTGGTGTCAAAATAAAGAACTTGTCTCACAACAAGTACTTTGAGCCATGATTTCAGATTCAAACAATTTTTCTTTCTATTTGTATTAGGATTTTTCTCATAGTAATAGAGACAAAAGAAAAAGAATATGGGAACTAAAACCTTGCTCAGGCAATACAAAATTCAGAGGCACATACAAAGGAACAGGGAAATTGAAAATATCTGAAAGCACCTTAGCAACATCAAACCCAATCTTTTGAATTTTCACACAGGACCAAAGACGATGCATAAAGTCCCTCCTCCACATTACACTTCCAGCACAATGGGGAAGAGTTTACATCGATTTTACTTTTTAAAGCGGGTGTTATGTGCAATTTTTTACTGAATCGATTGAGTCCAGTTACAGGCAGATATCTTGGAGGCACAGACCCAAATCTTCTGCCAGTCTTAAACAGTTATAGATGTCCTAGGTGTCTTTCCTGAGCCTGTTTTACAGCCAGGAAGTAAGGGGCTGAACCGGAGTTAAGGACTTTATTAAATGAGCTATTGGACTTCCCAGACTGCAGGGAGGACAAAGCATCCACCACTGCAGACCTAGTAGGGTCCATCATTAGAGTGGTGTCATTAATTATAAAGTGCCTCAGTTGCAGATATCTAGAAAATTCCACATTCTGAAGGCCGAAACATCGTTGCAGCTGCTGAAAGGAGAGCAGAGTCCGGCTTCTAAACAAATCACCCAGGTTAACCAGCCCTCCAGGCAAGAAGTAAGGATCGTTCATAACAGGAGCCAAGGAGGACGTCAAATGGGCCCAGTCTGCCAAAGCACAGATCTCCAGGCCTTGACAGAGCACAGGTCAGGGGTCAGCAACCTTTATGATGATCAGTGCAAACAAGAACTTGATAACAACAAATCAACTGTACAACAGAAAATGCAAATGCTATTTATGGTCTCCTCACAGCAATGATAGGAAACATAAACTGGGCCAATATGGCATTTTTGTTAATACAGGGATACACATGTTAATGTGATCTCTGGTCTCCCACTCAGAGACACAAGTCTCCAAGTGTCCAGCATTCAGACGGCTACCTGAGGACACTTCGTGTGAGAGAAAATCTGCTCACACAGACATGTAGAGCCAAATGCTGTCAATGAGGCCTCTGCAATGTTCTGAAGACAGTTAAACTTGTCAGGTAGTGACGTCCAGCAGGTGAAAAGGCAGCTCCATGAACACGCACAGCTGTGGATTCCAGCTGCGTTCGTTGTTCTGCAAACTTTGACCCCCACAGAGTCGAGCTTTTCAGTTCAATCAGCTGCATTTCGATGTCCAGCCAGTTAAAGCGAGACAAATCCAGCTGCTCATTAAAGCTTTCTGCTTTGATCAGAGAAGAAAACATTGGTCCATACACCTGAAAGTCACGAAAACACATTGCCAATTCTGTCTGGAGTCTACGGATGTATTTGTGTATTTCCGTGGTGCTGATGTTGAGCGGAAAGCTCCTGAAGCATTTGAAGTGTCGGAATGTGGAAATTTCAACATTGAAAAAACTGCCAGCTAACAACGTCCCTCTACGGTGGTTTTTTTTTTTAGCTAATACTACTACTACTAATAATAATAATAATACATTTTATTTAAAAGGCGCCTTTCAAGACACCCAAGGACAGTTTACAATAGGGAAATGGTAAATGGCCTGAATTCGTATAGCGCTTTACTAGTCCCTAAGGACCCCAAAGCACTTTACACATTCAGTCATCCACCCATTCACACACATTCACACACTGGTGATGGCAGCTACATTGTAGTCACAGCCACCCTGGTGCGCACTGACAGAGGCGAGGCTGCCAGACACTGGCGCCACCGGGCCTTCTGACCACCACCAGTAGGCAACAGGTGAAGTGTCTTGCCCAAGGACACAACGACCGAGACTGTCGGAGCCGGGGTTCAAACCGGCAACCTCCTGATTACAAGAGAAACTGCCAACTCTTGAGCCACGATGGCCCCTAATAGGATAAAACACATAATGGAAAAATGACAAAATGAAGAAAAATAAACTACTTCGCATATTTCACCTATTGCAGGTTATTTTTAGAACGTAACTCCTGTGATAAACGAGGGACCGCTGTATTATTAATAGTAGTCTGGGACATCTAATTGATTAACATCAACATTGATTATTGTGCACTATTATTTTTTTCCAAGGTGAGCAAAAATATAAAACTCTCTCTCAGCTTGTCCGTTGCCAAAAATGGCCCTCCTTTTGTGTATGTTCACAAAATGCTGTAAAATGTATATTTATTAAAACATTTATCTACTTTTACTGACTTGACACTTTAAATTATCACCAGTCCATTTCATCAAAACCAAAGTTTTTTCTACATTCTTTTTACTCTTTAAATGCCAGTTAGGCTATATATTACCAGGAACTTTTCAGATAAAAAGGTGATGAAGTCCTAATGGTTTCATAAATCTTCCTATTTCTTTTTTTCATATAAGCATCAGGGACAAGTCTGTCTTGCAGTTGGTGAGGTCACTAATGTGCGCCCTATTTCTTCCAGGATCACTCTTCATTTGTAGGTTTTAGTGGACTCCTACTACTGTGAAGTGGTTTTCATGGGACAAAGGCTTGTATTCCAAGATCTGGGAGATTGTAGAGATGAGCAGTGATGCCCTTCCTACCATCTTTCCAGAAAAATAAGTGATCTGGAAGCTGTTAGGCTTACTTACAGCAGCAGCACTTTCTGCACCTGCATAAACTCCAGGACACATTTGCTAACAGTGTTTGTTGCTGTATGTGCTTTGAATTTTTTTTTAGAGTTGATATTTTGGCTATGGTGTCTTATTATGAAATCTACAAGAGTCAAAGTGTTTTTAGCAGGTGCTTCACAGCTAAGTTTGACTGGGAAACTCAAAGCTCAATAGTCTGTATCAACAGAAATTCACTGCAGCCTGTGTAATATTTCATGCATCATAATTTATTCCAGTCCATCTTGCAAATACATATTTGCGTTGTAATGTCATGCACAGACACACACAACTATTAGATCCTTAAGATCAAACCTGTGTCATTCTTTTGGTCCACTGCAGTGCAGTAGTCAAAAAAAAAGAAGTGAAGTGGCCACAAATGGCCAGGATAGAGCCCAGAGGGTTAATGCGTAAAATGTATAAAATATTATTGATTACAGGGTAATACATTAATGTTAATAGCAAGTTACAAGTATAAACAATGCTGTTACATTTACACTTAAAATTTTTACTATGAGTATGGACATAAAAAAGTGAACAACATTTTATAATAAGCTTAATTGGAATTCTGTACACTGAAAAAGCAACAACACATAAAAACACAAACAAACAGCCAGTGACTTCATCTGGCCATTAAATGTCAAACATCACATTGACCCGTAGTCCCTGCTCGTCAGCACATTTAAAAAGAGCTCCATGTCCTCTGCAAACTGAAAAACAAAGAGGAAGAAGTCCCTCTACACAAAAACACTGCAGATGACAGGCCAGGAAAACACCTATTGATCTGTTTGAATGCCTCCTCATCATGTGAGCCTTGAAGGTTTTTTTTTAAAAGACTAAGATCACAGTGAGGGAATTTCATTTTCATGGACTTTCCACAAGCCCCAGTTTCATTCAGCACAGAGGGAGCACATGAATGTTCTACTGAAGATTCAGATAATGGTTTTGATGCTGGAGACAAGACATCGAGAGGGAGATGGGGCTCCACGGAGAGTTCAGTGGGGAGCAGTCCTGAATGCTGACATGACAATAATTGCCTTGCCATATCCCCACGCTGTATGACTGTCATGTTACAGACAGGGCAGTGAAAGTGCACCGGCATATCATTTTGTCTGTAAGAGAGAGAAAAACAACATGTAATTTAAATGTAGTTGTATAGAATGCAATCAGTTTATCTAACAATCAGATTGTACATATTAACAAAAACATCCAAGCCATCCTCAATAATGAAAGCAAAATGGTGTGGATCACAAGAGCTGTCAGGAAATGTGGTGAACAGGAAAAAAAAAATTAATGAAAACACGCTTTTTTCTCTCACTGATGAATGAACTGAACTGTACAATGTGAAAAGCAACTTTAAAGTCAACAAAGAGACTGCAGAAGTGCTGAAAAGAAGTGCATATTTATAACTTTAACTATGAGGTATATTTAATACCAACATACCTTTGAAAGGCAAAGCATTTTTACTGTGTCCATTTATATGCTCCTCGATCTTTGCCCTGACAGCAGGGCTGAGAGTGGGGCACAGAGGGCAGTGAAAGAGTCTTCTGCAACATGTTGTGCATTCCTGCAATTCTGGCTTGGAGGCAGAATGGAATAGAGAATATTAGTATTTATAAATGTATACATCTCTTTGTGACGATCTTTACAATGTTGATGCAGGTGGAATGAGAGACATAAATAAAGTGCAATATGCAGTAAACGGAACAACGTGCATTGATGTTACAGATCGTGAAAAGCAGTGAAGTGAATTTGTTCATAACAAGCAAAAATCAAATACGTTTGAAACTGACCACTAAATGCTAACCAGAGGTGTCAAAAGTGCACATTCCTTACTAAAGTTTAGATACCTCGGGGTAGTGATGGCCCGCTTGAAGCTGATGCTCCGGTGCGTGTGTCAAAAAAATCAACACACTGCTTCAGAAGCTCTGTGTCGAAGCTTGATTCGTTTGGCCAGAGTCACGTGATCAGCGACGTCCGAAACTTCATTTAGAACCTAACTGCTTCGGTATCTGATTCAATGGTTTATAAGGAAGTGAGTCATTCGCGGGATTTGTGGTGTTGTGATGGTGACAGATAGCGAACCACTGATCATTCCACTGAGAGATTTGAAGCCAGCGAGGAAGAGAGGAGGTTCTGTTGTGTGGGAGAATTTTGAGTTGATTTTGGTCAGTTGGGTGGGTTTTCCAGCTTTGTGTTCTTGTTGTTTGCTTTTGTTTTGTGCGTGTTTATTTTATCTTATAATGGGAAAACGGTGGCACGGTGGTTAGCACTGTTGCCGCACAGCAAGAAGGTCCTGAGTTCAATTCCAACATCAGGCCAGGGTCTTTCTGTGTGGAGTTTGCATGTTCTCTCCGTGTTTGCGTGGGTTCCCTCCGGGTACTCCGGCTTCCTCCCACCATCCAAAGACATGCAGCTTGTGGGGATAGGTTAATTGGATAATCCAAATTGCCACTAGGTGTGAATGGTTGTCTGTCCCTGTGTGTTGGCCCTGCGATAGACTGGCGACCTGTCCAGGGTGTACCCCGCCTCTCGCCCTATGACAGCTGGGATAGGCTCCAGCGCCCCCCGCGACCCTGAAAAGGATAAGTGGAAGCGAATGGATGGATGGGAAAAAACTTAATGTCAAAAAAAATCTGCTTTCATAATATAAATATAATTAAGTAACTTTAGAAAAACTTCCACTTGATTCTTTACATTTAATGTTGTAAAAATATATATTTTATTGTTTAACTAATCTGAAAATGTTAGTCTGCCAAATGTGCAGCAATTTAATGTATTTATTCTCTTTAGCTGAGTTTGTGGGGCCCAGGTAGACTGTATAACTGCATCTCTACCAGTTTCTCTGCACTCCAGCCTCTTCTGTTCCACGTGAAGGGATTTTCCTTAATGCAGGAGAAATTATCTCCACGAAAAGGAACAGTTTCGACCATCGCACAGTGGAACAAATTCTCTTCTTAAATAAAAATGAAAAAGGGTTACCTTAAATGCATCATGCTTTTAATTTGCAAGTTCATAAGCATTTTCCCTTTCACAATCAGTTCTACCCCCAGGTCAAAAATATGTATAGGAAAATTTCCCCAATATAATATTATTTATAAATACACCCGTCTAGCTCTTGCACAAGTGCATGGAGGCGGGAGCTCACAGCAGAAGCATACTCCAGAATGTGTTGTACATTATTATATGTATATTATATGTAATGTGGTATTTTTCAATTATTGTATTTACCAACATCAAGAAGTCACAAGCAAAGAAAGACCACACCATGGTGCATATTTAAACAAGGAGAGTTTACTGGTCGAAATTATTTATTAAACAAATAAACCGCATTTTTTTAACCCCCCAAAAATACACGTTCAAAGCAACACAACAGTGGCCCAATATCAGACAGAATTCCACTCTGTAGAGTGAGTGGGCAATCATAATGAAGCAGTTGGTTTTATTTTGTGGATTCAAGCTGCTCTTCATATTTTTGGCCACCAGATGTCACCAGAGAGGACTGTGTTGAAAAGCTCCGAGTAATGAACCGTTTTTCAATACAAGCTTCAGAAAGCTTCATTTGGCCATCACTACCTCGGGGGTCTGACCGTTGTTGTAACGCTAACAAAGTGTAAGCAAACTAGATGATTCCTAGAATTATATCATTATTAACGGCAAATTTATACATGAAAGACTCTGTGCCAACCTTTACGATCCACTTGCAAGGTTAAGGATCCATGCAGGAACGAGACAAGAAATAATAATAAAAAAAGAACATATTTCTGCCGACTTTGGAGGTCACGTGTTTCCGGTTAGTGTGGTCACGTGTTTCCGGTTAGTGTGGAGGTCACCTGTGTCCGGTTACTGCGGAGGTCCCAATATGGCGCTCCCCAGCGGGTGCAACCAGACCCTCCGCCCGGTCGCGCGGAAAGAGCTGCTTTTCATGAAACGGGAGTAAATTAGTGAACTTAGAGGAGAGAAACAAACTAAAGTATCGATCATAAACCACTACCAACGTCCTGATCGATATCTGCATCGATCTGCCCACCCTTGTCTCCTGGATCGTAGCTGAGATCAGCGTGAACCACGTGGGTCTCTGCTCCCTGATCTGTTTCCTGTGTTTGGAAAGAGTTGCAGCTTCATCGCGGAGTTTCTCTCGGTTTGTGGGCTCATCTAAAGGTAAGCACCGAGCTAACTTTACTGTGAGTTCAGTTCATGTTGAGTTTAGCTCCTGAATGAGGTCTTCTGCTGCTCTCCTCGGTGTCTGTTCACAGTTTATTGTGAACACGTTGAGAGAAGAGTGAGAGAGTGTTTGGAGAAAAACACCAACTAACCATTAGCTCAGCATGCTGGGAGAAGTTGAGCGTTTGCTCGCGTTTTGCTCGATTATTTCTTGCTGTGACTCGGGGGCGTTTTTAGCCCATTTTTGAATCACAGGACCCCCAAAGATTCACAGTACTTTATAAAAAGCATATAGTATTTGGTTGAGACGTAATATTTTAAAAACAAAAGTATAGACCCCCCCCCCCCCCCCCCCCAAAAAAAAATGGTCTGTTCCAGCTCGCCTCTCCCCTACTCTGGCTCTGTTGTCCTTTCTGCCAGAGCGATGGTGGCTGAGACGCAGCAGAGCGGAGGTGTGAGTGCCTGCCTTAAACCAGGACATATTAGCTGCATTTAACCTTCAGTTATGTAGGAGTCAGACCGTGTTTCCTTTTTAGCTGAAAAACATTACACCAGGTAACCTGCAGTGTTGAGAGCGTGTTTTCCGATGTTTGCTACTCTACAGTCCGTCCTACTCTGTAGTAAAATCAGCGACATTTGACCGTCCTGTTGCTCCCATTGGAATTTATGTAGCCTATTTAAAATCTACAACTTAAAATTGTTGTTACCACTGTCCTGTTTGAAATGGAACGAGAGAAGCTGGTTATTTTGTCATATGTGCATGTGCCGATATTAAACCCAGCAGCCACATTCAGGTAAAAGTGTAAGATCAAATGATCCGTCAATAAAGGATAATGTTGGATCAGTGTTTCAATATTTATATCTTTTATTAGATGTACATGTGGTTTGGTTATTTGCCTTTTGGTTGAAAGTACACAGTATATAATGATGTACCACGTGATCGCTTGCAAAACAGCTACGTTAGCGTTAGGGCTGTCTGATATAACGATATATATCGGATGACGATTTAAAAACGTCTATCCTTTCATTTTACGCTATCGTTTGTTTCCTGCTGTTGCAAAAAAATAAAAAATAAACCTTAGACTCAAACGTTAGAACAGGCTTTTCCCCGCAACAGGCTGTGTAATAAATACTCACAAAGAAAACGGCGTCCGTTACAACTTATGTCTAAAAATGTATCGTTTCATGCATCGGTTAAAACATTTCACACAAGTCGAGCTGCCCGAGATTCACAGAATTTATGGAAAATTTTACATTTTTGTGATTTATATCGTTATCGGACGATAGATGTCTTATATCGGGATATGAGATTTTGGTCACATCACACAGCCCTAGTTAGCATAACATTAGCTAAAGGATGAACGCTAACTTTTTTCCACTCGATTAAAGGTAACGTGAGGGTTTCTGGTGGTTAAGGACAAATGCAATCGCATGCCAGGATGCTCTAAACAGACCAAACTTCAGTCAGGAGAACAACTGAGATAATCCATCCACAATACGAGGTTAGTCATTAATATACTGCAACAACATGGGAATAGAGCAGCTGCGAGAGAATTCAACATTAATGAATTAATGTTAAAGAAGTGGAGGAAGCGCAGTTTTTGGCTTTCCTCATATTCCAAAAGTGCTTCGTCTCTTTGCTGTGACTGTCGCCCGCCATAATTTGCAGACGATGTTGTTTGCAGCAGCTGCAATGCCTCCGACCAAAACAGGCGGAGCTTGTTGACACCAACAACATGTGCTATTGCGATAGAGTGATATAGTCAAAATCTCTACCGTTGGCCAAATTTATATCGTCTCTACCGTATACCGTTTATACCGCCCACCCCTACTTATGATTTAATAAAGATATTTACAGACTTTGAAATGACTGAAAGATTTATTAGGGTTTGTTTTGAGTTTTGTTCAAAAGGGAATAACTTCATATAAAAAAAAAAAATCACATATGCTGGACATCTTAAACAATTTTTTTAATAAAGCAGCACAGCAGAAAAAAATCAGGGCTAACCCTTCACTCTATCATGTGGCTCGGTGCTGTCCCCGTTAAAGAGCCAAGGACCTTCTTTCCACTTCCTCCATTTATAGGTTGGATGCAGTGAGTAACACTGGGGAACAACACACCCTCGTTGTATTTAAAATATGTGGTGGTAAGGCAGAGGTCTAACTGTTGCTATGCTGCTACCAATGAGCCTGAGTGGGACTCCATCTTTGTGTATATATGGAAGTTCATATATACAGGGTGCAGCATCCACCGGGTAAAGGTGGTGGTATGCAGGGAGCTCAGTGGGTTTTTTCAAGTTCTTGTAGACAGCTGATGACTTTCTTTTTGCTTCTGGGGTTTCACCTTGAAGCTTCATAGGTATTGTTGTCACTGAGTGTAGTAATGTTTATTTGCTCTGCTTCTTCTTGTCAGGGATAAAATACATATCTATACTTTTGTGTCCCAGCTGAGTAACAGGAGGAGAAGAGTCTGGTGGAGCAGCAGAGGAACAGTTTCAGCCATTTGGGCTCAGCTCAGCCACTACAGAGGAAACAATGACTTCAACACAGGAGGTGAGAAAATATCTCAGCTACACTGTTATTGAAACTGTGCACAGCTGGTTGTTAACAGCAGCTTTATCTTTTCCATCCTGGGCTCCTCCATAAATAGAAAATCTACATTCACAAACAAAAACCACAGAAGTTGCAAGAAAATACAAAGATCATATTTTATCAGCACACATTAAAACAATATCATCAGTTGGACTGCCCATTTTTCATTAAGTAAAAGATTTTCTCCCGTGATCAGGGCTGGGCCATATCGCCAAAATTCATATCTCGATATTCTGTAGCTGGATGGCGATATACGATATACATCTCGATATTTGGTGATGGTCAGAGGGGCCGATGGCACGATATGGCAGCCTCGCTTCTGTCAGTCTGCCCCAGGGCAGCTGTGGCTACAACTGTAGCTGCTTCCACCAGTGTGTGAATGTGAGAGTGAATGAATAGTGGCATTGTAAAGCGCTTTGGGTGCCTTGAAAAGCGCTATATAAATGCAATCCATTATTATTATTATTATTATTATTATTTATTTTAAGCCATAAAGTAAGAACAAAAAGAGTTCTTAGTAAAAGCTGTGTCCCAGATTTCGCAGAGGCAGTTTTATTAACAGACAGCATAGATGTACATGAAAAAATTACTCAGAAATAAATTATCAGCATTTATTAAATAATAATGCTCAAGGTATAAAATAAAACAATGTTGTTTTTGCGCATAACAAAAAGCAACCGTGCAGTCAAAATGTAAACTAAAAGATGCTGAGCGTAATAACAAAGACAGATTTCGCAGCTGCTCTGTTCCCATGTTCTACTGTGTACCGTGTGACAGCCGTGTCTCTTAACAGGTGCCATTTGTGGTCCTTATACACACAATAAGGTAATATTACGTTGAAGCATGGTACGTATTACTCCGCGACGCTTCTGATTACAGTAGCCGTAATGCCTAGACAAACCATGTGAGTGAAGTTGGCCCCTCACTAGGGGTGCAACGATACTCGTATCGATATTGAACCGTTCGATACAGTGCTTTCGGTTCGGTACGCATATGTATCGAACAATACACAATTTGTAATTTCTTTTATCAACTTTCCTTCTGACTATGCTGTCTGTGTTGAGCGCTCAGTGGATCTGCGCTCGGCAGTGCAGCCTAGGCGGAGCAGTCGAGTGCAGATTCACTGACCGCAGGGCAAGCTAGCGAGACAGAAGCTAAGCTCTCAGCAACATGGACCTCCCCCACCCTCATTCAGATCTGGCGTTTGGAATTATTTTGGTTTTCATGTGAAGCATGACCCTGAAGGTAAGCGAGTCATGGACAAAAGTAAAACAGTATGTTGGATGTGCCACGCAATGCTCAATTACATGGGTGGGAACTAGTGTGTTAGCGCAGTTAGCTCGTTAACGTGTTGGCCGTCCAGCCCCACGCACGGACGATCCGCGGTAGCTCGTTAACGGAGATTTGCCGTGTTGTGGCGTTAACGTCATTTCAGATTAACGCTGACAGCACTAGTGGGAACACAACGAATATGACTGCACATTTACTCCGACAGCATCCTCGTGCAAAGACAAATGGAAGCAGACAAAAACAACAAGCACGCATGCTACTAACTTTACCCGAGTCATTTAGACAGCCGTTAGCACAGGATTCTCCTTATGGGGACCTGATATGTTTAATATGCTGCTGAGAATATAGCCCAGAAGAAGCGTATAGTAGAGCTTTTATTTTGGAAAGAGCCATTTCTCTGTAATAAACTCTCTTTTCCAAAGATTTCTCCATTAGATAGATTTATTTTTTTATCCCTTTGTTGTTTCAGCAACATTAAATTTAAAAACTGTACTTTTGAGTTAAAATATATATTTATAATTTTAATAAATGACAAATTAAAAAGGCATGAACATTTTTGTATCGAAAAAATATCGAACCGTGAATTTTGTGTATCGCTACACCCCTACCACTCACCTTCTTCAAATCCAACAAAAGTGGTGTTAATCAACTGTGCTATGTTTGTGCTGCTTCTGTTTTAAAGATATTAATGAAAATGTAAGGGTCAAAATGTCAACCAGCGCCCCCACATTAACTAAATCAAACAAAATTGATGTCAAACATTTGTGTTATGTTTGTGTTGCAAATTTTTTTGTTTCTGCTGCTATCATTTTAAAAATATTAATAAAAATTTCTAGAGGTCAGAGGTCAACCAGCCACCCCACATTAATGGAATCAAACAAAACTGGTGTCAATCAATTGTGCTATGTTTGTGCTGGTTTGTGCTGCAAAATATTTTGTTTGTGCTGCTATCATTTTAAAAATGTTAACAAAATAAGGTCTTGATCCGTGCTTAATCATCCAGGTAAGTAAATCCCAAAAGGTTGATTCTGTTCACCTGGACGTAGCGGTTTTAGTGGGAGAAACGTTTCGTCACTCATCCAAGTGACTTCTTCAGTCTCAGCTGACTGCAGGTTTCCCCAATCATATACACTCTCCTTCAAGATGAAAACCAGATTTAAATTTTCTCCTCTTCTTTCCTCATGTACTCTGTATTTCCATTGTTTTGTTTTGTTTTTTCCGTACCTCTCTCACCTGACTTCCCAATGTTATGTTTGTGTATTCTATGTATGGTTGGAAGGGGTGCTCATGATGGTGCCGGATCGTCTGGCAGTCTTTAAAACATTTTTCCTCCGGATAAATAAAGTATTATCAGTTAATCAATCTTTGATTCCACTAATGGAGTTTCAGTTTGTTCCACGACTGCATTTCACTCACTGCCTCTGTTTGTATCTCTGTCACTGCAGGACCAACATGGAGCGAGAAGTCAGCGCTCTCAGGAGGCCGACAAACCTCACAGAAGAAAGGGGCAGAAAAAATACAGCTGTGACGAGTGTGGGAAGGATTTTAATCGGACGTCTGACCTGATACGGCATCAACTCATCCACAGTGGAGTTAAAGCACACTACTGTGACTTGTGTGGAAAGTCTTTTACCCTGGCTGCGAACTTAAAAACACACCAACTCATCCACAGCGGACTTAAACCGTACAGCTGTGACTTGTGTGGAAAATCTTTCACCCAACTTGGACACTTAAAAAGACACCAACTCATCCACAGTGGACTTAAAGCACACAGCTGTGATCAGTGTGGTAAAGCTTTTGCTCGTAGTAGCAGCTTACGAAATCATCTAGTTACCCACTCTGAAAATAATCAAGCGTATAGCTGCGACATTTGTGGAAAAACATTCTGCTCGCTAGTCAAACGAAATATTCACCTGCGCATTCACACTGGACAGGATGTTTACTGGTGCGATCAGTGTGGGAAACTGTTTACAACAGCCACACACTTAAAAAACCACATGTTTATCCACACTGAGGAGAGACCTTATAAATGTGACTGGTGTGAAAAGGCTTTTAAAGAGCCACATTCCCTGAGAAAGCATCAACAGATTCACACCAGAAAAATACTCTACAAGTGCAGTTACTGTGAGGTATGTATTCATATTTTTTCAGTTGCAGTTATTTTGAAGTATTATGTGAATGAAGTTTAATTTCAAAGCTAAACGAGACGTTAAAACTAGCTAACCAGCGAGGAGTTAAAAGCGGCGAAAACAACACCCACAAACTTATCTCACTACAACATAGGGCCGAAAATATGACGTGATTCTAGTGTAATCAAACTCGGGGCTTGAGCTTTATTTCAGGCAATGTTCAGGATTAAAATGTTGAAGGAATTCCCTGACTCTCACTGTCTTTGTGTCTTTGTTTAGAAGCAGAGCGACACAGATGGATCCACTTCTCAACCCTGTCGTCACTGTGGTGGTGGGAAAGAGTTTCTCTGTGACCTTTGTGGAAAAACTTTCAGTCATCAACAAAGCCTAAAAGTACATCAGCGTAGACACACTGGAGACAAAATGAACTTCTGCAAAGAATGTGGGAGAGGTTTCCCCAAACCAAGTGAATTAAAACGACATGAAGTCATTCACAGTGGGGTTAAAAAGCACGTGTGTGACCAGTGTGGGTCATCCTTCACCACTGCAGGTTACCTTAAAGTACATAAACGAGTCCACACAGGAGAGAAACCATACAACTGTAGACACTGTGACAGACGTTTCTCATATTCAGGGACTCGAGATTGCCATGAACTTCGACATATTGAAGTGAACTTAATAACAGTGTGACAAGAGCTTTAAGAATCTCAGTTTATAATCCAAACATAAACAATCCCTCACTGTAAATAAACTGTTTCACTGTTACCAATGTGCAAAAACATAGCATAGCATAGCATCTTTATTTATAACGCACTTTACATCCAACTATGTTGACCAAAGTGCTACAAATATAAAACAGAGAGGAAACAGTTTAAATTACATATAAAATATCTTAAAATTAAAAGTAATATAATTAATAAGAAACGTATTAAGAGACATCAACAAGTCCTGCTGTGCTAAAAGCCAAGGTAAATAAATATGTTTTAAGACGTGATTTAAAAACAGATAAGGAAGGTGCCTGTCTAACATGTAAAGGCAACTCATTCCACAATTTTGGTGCTGCCACAGCAAACGCCCGATCCCCTCTGAAGAGCTGGTCTGCCGACCTGAGGGACCGGGAAGGTATGTATGGATGAAGAAGCTCAGAGAGGTACACAGGGGCAGCATTGGACAAACATTTAAAAACAAATAAAAGCATCTTAAAATGGATCCTAAAATGCACGGGCAGCCAATGAAGTGAATATAAAACTGGGGTGATATGCTCGTATCTATGAGTGGCAGTTAAAAGGCGTGCAGCAGCATTCTGGACTAACTGCAGTCGAAAAACAGAAGATCGACTCACCCCAAAATAAAGAGAATTACAGTAATCCAGCCGAACGGTTACAAAAGCGTGGATTACTGTTTCAAATTGCTGTCTCGTAAGAAAGTGCTTAATTTTGGCCAGTTGCCTCAGATGAAAGAAACTAGACCTTACAACCAACCCGATCTGGCTTTCAAGCTTAAGCTCAGGATCCATTTTAAAACCCAGATTAACAATCTCTGGTTTACAGAATGATTTCAGGGATTGCAAATCAACACACGGAACAGCAGTGGAGGCAGGTCTGAACACCATTACTTCAGTTTTAGAATCATTAAAACAAAGAAAGTTTAGCGCCAACCACGACTTGACGTCCTCCAGACATGTTTGTAAACGATTTACAGACGACCCATCTTTCTTTTTAAGAGGAACATAAATCTGGCAGTCATCTGCATAACAGTGAAACGAGAGTCTGTGTTTTCTAAAAATTGAGCCCAATGGAAGTAAATAAAGTGAAAACAGGATAGGGCCCAGAATGGAACCCTGTGGTACTCCATGAGACAACGGAGCTCGGGAGGACTCACAGTTTCCTAAGCGAACTGAAAAGGTTCGGTTTGTTAAGTAAGACCTGAACCATTTCAGAGCCACACCTGTTATACCGACACACTGCTCCAAACGTGAGATTAAAATTTCATGGTCTACAGTGTCAAATGCAGCAGTTAAATCGAGTAAAATAAGAATGACACTTTCACCAGAATCACATGATAAAAATATATCATTAAAAATTCTTAAAAGTGCTGATTCAGTGCTATGCATTGTTTTAAAACCAGATTGAAAAATCTCCTGAACATTTTGTGCATTCAAGTATGAAAAACATTCACTTCATTATCTGCTCTGTGCAAACATCAGCGCGATCCTGCAGGACGGACTGCACTGGATCACAGTGAATCTGAAGAGACAGAAAGATCCTCTTCTGGTTTCAGGGTCAGACTTACAAACCAGATCAGGCTCCACAGAGTTCAGATGGAATCTCCTGTAAAGAGTGTCAGCTGATGTCACACTTGGATCTCATGAGGTAGCTCTGATGTTTGGACTTCAATTCAGGAAGAAATAACATTCGAAACGTTGTTGTTGGTTTTTTTTGTTGGTTTTTTTCCCATGACTGAGCTCGTAATGCCTATTAGTCGTATTAAACTAAATTGTTTTAATTTAAATTAATTCAAATTCTATTATTTCTTTTTGGACCCTCAGAAAACACCAAATTCTTTTTACATGTAGATAGATGCTGGATGCCGGTAGAGTTACGTATTCTGAATACTTTGGATTACTTAATATATTTTCATGCCTATTACAACTATATGAATGTACTATTGCTATGTGATTTATTACTATTATTGAAGGCCACTCGCCATACCAATACCAACTAATTTTTAAATCTTAATATAAAATGAGTAACAGTAGGGTGGACATTAGGTATGGCTTTTTGCAGTGATCTTGCATAGAAAACAACTTCTGTATCAATAATATGTTTTCCTTTTGTCTACTTTGTGGCTCTGATTTCTGGACTTGCATCAATAATCCTGAATGTTACATTTGGGAAGCTGCAAGTCTTTTACTTTTTTTATTTTATTTTTTTATTTATTTATTTTTTACGGATTTTGATTCTCCAAAATGTTATCGCTGTTACGTTTAAATGGTTTTCCCATTGGGACACCGTATTTAGTAGTAGTTGTTGTTATAGATATTGTTTTACCTTACAGTTAACTGATATTGTATAAATACTTGAACTTAACTATTGTTTTGATCTTCTGGCTGACTGGTGTTTTCACCTGTAATACGGTAGAGGTGGGGGGGATCGATACAGCACAGCATCTTGATATTTTGCGTTGTGATGTTGTCTCAATACAGTGACACCAAACATCGATATTTATTAAAGAAAATAAAATACTCTGGGAATTACTCTGGGAATACAATGAATAAGGGAGCTCATCTTATAAGAGGCCAACTTTCTGCAAACAGTTGCGCTCTGACTTGAAGTGACTGCAATCACTTTGGGAGAGATTGTTGCAGGTTTTAAATAAATGCTGCCTTATTTATAAATTCAGACTAAATGCTACCATGTTTTCATCAGTTTGGTGTTAGGCTTGGTCAGTGAGCACTGCTCGAGGGGACTCGACTCACCGGGTTGGTTAGTCAGTTGCCGTTAATAGACTTACATTAGTTTATGTTTGCTAACTAAAAGCAGAACTCACTGGAATATAAAGACACTAGAACTAGAAATCAGTCTAAGGGGGGGTCACTTTTATGCTGCCTCTGACTTCAACAATACCTTTAAAGTTAACCTGAGGGTATACAGTCTACTTTAACTCTCTATCTTTTAAGCAGTAAGTGGTTCTTCGTTGGGAAAATCTCCCGCTTACAGTGGCTTGCAAAATTATTCGGCCCCCTTGAACTTTTCCACATTTTGTCACATTACAGCCACAAACATGAATCAATTTTATTGAATGTATTAATGTACATTTATAATTCCACGTGAAAGACCAACACAAAGTGGTGCACACGTGAGAAGTGGAACAGAAATCATACATGATTCCAAACATTTTTTACAAATAAATAACTGCAAAGTGGGCTGTGTGTAATTATTCAGCCCCCTGAGTCAATACTTTGTAGAACCAGCTTTTGCTGCAATTCCAGCTGCCAGTCTTTTAGGGTCTGTCTCTACCAGCTTTGCACATCTAGAGACTGAAATCCTTGCCCATCCTTCTTTGCAAAACAGCTCCAGCTCAGTCAGAACCACTTCATAAAGTGGTTGTTCAGGTTTAAGCAGTGGGAGGCGAAAACCTAATATATCCATAAGTGATGGCTTAACATTCTGCATTCAAGTATAAGTTTGTCTAAGTCCGCCATTGTAGAAATTCATTGCACCGAACGAAAAACGTGCACAGTGTGACGTCAAAATAGGCGCACACCTTTGACGCTGCGTTTTCTCAGTTTTCCTCATCCACACGTAAATGCAAAAACTTGAGTTTTCGAAAATATCCACCCTGGCAGGCGTTTTTTAAAATCTCCGTTTTCAGCGAACGAAAACGAGGTTTACGTGTGGACGAAAGGTGTAAACGCATAGAAAAATCTGCGTTTTCAAAAATACCCTGGTACGTGTAGACGTAGCCTTATTCATTATTCAAGGCACAAACGGAAAGTCATGTACGCGTGCAACGTAAAGTTAGGTGAGTGTGCAACGTAAAGGTGAGCGTGCAACGTAAAGGTGAGCGTGCAACGTAAAGTCACGTGGACATGCCGCGTGAGCATTCGAACTGAGTCTAAAGTTTTCGTGTGCGAATTGAAGCGGGTGCTCTCCAATCATCAAAAGTAACAAAGTCATTGAACACATTTATACAGTTACCTTTACATTTACCAATCATATATCACAGATTTACACTATTTTTTTTTTAGTACTATGCAAAAAGGCAAAGACAGAGCGACAGTCTGGGTCAATGGTGGCCGAGGCGACGGCAAGGCTAACAAAGGAACCCTCGAAGCGTTAGGCTAGCTTTGTAACAGAATATAACAGAAAAGTATGAAACTCCAGCTGAGTTGTAAGATGAAAAGTGGACACAATTTCGGGCTCCCACATTTTGTCAGAAACTGTACATTAACGAGTTTTTTACTGTTATTCAAATGCAACTGTGGAAATAACAAATAGAAGAAAATTCATTCATTCTTACCTTATACTAATCGTGGTGCAGGCCAGTGCAGTGCATGAACTGATGCCTTCTCCGGTCAATTCCGCTGAGAGTAAATCTAATGTCCCGCTCTACTGTACAAGACAATGGTTACCTGGAGGGATGTACCACTGTGAGAGGGGTGCTGCGGAATAGTCCAAGTGATCGCTGCTTTAATTTCCCGCTCAACTATACATAAATTGCAGGTCGACACGATTTTTCAAAGCTGGTGAACTAGACCAAAGTCATTGATAACAAAAGAACAATAAATCTACTTTCTCCGGTACTTTATACCCGCTCAGTTGCAATGCAATTTAATGCACTACTAGAAATCGATGGCTTTTTGATGGTGTCCGGCGCGGAATGATGGTCAACTATAAATAGACGTTTTCTCGACGTTGTTGTTGTCACCTGGTCAACTACAAATAGATCAAATATCAATGACAAAAAAACAACGGTAAATCAACATCATTTCAACGTCCCTATAGTAAGACCATGGGTTTACCACAGTATTTCAATGTTGTTACAACAGTGACATTTCAACCCTGACCATAACGACGGATTGGATGAAAAATCAACATCGATTCAATGTCGTCTTGCTATCTGGAATCTTTTGATTGGTCGACATGGTACATTTTTTGACCATTAGGAAAGGGTGGGGTTTTTTGGTGTTGTCTTCGATCACAGGTGGAAAGTGCTTTATGGCATTTTCCTTATGAAACACAGTTTTTACCGTTTCTTCCCGCAGTAAATATAAACAATGATAGTATTCAGGAAGAAAACCAAATATTTCATATATTTTTAACATAACTCTGGTTTTACGTGGCTGATCAACACAATTTAAAAACTCCATCAACGCTGTCATAGCCTGATACCACAATTTTTCTTAAAAATGCCAGCCAAGTGCCAATTGCTTTACACGTAATAGAGGATTTCTCAAAAGGGTCTGGATTGGTCCTAAACTTAAATAAATGTCAATTATTGCCTGTCAAAGAGTGTAATGTTCAGAGTATTTGTAATATAACAGTTAAAAATGAAGCAGCATATTTAGGTCTGATTATCTGCAAAGATCCAAAAGACAGAATTTTACTAAATTGTCCCCCAATTATTAAAAAATCTCAAACCAAATTAAATCAATGGTTGCAGAGAGATTTAAGTTTAAGAGGAAGGGTATTGCTCTCAAAAGCAGAAGGTCTGTGTCGACTGACTTATGCAGCAATTTCTCTGCATGTGGACGGCAAAACTTGTAAGGATATCGACCGAATGCTCTTCAACTTCCTCTGGAAAAACAGGACACATTACATTACATCAGAAAAAGTGTATTGATGAATGACTATGAACACGGTGGCCTCAATGTTTTGGATTTTACTACTCTAAACAATACATTTAAGATTAATTGGGCTAAACATTTTCTTAAAAATCCGGTATCCATTTGGAAGTTTGGTGGTCTAAGTTATCTTAGGTTGTGATTATAATATAGATAAGCTTCCAGAAAACCTTTCGATGCTTCACAAACAAGTTCTATTAGCTTGGTCCCTTATATATAAACACAACTTTACACCCCATACGTATTCAATTTGGAATAATAGGAACATAGTGTATAAAAATAAATCTTTTTTTTTTCTAGGTGGGTTGAGAAACGGATTGTTTTAGTGAATCAGCTGTTTAATCCTAATGGGCAGCTTATGTCCTATTCAGAATTCTTAAACACCTATAAATTTCCAGCCACACCCAAAGAATATGCCATATTATTTGATGCAATACCTACGGGTATTATAATGCTGTTTAAAGGTATTCAACCTTGCATATCATCTGTTTCTCTCCCCAACCCTTTAGATTCACACATAGGAAGAATCTGTCTAACAAACCACAGTAAAAGTAATAAGAATATCCGTGCTTTGTTCCAGACAGAATCTCTAACTATTCCACATGTGGTCTCTTATTGGAATTTCTTTGTCAGTAACATTAACTGGAAAAGAGTATGGACAATTCCTAACAAGTAACTGGTAACGAATAAAGTGAAGGAAGTCTCATTTAAAATACTGCATAAATTTTATCCTGCTAATCATTACGTGACAAAGTTCAAAAGGGACATAAATGTGAACTGTGGATTTTGTGGAAGCCATCCTGAGACTGTGCAACACCTTTTCTGGATCTGTTCATACGCTAGAACATTTTGGAAAGACTTCAGTAGATTCATTGCTGGACATCTCTATAAAGACTTTACTGTGAAATGGGAAAATCTTGTATTTTGTTTCTTTCGAAGGCAAAAAAAAGAAGATGCTTACTTTATAATAAACTTGTTAGTTATCTTAGCTAAATTTTATTTTCACAAATGCAAATACAGTAACAAAAAACCTAATTTTAAACATTACTATAATGATGTTTTATGTTACATAAAATTGATTAGTGGATCACTCAACAAAAAGGCTATGAAAACTATTACTATTTGTAGTAATTACAAATTATTTGAATGTTTGTAATTCTTTGTATCACACCCTCTGGCATATATAATAATTTTGTTCTGGTTGTATACATGTTCTGTATACTGTTTCTTAATAAAGTTTATTTAAAAAAAAAAAAAAGAGGACGCGGCTCATGAATTTGGACACCCCCCAAATGTAGCTTCTGAGTCACGTGACCGCACAGCAACGAATCACAGCAGAGCAGAAAATGGGGCGGAGCAAAGCATGTGTGCAAGAGAGGAGTCGAGCAGAGAGAGCTGCTTTTTCATGAAACGGGAGTAAAGTAGTGAACTTAGAGGAGAGAAACAAACTAAAGAATCGATCATAAACCACTACCAACGTCCTGATCGATATCTGCATCGATCTGCCCACCCTTGTCTCCTGGATCGTAGCTGAGATCAGCGTGAACCACGTGGGTCTCTGCTCCCTGATCTGTTTCCTGTGTTTGGAAAGAGTTGCAGCTTCATCGCGGAGTTTCTCTCGGTTTGTGGGCTCATCTAAAGGTAAGCACCGAGCTAACTTTACTGTGAGTTCAGTTCATGTTGAGTTTAGCTCCTGAATGAGGTCTTCTGCTGCTCTCCTCGGTGTCTGTTCACAGTTTATTGTGAACACGTTGAGAGAAGAGTGAGAGAGTGTTTGGAGAAAAACACCAACTAATCATTAGCTCAGCATGCTGGGAGAAGTTGGAGCAGAAAAGTCTTTTCATTGTCCCTGCAGCTGTTTTTCTGCCTGCACCAAACCTCTACAGCCTCATTTCTATTTACCGCGTTGACTACATCCACGATTAAAAGACCTTACGCCCCTACAGCGTTATGTACGGTTCAATGTGTGCTCGCTATTCATTGTGCCTTTAGGTGCAGCTGCCCGTACTCACAAAGAAAGTTTTGGTGTGATTCTCCTTTGCTGAGATCAACATGTCTGAAACAACTTTTTTTGTGTTTTTGATGCAGTGTTTTCTATAATTCCGTCATAATGGTTTGTATGAGCGGTGAAACGTGTTTTACCAAACTTAAAGAAGTCCAGCCGCTTTCTTGTAGAAATTGTTGAACAACATGACACTAACATTACATTTTCCATTTGTATCGTTGCGAGCCTTGTATACCGATAAGATAAACAGATAAGACGAGGCCAAAAAACTGTGATGCGCACACATTTTGGGAGAGCTGCACGTGTTTTACTGAATCAGGAAACAGACACACACAGTGCAGTGCGGACTTAAATCCACACGTGGCAGCACTGAAAGTAAGAGAGACCTTTAACCTTTGAACCTGTCCCTTATAGAGAAGGAAAACAATCACAAAAGTACCCAGTAGGGCTGCACGATTAATCGTTAGAAAATCGCGATCTCGATTCATACTTATGTGCGATCTCATTTCCAAATGACAACGATTTAAAAAAAAAAAAAAAAAAAAAAAAGACGGCAACGATTGTACCGCATTTTGATCCGGGACGTAATCTGCATGAAAAATACACAAAAAATACAAAAAAAACCCCTTTCAAATCCGGGGACCAGGAGGCATACAGTGCTGCCAGGGCCAACCTGAGAAGAGGCATCAAGACTGCCAAGCAGCAGCACAGGAGGCGTATCGAGGCCAGGTTTGAGAACAACACAAACCCAAGGCAGGTCTGGGAGGGCATCAGGGCTATCACGGACTACAAAAGGAGAACACCATCACCCTCAGCCGACAGTTCTACTCTGGCTGAGGATTTAAATCTCTTTTATGCCCGTTTTGACAGGGAGAACACCGACCCTGTCCTGTCCCCTCTCCCCTCAACCGACCCTGCTCCGGTCCTGAGCACTCATGAGCTGAGGCGTGTGTTCCGGAGCATTAACACCAGGAAGGCGGCCGGGCCGGATGGAGTGCTGGGCCGGGTGCTAAAAGACTGTGCTGCGGACCTGGCGGACGTCTTCACCTCTATATATAACACCTCGTTGTCCTGTTCACTGGTACCATCCTGTTTCAAAGCAGCAACCATCGTTCCCATCCCAAAACAGTCAAATGTCACATGTCTGAACGATTTCAGACCTGTGGCACTCACCCCCATTCCCGCCAAATGCCTGGAGAGACTGGTCATCAAACACATCAGAGCTGCTTTTCCACCATCCCTGGACTCGTACCAGTTTGCATACAGGGAGAACCGGTCAACCGAGGATGCGATCGCCACAGTGCTGCACACATTACTGAAGCACTTGGAACACAGGAACACCTATGCACGGCTCCTCTTTGTAGACTACAGCTCGGCTTTTAATACCATCCGGCCATACAAACTCCGTCCCAAACTCCACCAACTGGGACTTAACTCCTCTCTGTGCAACTGGATTATGGACTTCCTCACTAACCGTAGACAGAGTGTCAGAGTGGGTAAGAACACCTCTTCCACCCTTGTGGTCAACACCGGTGCCCCTCAGGGGTGTGTCCTGAGCCCTCTGCTATACACTCTCTTCACCCATGACTGTATTTCCTCCTGCGCGTCCAATCTCATCGTTAAGTTTGCCGATGACACCACAGTGCTCGGACTTATATCCAACAATGATGAGACAAACTATAGGACAGAGGTGCAACAACTAGAGTCATGGTGCCACGACAATAACTTGGTCTTAAACACCAAAAAGACCAAGGAGATCATTGTAGATTTCCGGAAGAGGGGTCATAACAACCATCTGCCTCTCTTCATCAGCAGTGAGGCGGTGGAGAGGGTGAGCAGTTTTAAATTCTTGGGGGTAACTGTGACCGAGGACCTGTCCTGGGGCAACCATATCACCTCAGTTGCACGGAATGCCCAACAGCGCCTCTACTACTTTAATCTCAGCCAAACCGATTTACTCAGGAACAAATAAAATACTAAAAAAAAACAAACAATAACATTTCTAAGTTATCCAAGTGACTCATATATCATGTTTAACCTGAGTAGTGAAAGACAAAAAAGATGTTAAATGTTTATTTTGTGACCCAGAAAGAATAATAAGAGTAATATTAAAACTAACCGGCTGCTGCCATTGTAGGAAACTGAGCTTTTTTTTATTTTTTATTTTGAAATATATACAGGGTGTAGCATCCCCTGGGTAAAGGTGGTGGTATGCAGGGAGCTCAGTGGTAGAGGTGGGCGATATAAACGATATACGATAGAAACAATATAAATTTGACCAACGATAGAGATTTTGACTATATCGCTCTATCGCGATAGTGCATGTTGATGATGTCATCAAGCTGCGCCTGTTTTGGTCGAAAGCATCGCAGCGGCTAAAACCATTATCATCTGCAAATTATGCCAAGCGACAGTCATAGCAAAGAGATGAAGCACTTTTGAAATATGGGGAAAGCCAAAAACTGCGCTTCCTCCACTTCTGTAACGTTGATTCATTAATGTTGAATTCTCTGGCAGCTGCTCTATTCCCATGTTGTTGCAGTATATTAATAACTAACCTCGTATTGTGGATGAATAATCTCAGTTGTTCTCCTGACTGAAGTTTGGCCCGTGTACAGCATCCTGCTATACGATTGCATTTGTCCCTGACCAGCAGAATCCCTCACGTTAACTTTTAATGAGTGGAAAAAAAGTTGGCGTTCATCCTCCAGCTTCATTGTGCTAATGTTATGCTAACATAGCTGTGTCGCTAGCAATCACGTAGCACAACATTATATATCAGGTAGTCAAACTTCAGTAACCCCTCAAAGGCCACTGCTGTTTAGTTTTCTGTCTTCATTTATGTTGGAAGTGATAGCAGAGCTGTACGTTTGAATTAGTTTCAAAAATCTCTTAGAACATGTCATGTTTAGGTGTAAACTAGCGAGCTAACTTCCTGTTAACTTCTATCTCTGTTAAATTTAATAAATTCTGTTTTCATGGATGCATCGATGTAAAACTTAATTGTTACACCCGATAAAGCAGCAACGCTGATGATTTAATTAAAGATGAAAGAATTTAGACCGTTTTAACTCTTAGTATTCGTTTGACTTTGGGACCTGAAGTTGACGGAGTTTTGGACCCAGATTACTCCGCGAAGCTTTTCACTACGACAGCCATAATGCTCTGATTATCCATCAAGCTGTGCGGCTTACCAAAGTTGTACTAAAACATTTTTTTAACAGATTTCTGCACGCAGAAATCGGTTCGAGGTCAGTAAGCACAACCAGAATTCATACATAAGGCACACTCTCGATTTTTGAGAAAATTAAAAGATTTTTAGTGTGGAAAATACGTTATACAGAAGAAAAGAATATATCACGATATATATTCGTGATATATATCGCATGGCCCCACCTTATCATGCGATAAGGTGGGGCCAGGTTTCACAATGAACACACCCGAAACTCTGGCTGATTGGGACCCACACCCAGTTTCACACCTTGGCTCAGGCGATTAGAGGATCATCAGGGGGTCCTTTTGTCCCTCTGTGGGGGGTTACTCCCACTAGGTTATATCTGGGACTCTCCACCATTTGACCTTAGAACTGAAGAAGCTTCTCGGATGAGAGGTGAAACGTCTTCAAGCAACTTAAAGAAGTCCAGACGCTTTTCTTTGCAAGCTCCTTTGACTACGATGACCTGGATGACTGAGAACCTTCACAGACATCACGATATATATTGTTACCGCACATGCTTCAAATTATATCACCTTATGAATTTTAGGCCATATCGCCCAGCCCTACTCAGTGGCCTTTTCCCTTTCAAGTTCTTGTAGGCAGCTGATGACTTTCTTTTTGTAGTTGCTCCTGGGATTTCACCTTGAAGCTTCATAGTAGAGATGTGCAAAGCAGCCAGTATCTGTATTTGTATTTATTGAGGGGGGAAAAGTATTTGTATTTGTATTTGAGTAAAATTCAAGCTGGGCATAAAAATCAATTTTTTGTGTTACGCTTGTAATTAATGTTATAGTGTAAGTATTCTTTAATTGTATCCATTATAGCAACTATGGATAGGCAGTATTAGTTGATTTTTTTCTTTCCATAAATCCAGCAATGAACATGTAACGTCACTGAAAAGAAAATAACATAACAGCCATTGCCTCAACCATGGTTAAACCAACAACTAAGGTTAACCTTAGCATAGGTTGAAATACCTAAGTAACCTAAATGTACCATATAGCTCGCACAAGTGCATACATTCGACACAATCATTGTTTTAACCTTTTTACCGAACTTTATCGTTACTCTGTCAACAGCCTGTTGTCTAAATTACCAAGCTAACAAAGCTACGTAAACAGAGTGAACATAAGAGCACCCGAATGCAGATGTCAATAGTGCAGCGTAATGAAATAATCTCCCGATCTTCGCGAAACCTATAAACTGCCTCCAGAACACAGTTAAGGTCCAAAAAATCTATTGAACAAAAATAGTGATGCAGTTCAGTGTTTTTTTTCACTCAGCCGAGCCGTCTCTGTCGCTGTGTGGAGCAGCCTGTGTCAGTCACCTCTTTCACACGTCACTCACTCATCCAGTACTGTTCTGCAGTCTCTCAAGGAAACTCAGCTGTTTCATATAAAGTTTTCCCTTGTTCCCAAATATAAATATTTTTTAAGTATTTGTTCGAAATAAATATTCGTAAAAAAATAATAATTATTATTTTTTGTTTGGTTTTTTTGTGTGCCTTTCCGAATACTGTATTCCGGTTCTGCTCCACCCCTCCTTCATAGGTATTGTTACTGATGAGTGTAGTAATGTTTATTTGCTCTGCTTCTTCTTGCCAGGGATAAAATACATATCTATACTTTTGTGTCCCAGCTGAGTAACAGGAGGAGAAGAGTCTGGTGGAGCAGCAGAGGAACAGTTTCAGCCATTTGGACTCAGCTCAGCCACTAGAGAGGAAACAATGACTTCAACACAGGAGGTGAGAAAAGTATCTCAGTTACACTGTTATTGAAACTGTGTGCACAGCTGGTTGTTAACAGCAGCTTTATCTTTTCCATCCTGGGCTCCTCCACACATACAGAAGCTACATTCACAAACAAAAACCACAGAAGTTACAAGAAAATACAAAGATCATATTTTATCAGCACACATTGAAACAACATCATCATCAGTTGAACTCACAATATTTTTATGACATAAAAGATTTTCCCCTTTGACAAGTCTTATTGTAGCACATCATTGTAGTGTGAAACTATCACCAGAAGGTGGTGGTAACACACCTACAACGTGTTTCTTGACCTCTTTGATTCCACTAATGGAGGCAGTTTCAGTTTGTTCCACGACTGCATTTCACTCACTGCCTCTGTTTGTATCTCTGTCACTGCAGGACCAACATGGAGCGAGAAGTCAGCGCTCTCAGGAGGACGACAAACCTAAAAGAAGAAAGGGGGAGAAGAAATACAGCTGTGACGAGTGTGGGAAGGATTTTACCCGAGCTCAACACCTGAAAACACACCAACTCATCCACAGTGGAATTAAACCGTACAGCTGTGACTTGTGTGGAAAATCTTTTATCCAGGCTCAACACCTGAAAACACACCAACTCATCCACAGTGGAATTAAAGCGTACAGCTGTGACTTGTGTGGAAAATCTTTTACCCTGGCTGGAACCTTAAAAAGACACCAACTCATCCACAGTGCAATTAAACCGTACAACTGTGATTTGTGTGGAAAATCTTTTGCTCAAAGTAAAAACTTAAAGCGTCATCAAGTTACCCACTCTGGAAGCAAAGCGTACCCCTGTTATTTTTGTGGAAAAACATTCCGCCGTATAGAGTCACGAAATATACACTTACGCAGTCACACTGGACATGATGTTTATTTCTGTGATCAGTGTGGAAAACTATTTACAAGGAATGTACATTTACAACAACACATGTTTACCCACAATGAGGAGAGACCTTATAAATGTGACCTGTGTGATAAGACTTTCAAATCTCCACATTCCCTGAGAAAACACCAAAAGATCCACACCAGAAAGTAACTCTACAAGTGCAGTTACTGTGAGGTATGTATTTATATTATTATCTTCTTATTTTAGACTGAGTGTTTGGAACAAGTCAGATCAGTAAACTTATGGAGTTATATTGGATGAACTGATTGAAAAAATGTGTTATTTTCGTCCAGTAAGCTGAGTGTTATTAGTAGAAGCAAGTATCTTTTTTCTTTTTTTGCCTGTCCCGTTTGGCTCTTTTGCATCAGAATTGTTGTCTAAAGGCAAAGAAAGATGCCCAACGGATTTACTTTACCAAACTGACCATCCCAGCCTTGCCGTAATGGTCCATTTGATTCACCTTTTATTGTTTATTTTATTTTCACTTACTGAATATGGGACAGACTTGACTGGGGGAAAGAAGGGGAGAAAGAAAGAGGGAAAGAGAAACAGCTGAGAAGAGGGACGGGGGAGAAGGGCAAAAAACAGAAACCAACAGAACAGGCAGAGAAAAAAAAATGCATCTATCAATCACCTGGATCACCTGTTGAGAAAGAAAAAAGAAAACAAGCAGAAGAGAACAAGAGTAATAGAATAAACAACATCACAATGATATATGGGAATATGACAGTAAATACTAAATGTTAAACATTATTGTGCAGCACATAAGATCAACAGAACACAGTGTGCTTTGAGGTAGGAGCCAAAAAGGGTGTAGTTTGTGGGTGTGATCACCCGTGTGTACACCTGTGAGCATGGACGCGCTTGTTTTTTGTTTTTTTTAAAAGGTTCCTTCATGTAATAATCTGCTAGAGGGTGTGGGGGGGCCACAGCCCCGTCCTCCAGGGCATGAAGCAGGTATGGAGGAGATCAAAACTCCAGACATCCAGAGGCCCCCAGAACACAAGAGACCAAGGAAGACCAACAGAGGGGCAGCTGCGCCACTGTCCCGGAAAGAGCTGAGGAGAGTCCCAGATGAGGGCTCACTCAGCAGCCGCGGAGCAGAAGCCAGGGGGAGTTGCAGTGACGCGCCCGTGAGCTCCGCCGGCAGCCAGCTGCGCCTGAGTGACCGAGCCCCAGGCCGAGAGGCCGGGGGCACCCCACCTCCGAAGTGGCCCGAGCGAGCTCCAGGCCCCGATAAGCGGCCGCCAAGGAGTGAGCCGGTGTGTACCTGGACGCCCATCCCCGGACACAAAGAACCACCAACGCACCGATGTCTGAGGGGGTCCGCCACTGGCAGGGGAAGTGGTGGTGGGTGGAGATAGGCCTCCAAACCTTGGAGGGCCTGAGATGTCCCCAGAGAGGTGGCGCCTGACACCCAACCTGACATATAGACACAGACATACAGGCACACACAGATACAAACATCCATTCCCACCCTCATGCTCTCATATGCACTTACTCCACACTCAACCAACGTGGAGACAGACATAAAGAGACGTTGTACACACGATCACACTCCCCAAGCGTACTCTACAAACCGGGTCTAGGTGCCCCCGCCCCTGGAGGGGGGAACTGCACCCAGACCCAGGTGGTGTTTCCCTTTTCCCTGCGGTGGGGGGAGGCAGACCGCCCCGACTCCGCAGCAGCAGGAAGGCTCCACACTCCAGACCGCAGTCGGACGGCCAACTCCTCCTCCTAGTCCTAGTCCTAGCCCCCCTGCTCCAGCAGGTCGCAGAGAATGGGGGTGAGAGAAGACTCCAAACTTCCCTCCACCCGCTCATTGTAGTGTTGATGCATGTGTGTTCTAAGGTGAGAGAGAAGTGATATTGATTCATCTGTTTTAGAAAGCATTCTGTATATTTTGGATAGTAATTTGGGGGGTTTAAGAGTAAGAAATTGAACCACACTTGGTGGTGTTTGTAGTTCAACTTGACCCGGTTTAAATTTCTTTTTTACTATGGATTTAATTTGTTGATATTCTAAAAATCTTTTCTTGTTGATCCCATATTGTGTAACTAGTCCGTCAAATGAAATAAATTCTGTTCCTTCTAGTATATGTTCTAAATATTTGATTCCTTTATCACTCCAATCTGAAAAGTTTATCATATTATTGTTTTGTAATATGTCAGGGTTCTTCCAGATAGGTGCACGTTTGCATGGGATTAATGAAGACGCCGTCAATTTCAGAAACTCCCACCATGCTGTCAGAGAAGAGCTGATGTTGATGCTTTTAAAGCATTCATGTCTTTGGATGTTTGAGCTGATAAATGGTAGGTCTGAGATCTCTAGATTATTGCAGAGTGTTTGTTCTACATCTAGCCAAGGTTCATCTAAGAGGGTGTGTTTTAGCCATCCTGAGATAAACTGAAGCCTGTTGGCTAAGAAGTAGTGCTGAAAGTTAGGCAGTTCTAGTCCTCCTTTATCCTTGGTCTTTTGTAGTGTTTTTAAGCTTATACGTGGGGGTTTATTTTTCCAAAGGAATTTGGACATACATGAATCTAGAGATCTGAACCAATCTTGTGGCGGTTTAGTTGGGATCATTGAGAATAAATAATTTATTTTTGGTAAGACCATCATTTTTATAGCGGCAACCCTTCCCATGAGTGATATGGGTAGACATTTCCATCTAGCCAGATCATCTTCTACCTTCTTTAAAAGTGGGATATGGTTTAATTTAGTTAGATCTGCAAGCTTGGGAGAAACATTAATACCTAAATATTTTATATTTCCCGATTGCAGTGGTGTAGAAGAGGAATTATGGAAGGAGCAATTAATCGGTAGGACTGTAGATTTTGACCAGTTAATTGAGTAATCTGATATTCTTGCAAAAGAGTTTATCAATTCAATCACCCCAGAGATATTGGTTTGTGAATTTTGGAGAAAGAGTAACACATCATCCGCATAAAGGCTGATTTTATGTTCCACGTTCTTGCATTTTATGCCCTTAATTACTGAATTCTGTCTAAATGCTGCTGCTAGTGGTTCAATAAAAATTGCAAACAGTGAAGGGGAGAGTGGGCATCCCTGCCTGGTGCCCCTCAAGAGACAGAAGCTGGAGGATGTCTGGTCATTTGTTCTAACACAAGCTGTTGGGGAATTATATAATATTTTTAACCAGTTTATGAAAGAGGATCCAAAACCAAATTTGTGTAAAGTTGCAAATAGAAATTTCCAGTTAACTCTGTCAAACGCTTTTTCTGCGTCTAAAGAGAATATTGTAGTTTCTAGGTTTTTACTGTATGAATAGTCTATTAAATTAAGTAATCTACGTGTATTTGTTGATGAGTGCCGACCTTTTATGAAACCAGTTTGGTCAGGATGAATTAAGAGGGGGGTTATTTTCTCCAGTCTCTTTGAGAGAGCTTTGCAGATTATTTTAAGGTCTACATTTATAAGGGATATTGGACGATAGCTTGAGGGATATACAGGGTCTTTGCCTGGTTTTAGCAGGAGATTAATGTTTGCAGAATTCATATTTGATGGAAGTCTGCCCTTTTCTTTAATTTCCAACAACGTTCTGTAGAAAACTGGTGCTAGAATCGACCAGAATTCTTTGTAGAATTCTGCAGGAAAGCCATCTGGACCTGGAGCCTTATTATTGTGCATACTTATCAGAGCTTCCTGGAGTTCACCTGGTGTCAGTGGTGAATCCAGTGCCATTGCTTGAGTGTCCAATAATTTTGGAAGAGTTATGTTGTCCAAAAACTGATCAATTTCTTTTTTAGATGGTTTATTTGTGGTGAATACAACGTTTTATAGAAATCCCTGAAAATGTTGTTTATTTGTATCGGTTCATATAATGTGTTCCCAGATGAATCTTGAACAGCACATATAGTTGTTTTTTCTTTCTTTATTTTTAGCTGGTTTGCTAGAAATTGACCGGATTTATTACCATGTTCATAATTTTGTAGGCGTAGTCTTTGTACTAAGAATTTTGTTTTTTTATCAATTATCTCATTTAATTCTAGTTTTGTTTTGCGTATTTTGTTCAATGTTTCCTGATCTTGGTGGGACGCGTAGGCTTCTTCTAGTGATTTGATGTTTTTTTCTAATTCCTGAATATTTGTGTTTTCTTTTTTCTTTTTATGTGATGAGAAAGAAATTATTTTACCTCTCATCACAGCTTTCCCTGCTTCCCATAGAACAGAAGCTGATGTTTCGGGAGTGTCATTATAGTTCAAATATGAAGTCCACTCTTTTTTAAAATATTTAATAAAGTCTTCATCTTTAAGTAGTGATATATTAAATCTCCAGTTTTTTCTTGGCGTAGTATTATTCTTGTGCATTAGTGTTAAAGATACAGGACCATGATCGCTGACAGCTATAGGGTGAATCTCAGTGTCTGAAATGTCGTTCAGCAGTGAGCTGCTGACCAAAAAATAATCCAGACGAGAGTAAGAGTGATGAACATGCGAGAAAAAAGTATATTCCTTACTGGTGGGGTGAAGGGAGCGCCATGCATCGCAAAGACCAAAGTCGTTCATATACTGTTTGATTATATTTGTGGACTGCCAATTACGCTGAGTTCCCGCTGTATTGAGCCTATCCATGTCTTCATTTAGTCCAAGGTTGAGGTCACCTCCAAGAACAAGTGTGCCATCTAAGTGTTCAGAGAGTGCACTGAAAAAACCGTGAAAGAATGAGGGATCATCAACATTTGGACCATATACACTTGCAATACATAGCTTTTTATCAAGTATAGATAGTTTAATGATTAAGAATCTGCCCTCTGGATCTATAACTGTATCGAGTACTGTGAAATTAATATTTTTATGTATTAAAATTGCTGCTCCCCTTTGTCTAGAATTATAACAAGCTGAGAACACATTAGGAAACTCAGGTGTTTTAAGTTCATTCGAACCTCTAAGAGGTCTGTGGGTCTCTTGTAATAGGACAACATCCGCCTGTAGTTTTTTGAGTTGGTTAAATATTTTTAACCTCTTTTCTCTGGAGCCAGCTCCATTTATATTCCATGTAATGAACCTCAGTGTACCCATAGATGTTTGTGTATAACTAGGGATGTATGCTGTGTGCGTCGCTTAGACAGGTGGAGAGAATACGTCACTTGTTCATAAATAAAGAGAAGGAGAGAGAGAAAAAATGTGTGGCGAGATGCTCCCTGAGTTTGACTTTGTGTATGCATAGTTACTAATATGAGTAGGCTTGGCTTAAGTGTGTGTGTATCTTATATGACTGTCTGCGCTGTCTGACTGATGTAAATGTGCTGCCGTTGAGCGCATGGTGGGTATGTGTCGAAATAAAGGATGTTTGTGGATGAGTGTCGAAGCAGGTGATCGAGGCAGTGAAAGGAATAAAGAAAGAAACCAAGGACAGGGGTGAGCAGCATAAAACCAAGAGGGGGAAAAGAGAGGAGGAAAAAAAAAAAAAAAAAAACGAGAAGAAGAAAAAAACAGAAACAAAACGTAAACATTCCAATTAAATCACTGACGGAGAGTGACGGTGTTAATTCTGCTATGAAATCACACTTTAAGATGCGATTTGATACCGGTAAGTTAAACAGATGTTAATGCAAGTTAGTGTGAGTGGATAGGGAAATGGTGCAGCTGATTCTTATCTGGTGTGAGGTTAATACAGCCACGGAGTGATGTTGGGGTCGCGGTGGAGCTGTCCGTCCACGTACAGCCGGTCCACAGCGATGACAGCGCGGGAGCCCTTCTGGATGAAGCCGCGTCGGATTGGGAAGAGGACCCTGCGTCGTTCCAAGATCTGTTTGGGGAACTGGTCGTTCACGCTGAAGTCCGTTCCTTTTAATTCCCTGCCGCGGCTTTTCACATGTTGCTTTTGTTTGAAGTGGCCGAATTTGGCCACGATAGGACGTGGTCTCCCGGCCGTAGCCCGAATGGGGCCGAGGCGATGTACCCGATCGAAGACGATGTTCTTCACAGTGTCCTCCGGCAGCTTCAGGTGGGTTTTGATGAAGCTTTTTACCGTGGTCTCCGCGTCCTCTCCAGCGGCTTCTGGAATACCAGAAAATACCAGATTATCACGCATGCTACGAACTTGTAGATCGATAACTGTTTCTTTTATTTTTTTATTTTCTCTATTGAGCTGGGTAACATTATCTGTGAGACATTTCACCGACTCCCTTAGCGTGGCATTTTCAGCAGCAAGCGTTTCCACCTGCTGCTGGCTGTACTCCAGGGATTCTCGCAAGCATTTAAATTCTCGGTGAAGAATCTCCACCAAGGACAGCCTTGCGTCGAAACTGGACAATCGCTTGTCGATTGACTCCAATATGTCGGCAATATCTTTGCCGGCTGGCGATGTTGAGCCGGGGGAATCTGCCGGGCGTTGTCTTTTCGACGACGGCGTCTCAGCTTTAGCCGGGGAAGCTGCACACGGGGTCTTCTTCATCACGAGATCCTGAAAGCACTGATCAATATAATCTTGGAGAGTCTCTAAACTCTCCTCATTGTTCTCCAGGGTGTTGGAGATTATTTAGACAAATAGTGTTAGTTATAAGACAATTGATAAGTGTATTTGGTAATGCTGAAGCTTAAATGAATTTGTTCAAATCTAAACTACCATTTGCTTTAATTTTCCGCCAAAATCTCCGGTGTCTGACGTCAGTTACAACATGAGTCGCTTACCTTGTCCGTCACTTACTCACTTCTAAAAAAAAAAAAAAAAGTAGAAGCAAGTATCACAGTTGTTATAGGTTAATAAGACTTAGGCTCACCTTTTCTCTAATCAAAATAAAAAAGTAAACAGAAAACAAAGACACAAAAACATAAGAAGAAGAACTTTATTTATGAAGCGCTTTCAGACAAAGTTCTGTACAGCTATTTAAAAATAAAGAAATAAATGAAAGTGATGCATAGCAATAAAAGTTAAAAACAATAATTAAGATGTGTAGGATAGGGTGAACTAGTGGGTCTTCAACTTAGCTGTAAAAACCTCCACAGAGGCTCCACTAATATCTTGAGGGAGGTTGTTCCACAAAAACGGGGCAGGAAAAGAAAAAGCACGCTCCCCCAATAGTTATTTTTCTGGCTCTAGGAACTTTTGAATGACCAGAATCCTGGGATCGGAGAGCATGGGATGGAACATAAGGGTTCAAAAGATCAGAGAGGTATGAAGGTGCCAAACCATTTAAAGCCTTGTAGGTGAGCAGCAGGACCTTAAAATCTGTCGAACCTCACAAGGTAGCCAATGAAGTGATTTCAATGCAGGGGTATTGTGCTCAAATGTTCCAGTTTTAGTTCAAATGTGAGCAGCTGCATTTTTCACCATCTGTAAACCTCTAAAACCTTTCTTTGGTAGCCCAGAAAGGAGAGATTTACCATAATCGATACGTGAAGACACAAATGCGTGGAGAAGAACCTCTGCAGTGTAGTTTGATAAAACTTGTCTGATTTTAGCTATGTTCCTCAAATGACAAAAGGCGGTCTTTGTTGTCTCTTTTACATGAGACTCGAAGGAGAGCGCCATGTTGAACCACACGCCCAAGTTTTTAACCTTGTCCCTGCAATTTATGACATAGTCATGAATTTTCAAGATTCAATTCAATCTTATTTATATAACGCCAAATCACAACAACAGTCGCGTCAAGGTGTTTTATATTGTACAGTAGATTCTACAATAATAGATACAGAGAAAATCCCAACAATCATATGACCCCCTATGAGCAAGCACTTTGGTGACAGTGGGAAGGAAAAACTGGTACTGTAGAAAACTTATACAGTACCAGTGCTTGTTGCTGTTCCTCTACATCAAATACATTAAATTGGGAGATGCTCTTTGTTTCAGGCGATGTTCAGGATTAAAATGTTGAAGGAATTCCCTGACTTACTGTGTTTGTGTCTTTGTTTAGAAGCAGAGCGACACAGATGGATCCAATTCTCAACCCTGTCGTCACTGTGGTGGTGGGAAAGAGTTTCACTGTGACCTTTGTGGAAAAACTTTCAATTACCAGAAAGCCTGAAAATACATCAGCGTAGACACACTGGAGACAAAATGAACTTCTGCAAAGAATGTGGGAGAGGCTTCTCCAAACCAAGTGAATTAAAACGACATGAAGTCATTCACAGTGGGGTTAAAAAGCACGTGTGTGTGACCAGTGTGGGTCATCCTTCACCACTGCAGGTTACCTGCATAATGAGTCCACACAGGAGAGAAACCATACAACTGTAGACACTGTGACAGACGTTTCTCATATTCAGGGACTCGTGATTGCCATGAACTTCGACATATTGAAGTGAACTTAATAACAGTGTGACAAGAGCTTTAAGAATCTCAGTTTATAAGCCGAACATGAACAATCCCTCACTGTAAATAAACTGTTTCACTGTTACCTATGTGCAAAAACATTCACTTCATTATCTGCTCTGTGCAAACATCAGCGCGATCCTGCAGGACGGACTGCACTGAATCACAGTGAATCTGAAGAGACAGAAAGATCCTCTTCTGGTTTCAGGGTCAGACTTACAAACCAGATCAGGCTCCACAGAGTTCAGATGGAATCTCCTGTAAAGAGTGTCAGCTGATGTCACACTTGGATCTCATGAGGTAGCTCTGATGTTTGGACTTCAATTCAGGAAGAAATAACATTCGAAATGTTGTTGTTGTTGTTTTTTGTTGTTTTCTTCCCATGACTGAGCTCGTAATGCCTATTAGTCGTATTAAACTAAATTGTTTTAATTTAAATTAATTCAAATTCTATTATTTCTTTTTGGACCCTCAGAAAACACCAAATTCTTTTTACATGTAGATAGATGCTGGATGCCGGTAGAGTTACGTATTCTGAATACTTTGGATTACTTAATATATTTTCATGCCTATTACAACTATATGAATGTACTATTGCTATGTGATTTATTACTATTATTGAAGGCCACTCGCCATACCAATACCAACTAATTTTTAAATCTTAATATAAAATGAGTAACAGTAGGGTGGACATTAGGTATGGCTTTTTGCAGTGATCTTGCATAGAAAACAACTTCTGTATCAATAATATGTTTTCCTTTTGTCTACTTTGTGGCTCTGATTTCTGGACTTGCATCAATAATCCTGAATGTTACATTTGGGAAGCTGCAAGTCTTTTACTTTTTTATTTTATTTTTTTATTTATTTATTTTTTACGGATTTTGATTCTCCAAAATGTTATCGCTGTTACGTTTAAATGGTTTTCCCATTGGGACACCGTATTTAGTAGTAGTTGTTGTTATAGATATTGTTTTACCTTACAGTTAACTGATATTGTATAAATACTTGAACTTAACTATTGTTTTGATCTTCTGGCTGACTGGTGTTTTCACCCGTAATACGGTAGAGGTGGGGGGGGGATCGATACAGCACAGCATCTTGATATTTTGCGTTGTGATGTTGTCTCAATACAGTGACACCAAACATCGATATTTATTAAAGAAAATAAAATACTCTGGGAATTACTCTGGGAATACAATGAATAAGGGAGCTCATCTTATAAGAGGCCAACTTTCTGCAAACAGTTGCGCTCTGACTTGAAGTGACTGCAATCACTTTGGGAGAGATTGTTGCAGGTTTTAAATAAATGCTGCCTTATTTATAAATGCAGACTAAATGCTGCCATGTTTTCATCAGTTTGGTGTTAGGCTTGGTCAGTGAGCACTGCTCGAGGGGACTCGACTCACCGGGTTGGTTAGTCAGTTGCCGTTAATAGACTTACATTAGTTTATGTTTGCTAACTAAAAGCAGAACTCACTGGAATATAAAGACACTAGAACTAGAAATCAGTCTAAGGGGGGGTCACTTTTATGCTGCCTCTGACTTCAACAATACCTTTAAAGTTAACCTGAGGGTATACAGTCTACTTTAACTCTCTATCTTTTAAGCAGTAAGTGGTTCTTCGTTGGGAAAATCTCCCGCTTACAGTGGCTTGCAAAATTATTCGGCCCCCTTGAACTTTCCCACATTTTGTCACATTACAGCCACAAACATGAATCAATTTTATTGGAATTCCATGTGAAAGACCAACACAAAGTGGTGCACACGTGAGAAGTGGAACAGAAATCCTACATGATTCCAAACATTTTTTACAAATAAATAACTGCAAAGTGGGCTGTGTGTAATTATTCAGCCCCCTGAGTCAATACCTTGTAGAACCAGCTTTTGCTGCAATTCCAGCTGCCAGTCTTTTAGGGTCTGTCTCTACCAGCTTTGCACATCTAGAGACTGAAATCCTTGCCCATCCTTCTTTGCAAAACAGCTCCAGCTCACTCAGAACCACTTCATAAAGTGGTTGTTCAGGTTTAAGCAGTGGGAGGCGAAAACCTAATATATCCATAAGTGATGGCTTAACATTCTGCATTCAAGTATAAGTTTGTCTAAGTCCGCCATTGTAGAAATTCATTGCACCGAAAGAAAAACGTGCACAGTGTGACGTCAAAATAGGCGCACACCTTTGACGCTGCGTTTTCTGTTTTCCTCATCCACACGTAAATGCAAAAACTTGAGTTTTCGAAAATATCCACCCTGGCAGGTGTTTTTTAAAATCTCCGTTTTCAGCGAACGAAAACGAGGTTTACGTGTGGACGAAAGGTGTAAACGCATAGAAAAATCTGCGTTTTCAAAAATACCCTGGTACGTGTGGACGTAGCCTTATTCATTATTCAAGGCACAAACGGAAAGTCATGTACGCGTGCAACGTAAAGTTAGGTGAGTGTGCAACGTAAAGGTGAGCGTGCAACGTAAAGGTGAGCGTGCAACGTAAAGTCACGTGGACATGCCGCGTGAGCATTCGAACTGAGTCTAAAGTTTTCGTGTGCGAATTGAAGCGGGTGCTCTCCAATCATCAAAAGTAACAAAGTCATTGAACACATTTATACAGTTACCTTTACATTTACCAATCATATATCACAGATTTACACTATTTTTTTTTTAGTACTATGCAAAAAGGCAAAGACAGAGCGACAGTCTGGGTCAATGGTGGCCGAGGCGACGGCAAGGCTAACAAAGGAACCCTCGAAGCGTTAGGCTAGCTTTGTAACAGAATATAACAGAAAAGTATGAAACTCCAGCTGAGTTGTAAGATGAAAAGTGGACACAATTTCGGGCTCCCACATTTTGTCAGAAACTGTACATTAACGAGTTTTTTACTGTTATTCAAATGCAACTGTGGAAATAACAAATAGAAGAAAATTCATTCATTCTTACCTTATACTAATCGTGGTGCAGGCCAGTGCAGTGCATGAACTGATGCCTTCTCCGGTCAATTCCGCTGAGAGTAAATCTAATGTCCCGCTCTACTGTACAAGACAATGGTTACCTGGAGGGATGTACCACTGTGAGAGGGGTGCTGCGGAATAGTCCAAGTGATCGCTGCTTTAATTTCCCGCTCAACTATACATAAATTGCAGGTCGACACGATTTTTCAAAGCTGGTGAACTAGACCAAAGTCATTGATAACAAAAGAACAATAAATCTACTTTCTCCGGTACTTTATACCCGCTCAGTTGCAATGCAATTTAATGCACTACTAGAAATCGATGGCTTTTTGATGGTGTCCGGCGCGGAATGATGGTCAACTATAAATAGACGTTTTCTCCACATTGTTGTTGTCACCTGGTCAACTACAAATAGATCAAATATCAATGACAAAAAAACAACGGTAAATCAACATCATTTCAACGTCCCTATAGTAAGACCATGGGTTTACCACAGTATTTCAATGTTGTTACAACAGTGACATTTCAACCCTGACCATAACGACGGATTGGATGAAAAATCAACATCGATTCAATGTCGTCTTGCTATCTGGAATCTTTTGATTGGTCGACATGGTACATTTTTTGACCATTAGGAAAGGGTGGGGTTTTTTGGTGTTGTCTTCGATCACAGGTGGAAAGTGCTTTATGGCATTTTCCTTATGAAACACAGTTTTTACCGTTTCTTCCCGCAGTAAATATAAACAATGATAGTATTCAGGAAGAAAACCAAATATTTCATATATTTTTAACATAACTCTGGTTTTACGTGGCCGATCAACACAATTTAAAAACTCCATCAACGCTGTCATAGCCTGATACCACAATTTTTCTTAAAAATGCCAGCCAAGTGCCAATTGCTTTACACGTAATAGAGGATTTCTCAAAAGGGTCTGGATTGGTCCTAAACTTAAATAAATGTCAATTATTGCCTGTCAAAGAGTGTAATGTTCAGAGTATTTGTAATATAACAGTTAAAAATGAAGCAGCATATTTAGGTCTGATTATCTGCAAAGATCCAAAAGACAGAATTTTACTAAATTGTCCCCCAATTATTAAAAAATCTCAAACCAAATTAAATCAATGGTTGCAGAGAGATTTAAGTTTAAGAGGAAGGGTATTGCTCTCAAAAGCAGAAGGTCTGTGTCGACTGACTTATGCAGCAATTTCTCTGCATGTGGACGGCAAAACTTGTAAGGATATCGACCGAATGCTCTTCAACTTCCTCTGGAAAAACAGGACACATTACATTACATCAGAAAAAGTGTATTGATGAATGACTATGAACACGGTGGCCTCAATGTTTTGGATTTTACTACTCTAAACAATACATTTAAGATTAATTGGGCTAAACATTTTCTTAAAAATCCGGTATCCATTTGGAAGTTTGGTGGTCTAAGTTATCTTAGGTTGTGATTATAATATAGATAAGCTTCCAGAAAACCTTTCGATGCTTCACAAACAAGTTCTATTAGCTTGGTCCCTTATATATAAACACAACTTTACACCCCATACGTATTCAATTTGGAATAATAGGAACATAGTGTATAAAAATAAATCTTTTTTTTTTCTAGGTGGGTTGAGAAACGGATTGTTTTAGTGAATCAGCTGTTTAATCCTAATGGGCAGCTTATGTCCTATTCAGAATTCTTAAACACCTATAAATTTCCAGCCACACCCAAAGAATATGCCATATTATTTGATGCAATACCTACGGGTATTATAATGCTGTTTAAAGGTATTCAACCTTGCATATCATCTGTTTCTCTCCCCAACCCTTTAGATTCACACATAGGAAGAATCTGTCTAACAAACCACAGTAAAAGTAATAAGAATATCCGTGCTTTGTTCCAGACAGAATCTCTAACTATTCCACATGTGGTCTCTTATTGGAATTTCTTTGTCAGTAACATTAACTGGAAAAGAGTATGGACAATTCCTAACAAGTAACTGGTAACGAATAAAGTGAAGGAAGTCTCATTTAAAATACTGCATAAATTTTATCCTGCTAATCATTACGTGACAAAGTTCAAAAGGGACATAAATGTGAACTGTGGATTTTGTGGAAGCCATCCTGAGACTGTGCAACACCTTTTCTGGATCTGTTCATACGCTAGAACATTTTGGAAAGACTTCAGTAGATTCATTGCTGGACATCTCTATAAAGACTTTACTGTGAAATGGGAAAATCTTGTATTTTGTTTCTTTCGAAGGCAAAAAAAAGAAGATGCTTACTTTATAATAAACTTGTTAGTTATCTTAGCTAAATTTTATTTTCACAAATGCAAATACAGTAACAAAAAACCTAATTTTAAACATTACTATAATGATGTTTTATGTTACATAAAATTGATTAGTGGATCACTCAACAAAAAGGCTATGAAAACTATTACTATTTGTAGTAATTACAAATTATTTGAATGTTTGTAATTCTTTGTATCACACCCTCTGGCATATATAATAATTTTGTTCTGGTTGTATACATGTTCAGTATACTGTTTCTTAATAAAGTTTATTTAAAAAAAAAAAAAAGAGGACGCGGCTCATGAATTTGGACACCCCCCAAATGTAGCTTCTGAGTCACGTGACCGCACAGCAACGAATCACAGCAGAGCAGAAAATGGGGCGGAGCAAAGCATGTGTGCAAGAGAGGAGTCGAGCAGAGAGAGCTGCTTTTTCATGAAACGGGAGTAAAGTAGTGAACTTAGAGGAGAGAAACAAACTAAAGAATCGATCATAAACCACTACCAACGTCCTGATCGATATCTGCATCGATCTGCCCACCCTTGTCTCCTGGATCGTAGCTGAGATCAGCGTGAACCACGTGGGTCTCTGCTCCCTGATCTGTTTCCTGTGTTTGGAAAGAGTTGCAGCTTCATCGCGGAGTTTCTCTCGGTTTGTGGGCTCATCTAAAGGTAAGCACCGAGCTAACTTTACTGTGAGTTCAGTTCATGTTGAGTTTAGCTCCTGAATGAGGTCTTCTGCTGCTCTCCTCGGTGTCTGTTCACAGTTTATTGTGAACACGTTGAGAGAAGAGTGAGAGAGTGTTTGGAGAAAAACACCAACTAATCATTAGCTCAGCATGCTGGGAGAAGTTGGAGCAGAAAAGTCTTTTCATTGTCCCTGCAGCTGTTTTTCTGCCTGCACCAAACCTCTACAGCCTCATTTGTATTTACCGCGTTGACTACATCCACGATTAAAAGACCTTACGCCCCTACAGCGTTATGTACGGTTCAATGTGTGCTCGCTATTCATTGTGCCTTTAGGTGCAGCTGCCCGTACTCACAAAGAAAGTTTTGGTGTGATTCTCCTTTGCTGAGATCAACATGTCTGAAACAACTTTTTTTGTGTTTTTGATGCAGTGTTTTCTATAATTCCGTCATAATGGTTTGTATGAGCGGTGAAACGTGTTTTACCAAACTTAAAGAAGTCCAGCCGCTTTCTTGTAGAAATTGTTGAACAACATTGAACAACAGACACACACAGTGCAGTGCGGACTTAAATCCACATGTGGCAGCACTGAAAGTAAGAGAGACCTTTAACCTTTGAACCTGTCCCTTATAGAGAAGGAAAACAATCACAAAAGTACCCAGTGACTGTGCTGGTTGGGATTGTAAAAAAGTTAAATAAATAAAGACCTAAAAATGTAAACATTTTAAAATGCCTGCCTCTACAAAAAGGAATGAGATGGTATTGTGATTTTGGGAGAAAATGTCACATTGTTAAAGCCATACAACTTGAAAATGATCACAAATGTACCTGAGAACACGTTTAATGTTTGCAGGTAACAAGGTGATTTTAATTATGTATTTTTGAATATCTGCTGATGCAGCCATGAATGTGGAAATTATGTGATTTCTGAATGTAATAATTTCCCATTTCTGAAGACTGCTTCAACAAAAATGCAGGTTCAATAGTTAATGATGGTTGATAACAGCTTGGTTATTGTACACTATATTTAACTTATAAATTCGTATGTATGTAATATATCAGTGTGTATTTTCTGTTTCCCTTTTAGTTGTTGTAAAACATGAACGCTGTCACAGATGGTCTTGGTGATGTGTTAAATACAGGAATTTTGTGTTATAATGGAGTACCACCTAATGTGTGTGGGATCGTTATAGGAATGTGGTCAATTGGGGTCCTTAGGGACTAGTAAAGCACTATACAAATACAGGCCATTTACCATTTTACCATTTTTATTACATTTTAATTACATTTGCAGATTGTTTCGGTGGAGTTTAATAAACTCAGCCGTCTACATCGGAGTATATTCTCGAGCATCTCACACTTCTGATAATCAGCTGTCTGCTTGACGTTTATTCAGCTGTGTAAAAACTATAACTTTAATCTCAGCCAAACCGATTTACTCAGGAACAAATAAAATACTAAAAAAAGCCAAACAATAACATTTCTAAGTTATCCAAGTGACTCATATATCATGTTTAACCTGAGTAGTGAAAGACAAAAAAGATGTTAAACGTTTATTTTGTGACCCAGAAAGAATAATAAGAGTAATATTAAAACTAACTGGCTGCCGCCATTGTAGGAAACTGAGCTATTTTTTATTTTGAAATATATACAGGGTGTAGCATCCCCTGGGTAAAGGTGGTGGTATGCAGGGAGCTCAGTGGTAGGGGTGGGCGATATAAACGATATACGATAGAAACAATATAAATTTGACCAACGATAGAGATTTTGACTATATCGCTCTATCGCGATAGCGCATGTTGATGATGTCATCAAGCTGCGCCTGTTTTGGTCGAAAGCATCGCAGCGGCTAAAACCATTATCATCTGCAAATTATGGCGACAGTCATAGCAAAGAGATGAAGCCCTTTTGAAATTTGGGGAAAGCCAAAAACTGCGCTTCCTCCACTTCCGTAACATTGATTCATTAATGTTGAATTCTCTCGCAGCTGCTCTATTCCCATGTTGTTGCAGTATATTAATAACTAACCTCGTATTGTGGATGAATAATCTCAGTTGTTCTCCTGACTGAAGTTTGGCCCGTGTACAGCATCCTGCTATACGATTGCATTTGTCCCTGACCAGCAGAATCCCTCACGTTAACTTTTAATGAGTGGAAAAAAAGTTGGCGTTCATCCTCCAGCTTCATTGTGCTAATGTTATGCTAACATAGCTGTGTCGCTAGCAATCACGTAGCACAACATTATATATCAGGTAGTCAAACTTCAGTAACCCCTCAAAGGCCACTGCTGTTTAGTTTTCTGTCTTCATTTATGTTGGAAGTGATAGCAGAGCTGTACGTTTGAATTAGTTTCAAAAATCTCTTAGAACATGTCATGTTTAGGTGTAAACTAGCGAGCTAACTTCCTGTTAACTTCTATCTCTGTTAAATTTAATAAATTCTGTTTTCATGGATGCATCGATGTAAAACTTAATTGTTACACCCGATAAAGCAGCAACGCTGATGATTTAATTAAAGATGAAAGAATTTAGACCGTTTTTAACTCTTAGTATTCGTTTGACTTTGGGACCTGAAGTTGACGGAGTTTTGGACCCAGATTACTCCGCGAAGCTTTTCACTACGGCAGCCATAATGCTCTGACAATCCATCAAGCTGTGCGGCTTACCAAAGTTGTACTAAAATATTTTTTTTTTTTGTCATCAACAATTTTTATTTATTTCATTTTAAACTTCAATAACAGAACTTAAGAATAACTACATAAATAAATAGTTTAAAAAACAAACAAACAACAACAAACAACAACAAAACACAACAACAGAAACAAAAAAAAAACAACCAAAGGAAAGTTATCCTATTCTTTCTTCGCACACCAATCCCCACACCACCACTCTATCATTACTCTTCTGTTCTTCAAGTTACAGAAAGCCAGCTTGTAAAGGGGGACCAAATACAATCATATTGATGCAATTTATCTAATAAACCATAAGTCACTTTTTCACAAGACGCCAACTTAGCCATTGTCTTTAGCCACTCTTCATAGGGAGGGGGGTTCTTTTTCCGCCAATGTCTTAGTAGGACCTGTTTGGCCGTAGTAAGAGCCAGAATAATCCATCTTTTTGTATAACTAGAAAAATCTCCATCAGAAAGTTCTGTGGTTATACCAAGTATGGACAGTTTTGGTGAGATACCAAATCTCCTTTTTAAAACACTGAAAATTACCTCCATTATATTTTCCCACCAATCTCGAAGTGCCGAACAGCTCCATAAGATATGTAAAATCGAGGCATTTTGACCATCACATCAACATTCGTCCGTAGAGGCCAGGTTCCATTTATACAATTGTTGCGGTGTTCGATGCCACCAATGGATTATCTTAAGTTGAATAAATCTACTGCCTGTTTCTTTATACATAGTATTAACACTTTGAAAACATGAATCCCATTCAACTGAAGATATGTCCAATGCCATGTCCTGGGCCCAGTAGCCCTTAACTTTAAGGAGAGGGTCAGCTGACCGTTCTTGCAATAAGTGATAAATCTTAGAGGTAATGCCTTTACCCAAGGGTGATCTTGAGAGCAGGACTTCCACAGGGCTGCCCACAGGACAACTCAAGGGGGTTCCCAGCCACTTCGATAATGAACTATGTATTTGGACATATCTCCAGAATTGATTACGCTTCAACTTATATAACTCCACAATTTTATCAAAGCTTAAAAGACATTTAGTCCCACAGTCAAATAAATCTGATACATTAAGGATGCCTGCTTTACGCCACTGTAGCCAGTCAACCGATGTCCCTCCAATTAAAATTCTTTTATTCCCCCATAAGGTTGCCGAAGGTGATTTAATAAAGTCCCAGCGACCCGCCCTATGTAATTTACACCACAATGTCTTCGCGTTTGCAATTATAGGATGGGTAGTTTTATGACTGGTATCAAACAGCTCCCTCCAAGGAGAAATACCGCCATTAACTTCCGTCTCTATATGGGACCAGATGGGTTTAACTGGTGCAGTAGGTAACCAAGCTCTAAGTTGTTTCACGTTCATCACCCAATAATACCATTGGAAATTAGGCAATGAAAAACCTCCTTGTTTTACACTCGCTTGAAGTTTCCTAATACTTAAACGATGTGGTGAACTACCCCAAAGAAACTGCCGGATCAAAAAGTCTAGATCTTTGAAATACTTATCTGGAATGTGTAATGGAATATTAGATAAAATATAAAAGATCATGGGTGCAGTCATCATCTTAATACAACTAATTTTACCCCATATTGTGAGACGCACTCTGGACCATCTACCAAATTCCATTTTTATTCTTTCAATCATTGGCTCCATATTTGCTTGAACCATCTTAGTGTAATCCGAGGTAATTTGTATCCCCAAATACCTCAAACCATTCACGGACCACCGAAACTCCCACTGTTTAAATAAAGTATGGGGGCAGTGTCCTGACATAGGCATTGCCTCTGATTTATCCCAGTTAACACGATACCCTGAAAGCAGCGTAAAGCTTTCTATACGTTCTAATAGGGCTTGAATTGACTTCCCAGGCTGGGTCATAAGTAACAACATATCATCTGCATATAATAGAAGCTTATGTTGACTATTACCCATCGAAATTCCAAATATATTTACATTATTTCTCAGTTTTTGTGCCAGAGGCTCTATAGCAATTACAAAGAGACCGGGGCTAAGGGGACAACCCTGTCTTGTGGATCTCTGTAAAAGGAATAGGTCTGATATGAGCCCATTCGTCAATACTCGCGCTGAAGGCGAATCTTATAATATCTTTATCCACCTAATAAAATTATCACCAAAAACGAACTTTTCTAATGTCTTAAACAGATAATCCCACTCAACACAATCAAAAGCTTTTGCAGCATCCAGCGATAGGGCCACTGTTGGATATACTGAATCATATACATAATTTTGCAAATAAACCAACTGTCTAATATTATCTGAACCATAGCGGTTTGGAACAAAACCAGATTGGTCTGCATGAATTATTTTTGCCATTACTGCTTTTAATCGGCCCGCTAAGACCTTTGCCAAGATTTTTTGGTCAGAATTCAGCAAAGATATAGGGCGGTAACCACTTGGGTCTAAAGGGTCTTTCCCAGTTTTAAGAATAAATGTTATAAGTCCAGAGTGCATTGACTGAGGTAATGAGCCTACTTTGAACGCCTCATTATAAACATCGAGCAACATGGGACTTAACATATCTTCAAATGCTCTATAGAAATCCAATGGTAACCCATCTAATCCTGGAGCTTTATTAAGTGGCATACTGTTAATTGCATGGGTAATCTCCTCCACTGTAATTGGAGCATCTATAATCAGCTGGTCAGTAGTAGAAAGCTGTGGCAGGTTTAAATCAGTAAAAAATGCTTCGAATTTCTGTTCATCTAAACTACCTTGTGTAGAATAAAGATTATTGTAAAAGGCCCTGAATCCATCATTTATATGTCTAATAGAAGTTGAAATAACCCCATCTGATTGTCGTATGCCTGGGATATGGTTCATACTGTCTTTCTGTTTAAGACGGTATACTAATAAACGACTCGGCTTTTCTCCCATTTCCCAATATGCTTGATTAATGCGAAATAAAGCGTATTCTGCCTTTCTGTTGTACAGTACATTCAACTCATATTTAACTTTAACGATTTTATTCAACGTAACTCTGTCTTTTGTATGGGAATGTACTGCCTCAAGTGCCTTTAATTTGGCTTCTAACGTAATGATATTCTTGTTAGCTGCCTTCTTTTTAAAGGAAGCGTAAGAAATTATTCTCCCCCTTAAGTATGCCTTCATAGCATCCCACCAAGTAGCCAATGTAGTGTCCTCTCGATTATTTGTCTGTTTGTAAAATTGTATTTCATCTCTTATCAATTTAATAAAACCAGAGTCTTTAATTAAGGACACATTTAAACGCCATCTGCGGCTTGGAGGAATCTGTAAAATATTTCCAAGACATAGAAAAATTGGCGCATGGTCCGAAATTACTATATTACCAATACTTGAATCTATAGAATTATTCACTAAGGCTTCAGAAATAAGAAAGTAGTGAGGCGGAGAGTAAAATGAATATTCCCTGCCTTCTGGATGCATTGTCCGCCAAATATCATTCAGACCCAAATCTGAGGTCATCTGCCTTATGGCAACTACAGATTTACTCTCTGTGCCTCTCCTAGGAAGTGATCTATCTAGGTCTTGATCCAGTATTTGATTAAAATCTCCTCCTACCACTATTTGTGCACCTTCTAATTCCAAAAGATACTGTGACAGGTTATGAAAAAAGGCGGGTATGTCCGCATTAGGTGCATAGATATTACATAAAAACATAAAATTATTGGTGTGTCCAGTAATTGTCCATAAACCAATATAAATCTACCTTCCTTATCTGGTATTACTTTTGTTTCAGTAAAGCTAACTGCTTTATGAATCAGAACCGACACTCCCCTGCTTTTACCAGTTCCAGGACTGGAAAAGACTTTACCTACCCAGGAACATTTAAGTTTTAAAGTTTCTGACTTACACATGTGTGTTTCTTGAATAAAGGCTATATCAACTCTTGATAACTTTAAATATGTTAATATTTTCTTCCTCTTAATCCCATTATTCAACCCCTTAACATTCCAGCTGGCTATTTTGAAATCTGTCTGTCTATCCATGTTACAATGTGGAATTCCATATAATACTCCAATTCATAAATATATCCATTATAGAGGGTGGTTTTATGTGAAGATAAACCAATTTATAAATACAAGGACTCAAAATAAATAGAAACAAACTGAAAACAGCTCCAGCAAAACTCCAGCCAGAAAAAAGGAAAAAACAAAAGGCAAGACTAATTCTTGCTAACACTGGAAAACCCAGGGTTGGTGGTCACCGGTGCCCGGCTAGCAACCCAGCACATAACTAGTAGTTTATAGGGATATTTAAATTAATCGAGTAAAAGGGAAAAAAAAAAAGAAAATCCCTGCACCAAACCCATCTAACAACACGTTAAACGCACTTACATATGGTAAAGTACTTCACCATCCCCGATCACAAAACAAAACAAAAAAAAAGGCAGAAAGTGTCACTTATCTTAAGGGAACATATTCTTAATAAATTTTGCAGCCTCCTCCGGTGAAGAAAATCTGTGCCTTGCTCCATTGCGTTTTATTTCTAGAGTAGCGGGGAAAAGCAGCGAGTATTCCACTCCTTTTTCTCTCAACTCCAACTTAATTTGTTTGAAAGACATGCGCCGGTCCATGGTTCGTCGGGAGTAATCCGGAAAAAACATTATCTTCGCCCCACGCCATAGAATCTGGCCTTTCTCTCTGGCCGCCCGAAGGATGTCTTCCTTATCCCGATAACGGAGTAAGTTAGCCATAACAGGCCGCGGTCGTTCTCCCTCTCTCCTACTCCGTTTCGGTGGACCCATAGGAACACGATGCGCTCGCTGTATATCTAGCGTACGGGGCTCCAAAGTTAAATCCAACATTATGGGGATCTCCCGCTGTAAGAACTTGATCATATCCTCTCCTTCTATTAACTCAGGTATACCAATTATCCTGATATTACAGCGCCGTCCTCTGTTGTCCAGATCTTCAATATGGTTCCGTAAGTTCTTAATTTCTTCTTGAATAGTGGGTAATTGTTGCTCTGACGCATGGGTTGCCTCCTCAAGAGTTGCAACCCGACTTTCCACTTCTTCCATGCGGGCACTCAACGCATTGATTTTACCTTCGATCTCCTGAACAGTCGTTTTTATCTGTTTCGTGTCCTTTTCAATATTATTTGTCGATGTCCGAATGATTCTTAACTCCGCAACCAACTCGTTTAGTGTTAATTCTCCTCCCGAGGCTACACACGTCGCAGCGGCTGGGTCTTCCTGAGGCCTGCTGACGTAGGCATCCATTTTCTTAGTAGTTTTAGCTTGTTGTTCAGTCGGAGGGTCTTTAGCACGCTGCGCCCTTCTGGTTTGCCGTTTCCGCATTAGTTCACAAAGGCTAGTTATTTAAGGGCATTTCACATACATGTGCCAATACACAATGTTCCAAAAAAGACGGTGCATGCTATTACTGTATCTATTTTCAGTGTGCAAGTTGCAGAGCAACTCTTTTCAGACTGCCATCTTGTCGGGAACCACCGTACTAAAACATTTTTTTAACAGATTTCTGCACGCAGAAATCGGTTCGAGGTCAGTAAGCACAACCAGAATTCATACATAAGGCACACTCTCGATTTTTGAGAAAATTAAAGGATTTTTAGTGTGGAAAATACGTTATACAGAAGAAAAGAATATATCACGATATATATCGTTACCGCACATGCTTCAAATTATATCACCTTATGAATTTTAGGCCATATCGCCCAGCCCTACTCAGTGGCCTTTTCCCTTTCAAGTTCTTGTAGGCAGCTGATGACTTTCTTTTTGTAGTTGCTCCTGGGATTTCACCTTGAAGCTTCATAGTAGAGATGTGCAAAGCAGCCAGTATCTGTATTTGTATTTATTGAGGGGGGAAAAGTATTTGTATTTGAGTAAAATTCAAGCTGGGCATAAAAATCAATTTTTTGTGTTACGCTTGTAATTAATGTTATAGTGTAAGTATTCTTTAATTGTATCCATTATAGCAACTATGGATAGGCAGTATTAGTTGATTTTTTCTTTCCATAAATCCAGCAATGAACATGTAACGTCACTGAAAAGAAAATAACATAACAGCCATTGCCTCAACCATGGTTAAACCAACAACTAAGGTTAACCTTAGCATAGGTTGAAATACCTAAGTAACCTAAATGTACTATATAGCTCGCACAAGTGCATACATTCGACACAATCATTGTTTTAACCTTTTTGCCGAACTTTATCGTTACTCTGTCAACAGCCTGTTGTCTAAATTACCAAGCTAACAGAGCTACGTAAACAGAGTGAACATAAGAGCACCCGAATGCAGATGTCAATAGTGCAGCGTAATGAAATAATCTCCCGATCTTCGCGAAACCTATAAACTGCCTCCAGAACACAGTTAAGGTCCAAAAAATCTATTGAACAAAAATAGTGATGCAGTTCAGTGTTTTTTTTCACTCAGCCGAGCCGTCTCTGTCGCTGTGTGGAGCAGCCTGTGTCAGTCACCTCTTTCACACGTCACTCACTCATCCAGTACTGTTCTGCAGTCTCTCAAGGAAACTCAGCTGTTTCATATAAAGTTTTCCCTTGTTCCCAAATATAAATATTTTTTAAGTATTTGTTCGAAATAAATATTCGTAAAGAAATTAATTGTTTTGTTTTTTTGTTTGTTTTTTTTGTGTGCCTTTCCGAATACTGTATTCCGGTCCTGCTCCACTCCTCCTTCATAGGTATTGTTACTGATGAGTGTCGTAATGTTTATTTGCTCTGCTTCTTCTTGCCAGGGATAAAATACATATCTATACTTTTGTGTCCCAGCTGAGTAACAGGAGGAGAAGAGTCTGGTGGAGCAGCAGAGGAACAGTTTCAGCCATTTGGACTCAGCTCAGCCACTAGAGAGGAAACAATGACTTCAACACAGGAGGTGAGAAAAGTATCTCAGTTACTGTTATTGAAACTGTGTGCACAGCTGGTTGTTAACAGCAGCTTTATCTTTTCCATCCTGGGCTCCTCCATACATACAGAAGCTACATTCACAAACAAAAACCACAGAAGTTACAAGAAAATACAAAGATCATATTTTATCAGCACACATTGAAACAACAACATCATCAGTTGAACTCACAATATTTTTATGACATAAAAGATTTTCCCCTTTGACAAGTCTTATTGTAGCACATCATTGTAGTGGGAAACTATCACCAGAAGGTGGTGGTAACACACCTACAACGTGTTTCTTGACCTCTTTGATTCCACTAATGGAGGCAGTTTCAGTTTGTTCCACGACTGCATTTCACTCACTGCCTCTGTTTGTATCTCTGTCACTGCAGGACCAACATGGAGCGAGAAGTCAGCGCTCTCAGGAGGCCGACAAACCTCACAGAAGAAAGGGAGAGAAAAAATACAGCTGTGACGAGTGTGGGAAGGATTTTACCCGAGCTCAACACCTGAAAACACACCAACTCATCCACAGTGGAATTAAAGCGTACAGCTGTGACTTGTGTGGAAAATCTTTTTCCCGGGCTCCATACCTGAAAGCACACCAACTTATCCACAGTGGAGTTAAACCCTACAACTGTGATTTGTGTGGAAAATCTTTTACCCGGCCTCAACACCTGAAAACACACCAACTCCTCCACAGAGGAATTAAAGCGTACCCCTGTGACTTGTGTGGAAAATCTTTTTCCCGGGCTCAATACCTGAAAGCACACCAACTTATCCACAGTGCAGTTAAACCCTACAACTGTGAATTGTGTGGAAAATTTTTTACCCAGCCTGGAAGCTTAAAAACACACCAACTCATCCACAGTGGAATTAAACCGTACAGCTGTGACTTGTGTGGAAAATCTTTTACCTGGGCTAAAACCTTAAAAACACACCAACTCATCCACAGTGGAATTACAGCGTACAGCTGTGACTTGTGTGGAAAATCTTTTATCCAGGCTCAACACCTGAAAACACACCAACTCATCCACAGTGGAATTAAACCGTACAGCTGTGAGTTGTGTGGAAAATCTTTTACCCAGCCTGGAGGCTTAAAAAGACACCAACTCGTCCACATTGGAGTTAAAGCGTACAGCTGTGATCAGTGTGGTAAAGCTTTTGCTCACAGTACGTACTTACAGCGTCATCAAGTTACCCACTCTGGAAGCAAAGCGTACCCATGTGATTTTTGTGGAAAAACATTCCGCCGTATAGAGTCACGAAATCTACACTTACGCAGTCACACTGGACATAATGTTTATTTCTGTGATCAGTGTGGAAAACTATTTACAAGAGATGTACAGTTACAGCAACACATGTTTACCCACAATGACGAGAGACCTTATAAATGTGACCTGTGTGATAAGACTTTCAAATCTCCACATTCCCTGAGAAGACACCAAAAGATCCACACCAGAAAGTAACTCTACAAGTGCAGTTACTGTGAGGTATGTATTTATATTATTATCTTCTTATATTAGACTGAGTGTTTGGAACAAGTCAGATCAGTAAACTTATGGAGTTATATTGGATGAACTGATTGAAAAAATGTGTTATTTTCATCCAGTAAGCTGAGTGTTATTAGTAGAAGCAAGTATCACAGTTGTTATAGGTTAATAAGACTTAGGCTCACCTTTTCTCTAATCAAAATAAAAAAGTAAACAGAAAACAAAGAAACAAAAACATAAGAAGAAGAACTTTATTTATGAAGCGCTTTCAGACAAAGTTCTGTACAGCTATTTAAAAATAAAGAAATAAATGAAAGTGATGCATAGCAATAAAAGTTAAAAACAATAATTAAGATGTGTAGGATAGGGTGAACTAGTGGGTCTTCAACTTAGCTGTAAAAACCTCCACAGAGGCTCCACTAATATCTTGAGGGAGGTTGTTCCACAAAAACGGGGCAGGAAAAGGAAAAAGCACGCTCCCCCAATAGTTATTTTTCTGGCTCTAGGAACTTTTGAATGACCAGAATCCTGGGATCGGAGAGCATGGGATGGAACATAAGGGTTCAAAAGATCAGAGAGGTATGAAGGTGCCAAACCATTTAAAGCCTTGTAGGTGAGCAGCAGGACCTTAAAATCTGTCGAACCTCACAAGGTAGCCAATGAAGTGATTTCAATGCAGGGGTATTGTGCTCAAATGTTCCAGTTTTAGTTCAAATGTGAGCAGCTGCATTTTGCACCATCTGTAAACCTCTAAAACCTTTCTTTGGTAGCCCAGAAAGGAGAGCGTTACCATAATCGATACGCGAAGACACAAATGCGTGGAGAAGAACCTCTGCAGTGTAGTTTGATAAAACTTGTCTGATTTTAGCTATGTTCCTCAAATGAAAAAAGGCGGTCTTTGTTGTCTCTTTTACATGAGACTCGAAGGAGAGCGCCATGTTGAACCACACGCCCAAGTTTTTAACCTTGTCCCTGCAATTTATGACATAGTCATGAATTTTCAAGATTCAATTCAATCTTATTTATATAACGCCAAATCACAACAACAGTCGCCTCAAGGTGTTTTATATTGTACAGTAGATTCTACAATAATAGATACAGAGAAAATCCCAACAATCATATGACCCCCTATGAGCAAGCACTTTGGTGACAGTGGGAAGGAAAAACTGGTACTGTAGAAAACTTATACAGTACCAGTGCTTGTTGCTGTTCCTCTACATCAAATACATTAAATTGGGAGATGCTCTTTGTTTCAGGCGATTTTCAGGATAAAAATGTTGAAGGAATTCCCTGACTTACTGTGTTTGTGTCTTTGTTTAGAAGCAGAGCGACACAGATGGATCCAATTCTCAAACCTGTCGTCACTGTGGTGGTGGGAAAGAGTTTCACTGTGACCTTTGTGGAAAAACTTTCAATTACCAGAAAGACTGAAAATACATCAGCGTAGACACACTGGAGATAAAATGAACTACTGCAAAGAGTGTGAGAGAGGCTTTCCCACACTGAGTGAATTACAAAAAACACGAACTCTGTAACAGTGGGGTTAAAAAGCACGTGTGTGACCAATGTGGGTCATCCTTCACCACTATCAGCCAGCTTAAGAGACATGAACAAATCCACACAGGAGAGAAACCATACAACTGTAGACACTGTGACAGAAGCTTCTCACATTCAGCTCATCGTAACACCAGAGCTACATCTGTGTCCAGTGTGACAAAATCCTCAGGAATCTCCGTTCATATTCCAAATACAAACGATCCCACGCTGCAAATAAACTGTTTCACTGTTACCAGTGTGCAAAAAACATGTACTTACATAAACATCTCTTTTTGGCAAATACTGGACATCTGTTTTTGGCAGACCATAACTTTGGCACAACACCAGCGCCCTGGACTTGTGATGTCAAGTTAAATTAATGCATCACGTTGGTACCTGGTAATGTTTATGTGAGCTTCCCTGTCAGAAACACCCCAGGATCATGCTTGCTAAGCGAATAGCTTTTCAGTCTTGTTAGCCAATGAGTGAAATGCGACAGCAAACTATAAAACAAGAGAAGCGACATCGTCTCTTAGTTTGTTTGTCCACCCCCCATCCCCCAAATTTGCGTGTTGGACCACATAAGTATTTAACTATATACCGTATTTTCACGACCATAAGACGCACTGTACTAAAAGGCACAGTCTCAGTTATGTGTGCCATTACTGTATTTAACACACACATAAGGCGCACTGGATCATAGGGCGCATACAAGTACCGTATGCGTATTTAAAAATAAAGCGGGAGCAAACCTGAGTTTGGTACTCACATTTTTATCATCAATCAAACCCATCGAAGTCCTCATCCTCTGTGTCTGAATTGAACAGCTGCGCTAAATCTCCATCAAACATGCCAAGTTCACTTTCTTCACTGTCAGAGTCACTTTCCGTGCCGTGCGGCTCCTCGGAAATGATGCCGGCTTTTGCGAAAGCTCGAACAACAGTGCCAGCAGACATGTTAGCCCAAGCATCTACAATCCATTGGCAAATTGTGGCGTAACTCGCCCGGCGCTGCCTTCCACTCTTGGTGAAACTGTGGTCTCCATCGGTCATCCATCGCTCCCAGGCCGCTCGCAGCCTTACTTTGAATGGGCGGTTCACACCGATGTCCAGCGGCTGGAGTTCCTTTGTCAGGCCTCCCAGAATGACAGCAAGCTCACAGTTCATTTGTTTCACTAGTTTTTTCACATCGGCTGTGAGATGGGCACGCATAGAGTCACAGATTAAGAGCGATGGTGATGCGTGGAAAAAACCACCTGGTCTCCTTACATACACCTCCCTCAGCCAGTCTTTCATCATTTCCTCATCCATCCAGCCCTTTTCATTTGCCTTAATGATGATTCCTGCTGGAAACTTCTCTTTAGGCAAAGTCTTTTGCTTAAAAATCACCATAGGCGGCAGTTTCTGTCCATTAGCATGGCAGCCAAGCACAACAGTAAAAGAAGACTTTTCGTACCCCGTTGTGCGTATCGCTACCGTGCTGGTCCCCTTCTTCTCCACAGTGTGACTCACCGGGATGTCAAAAGTGAGCGGGACCTCGTCCATGTTAGTGATGTGGCTGGGCTGGATGTGTTTGTCGCCGATGTGTTTGCTACAGTATGAGCGGAAGATGGCCAGCTTTTCCTTACAATCCGCTGGAAGTTGCTGCGCTACCGTAGTCCCGGTCCTGATGGAAAAATGGCACCGTTTCATAAAAAGTGAAAGTGAAACTGCTTTTAGCCGAATGGTGACCGTCGAAACGCTTCTCCTGCTCGTTCTTTGCTCGATGATCCACCGCTCGAGTCTTTCCTCCAACTCGGCCACACTTCACCCTTTAGCGTTCTCATGGTGTTCTCTACTACCTCCTCATTACAACACACAGGGCGCACTGCGCTATAGGGCGCGCTGTACTTTTTGAAGAAAATCTAAGACTTTTAAGTGCGCCTTATGGTCGTGAAAATACGGTATGTAATCAGTTAAACTGTGTAATTGACATAAAGACCTCATGATATACAACAATTCTGTTTTGTTCAGTTTTACTGTAATTAAGCACAGTTGTATATATGATCCTGTAAAGAGCCTCATGCACGTCTCACATGGCTGTAGTCGTGACAGAGCTTTAGCATGGTTATCAGCAGCTAGGAACATCATCCTAAAGATGAGACCAGCTCCAGGGCGACATGCAATTGTGAATTTATGAACTGAATCATCTGTAAACGTTGGGAACTTGCTTTGGACTGGAAAATAAAATATTTTTGATTTAATTTGAATCTTTATTTAAACGTACGCCAGAGACCATTTTTAATTTCCTGTTTTCAAACTTTTTTTTGTTTAAATACTACTGGAACTTTAATCTGTATTACTTAATATTCTTATTTATTTCATCTTTATTCGGACAATAAGTAATGTTAAAAATACATTTGATTTATTTTCAAATTCAATTCCTAGGTCATTATTTTAATCTGCTGTGGGACGAGACAACAGGCTGATATTGGGTGTTGTTTTTGATTAAGCTTTTACTTTGAAGCGAAATTTAAATAAGACAGTAAGAACCCGCTTTGTTCATTTAAGGAACATCTCAAAACCTAGATTAATGGTGTCAATGAGTGAACTTGAGATGATATCCATGCTTTTGTCTACAAGACTCAACTATTGCAATAGTCTGTTTAGTTGTCTCAACAGGAAAGGGCTGGTTCATCTTCGGGTTGTGCAAAACTCTGCAATGAGACAATTGGAGCCCATATAACTCCCGTTTTAAAGTCACTACACTGGCTTCATTTTAAAATTCTAGTTTTAAACTTTAGAGCCCTTTCCTTTATTGCTGATTTGATTTGTATACACAACTCTTCTCATAACCTGAGGTCATGGAATCAAAACCTTTTAGTGGTCCCCCACACTTGTGTCAGAACTCGAAGGGACCAATCTTTCCAATCTGTTGCACAGAGACTGTGGAATGCCCTTCCTCTATTTCTACAGTATCTGAAGACCTTCAAAAAGCAGCTAAAGACATTTTTATTTCAAAAAGCAAAAACAAATTTTCCTTCTCAAGCCATTTCCAGGCCTGAAGATCCTCTTCTTTTCAGTCTGGGGATCTGACCAGGGTGTACCCTATCTCTTGCCCTCTTACAGCTTTAATAGACTCCAAAATTGCAACATGTATTTATGGTCATGAGCAGTGATGGGAATAATGGCATTAAAATAAACAGTGGTACTAACACCAGTACTTGTTTTCAGTGACTAGTAACTTAACTAATTGCTTTTTCTGCCATTACAACACCGTTACTAGCAAGAAAAAGCGGTGAAGGTGTGTTCCAGTTTGTCAACACACAGACGGTTGAAGCTGTCTTCTTCTTACCGTGAGCTAAGGGAGCAAACAATCACACGAATGCTGCCACAGTTTTCTACCAAGTCCTCAGAGAGCTGTGTGGACCTCAAGTCTGGATCATCCTGAGACAACAAATCTGAACCCAAACTCCAGTTATCTATGTATGTGCATGTATCCAGTTCAGAGCTGTGGGGTGGTGGAGTCTGCAGCTGTCACAGGTATAGGCTATGAAAGTGAATGAAGATGTTGTCCTAGATACCAGCTCATTTTTGGTGGAAATTGAATAATTTTGCGAGAAGGCTTAAGCAGGTCAACAGCAAGGGGAGGAAGATGGTTTTTCAGGATTCAAAGCAATGCAGGAGAAACTGGAGGAGAGGAGACACTCACATGAAGACACACTAGATTAAAGAAAGAAGCACAAAAGCTCAGATATCTGAAACCGATTCAAAACCCCAGAGAGCTCAAACTTTAACCACCACCTGTTGGTGGCGATAATGCACCTAGTGGTTGTTGAAGACAGTCTGTACAGTAGTTGTCACTGTCACTACCCGATCCGTACCGGAAACCCGATCGGTACTCCGCATGCGCGAAAGGTGTCTACGTCCAGTCGAAGCGTTTTACGATAGTTGCGGGTCAGAGTATCTGTTAAGATGTTAAGAATACTAAGAAGACTGCCAAACCAATTCACCGGACAATTATATCCACGCTCTTTGGTTCTGTCCACCAGTTCAGAAGTTTTGGCGCGAGATATGTGAAGACTTATCGAAGTGTCTGAAATGTAACATTCCAACTTCCCCCTTAGTGTGTTTGTTGGGCAGCTTAGATAATGTCACTTCAGAAAAGAATATAGTCCATATGGTTTTCACTGCCCTATGCATAGCCAAGAAAACAGTCCTCATGAACTGGAAAAATAAAAACAATCTTAATTCTAACCAATATAGAAATTATCTATTAGATTACATTAGTCTTGATACAGCCTCTGCCACCACATCAGATCAATTGCTCTGGGCTCCTTTGATCAGCTCCATCACCTAGTGGGGGTGGGGGGTCATAGTTTGGTCCCGCCTTCACTGTTGTGATTGGTGTGGGGGTAGGGACAGGCTTAGGGTGTCGGGGGGTTCCCCGGAGGCATCTTCCGTGGGGGGCTCAACCCGGGGTAGCGGTCATGTCCGGTTAGGGGCTCTGTTGGCTCTCAGGTGACTGTTTCTTCGCGGCTGCGTGTAGTGGGGCTTGGGGAGGGTCTGTGCTGACGGACGTGGGTTACTGACCTGGTAGCCTGGCTGCCCCTGGGTGGGTCCGGGATGGGCGTGAGGTTCTGGGGGCGCTCCGTCTCTGGGCTGGGGCCTGGGCTGGGCCTCGGGGGCTTGGGTCCTGGTTGGTGTGTTGTCGGGGTTGTGGGCGGGTGGGTGTATGGGGGCCCAGTCCTGGCGCAGGGTGCCGCCGGTGCGTCGAGCCACCTGGGGGGCTCTTCAACTGGTTGGGGAGATTGTCACATCTTGCAGGAGCTTTCCTCTCTTCAGGAACTCTCTCTGCAGGAGGGGGAGATACAGGAGAGGTTGAGGAAGATCTCAGCCTGGGCGTTTATTGTCTTATGTAGTCTGGAAGATGAGTGGATGGTGGGGTGGGTGCAGTTTTCTCTGTGGTGGGGTTGGGTGGACTGTCCCGGGCTCTGTGGGGCCGGGAGGCGCTGCTGCACTGGGTCCCGGTCTGGATGGGCCTGGGCCCCCTTTCCCTGGCGGGCCGCGGAGCATGGGGGTGCCTACTGGGGTCAGCGGGGGAGCTGGCCCCAGGGAGGGGTCACTTGCCCCTCCCTTCCTTCCCTCCCCATCTCCAGCTGCCTCCCTCTTCCCGCTCCACCACAACCACCCACACATGCAGGACCTTGGAGTAGGGGTATGTCACCAGGGTGCAGAGGAGGCTACCCCCCCCCCCCCCCCGTCCCCTTCTGGCTGCCTCTGCCTCAATTTTATCCCACAACTTAGACATTCACATTACTCACACTCTCATTACACATACATATAGGATCTTGGGGGTGGGCACGATACACGGAATCCAAATTACCATCAGGGTGTACACCTCACCCCTGGCGTTGTTGCCCACCTCTCAATTTTAAATACACAGACATTGAGGGCTAGCAGGAGGGACCATGCGCTTACCTACTGCTCTCTGGCAGGTAGCTCCATGCCCTCCTGGGTTTTAAATGCACCTTAGAACACACATGCATCAACATTACAATGAGCGGGTGGAGGGAGGTTTGGAGTCTTCTCTCACCCCCGTTCTCTGCGACCTGCTGGAGCGGGGGGGCTAGGAGGAGGAGTTGGCCGTCCGACTGCGGTCTGGAGTGTGGGGCTTCCCTGCTGCTGTGGAGTCGGGGCGGTCTGCCTCCCCCCACCGCAGGGAAAAGGGTAACACCACCTGGGTCTGGGTGCAGTTCCCCCCTCCAGGGGCAAGGGTACCTAGACCCGGTTCGTAGAGTACGCTTGGGGAGTGTGATCGTGTGTACAGCGTCTCTTTATGTCTGTCTCCACGTTGGTTGAGTGTGGAGTAAGTGCATATGAGAGCATGAGGGTGGGAATGGATGTTTGTATCTGTGTGTGCCTGTATGTCTGTGTCTATATGTCAGGTTGGGTGTCAGACGCCACCTCTCTGGGGACATCTCAGGCCCTCCAAGGTTTGGAGGCCTGTCTCCCCCCACCACCACTTCCCCTGCCAGTGGCGGACCCCCTCAGACATCGGTGCGTTGGTGGTTCTTTGTGTCTGGGGATGGGCATCCAGGTACACACCGGCTCACTCCTTGGCGGCCGCTTATCGGGGCCTGGAGCCTGGGGCTCGCTCGGGCCACTTCGGAGGTGGGGTGCCCCCGGCCTCTCGGCCTGGGGCTCGGTCACTCAGGCACGGCTGGCTGCCGGCGGAGCTCACGGGCACATCACTGCAACCCCCCCCCTGGCTTCTGCTCCGCGGCTGCTGAGTGAGCCCTCATCTGGGACTCTCCTCAGCTCTTTCTGGGACAGTGGCGCAGCTGCCCCTCTGTTGGTCTTCCTTGGTCTCTTGTGTTCTGGGGGCCTCTGGATGTCTGGAGTTTTGATCTCCTCCATACCTGCTTCATGCCCTGGAGGACGGGGCTGTGGCCCCCCCACACCCTCTAGCAGATCATTACATGAAGGAACCTTTTAAAAAAACAAGCGCGTCCATGCTCACAGGTGTACACACGGGTGCTCACACCCACAAACTACACCCTTTTTGGCTCCTACCTCAAAGCACACTGTGTTCTGTTGATCTTATGTGCTGCACAATAATGTTTAATATTTAGTATTTACTGTCATATTCCCATATATCATTGTGATGTTGTTTATTCTATTACTCTTGTTCTCTTCTGCTTGTTTTCTTTTTTCTTTCTCAGCAGGTGATCCAGGTGATTGATATATGCATTTTTTTTCTTTTTCTTTTTTCTCTGCCCGTTCTGTTGGTTTTTGTCTTTTGCCCTTCTCCCCCGTCCCTCTTCTCAGCTGTTTCTCTTTCCCTCTTTCTTTCTCCCCTTCTTTCCCCCAGTCAAGTCTGTCCCGTATTCAGTAAGTGAAAATAAAATAAACAATAAAAGGTGAATCAAATGGACCATTACGGCAAGGCTGGGATGGTCAATTTGGTAAAGTAAATCCGTTGGGCATCTTTCTTTGCCTTTAGACAACAATTCTGATGCAAAAGAGCCAAACGGGACAGGCAGGAAAAAAAAAAAAAAAAGATGTTAAGAATAATAAGTATCTCTTAAAATGTTTCCAATAATGAAACATTTCAATACAATGTAGACAAAACGAAAGATAAAAAGATAGTTACGGATCAGGACTCCCCGATCCTCACTGTCGGACCGTACAAATCGGGTCTACCCGATCTGTACCACGCATGTGCAGGGGTTTTCTTCTTCTTATGTTGGTTTAATGGCAGTTTACTCCCCAGTGTACGAGGATACTGCCACCTGCTGACTGAGCGAATGAACCCTATTGTAAACTGAATTAGCGTGATTACAAACGTGTGTTAAATTTGATTTAGTGAGAGTCGAGTGTGTGGAGGATTGATTGGAATAGTGATGGTGATGTCCGCTATCACTGTCAATTGTCAGTAAACACTTCATCTGGCTGATGAATCTTCACGTGACATATTACAAAGTCTGTATTATTAACTCTGTAATTAGGCGCCATTCTTCTTATTTTACGGGGGACGCTCTCTGTTGAGGAGAAAAGCAAAAATTTGTTGCAGATACAGATTATCCATTGTTTAAATGTCCCGGTAGTCGAAAAGGAGGCAGAGCTGTTGAGAGATGCAAGGAGCTAACTGGGCACTAACCGTGTAATTCAAATATATTGGTCATGTCCAAATTCATGGGCTGCATCCTCCTGAGGCCGCATTTGTAGACCGATTACATCACAGCGACGCGCCGAAGGCTGTCCAAATTCGTAGACTCCTTCGAATGCAGCCGACAAATGCGTCCTCCTTTTCCCCAAATTTGAAGGATGGGTCGGGTGTGTCCTTCGTGGCCTACCATATCCCAGAATTCATAGCGCGGCCCAGCCAAACTCCAGTTTCCAACAATGGCGGCCGCTACTAAGTTTTAAAATTACTCCTACTAATCTTTCTGGGTCAGAAAATAAACTTTTAACATATTTTCAGGCGAGAAAGTAGTTTTGTAAACATCAAATATCAGCTCGGTTTGTCAAGATATCGCATATTTGCAAAAGTGCTTCGACGTTTTCAGAGACGTCTGCTACCCACCAGCTCGACAGCTAGCCGGGAGCTCGAGGGTTACTGATGCGGCCGAGAACGGCACAACTCCCGGCACATCATTTTCAGATCACCGCGGAGTTTCGCTGCTCGGGTTAAACGTAATATATAAGTCACTTAGACAACCTAAAAATGTTATTGTTGGGCTTTTTTCAGTGTTTTGTTTGTTCGTGAGTAAATCGGTTTTGCTGAGATTAAAGTTATTAGATTAGATTAGATAAAATAAAACTTTATTAATCCCCCGGGTGGGTTCCTCCTTGGTTTTTACACAGCTGACTAAACGTCAAACAGAAAACTGATTAAACAGAAGTGTGAGACGGTCGAGAGTTTCCTCCAGTGTCCTGTAATATTTTAGATAGCAAGGAGCAGACGGCTGAGTTTATTAAACTCCACCGAGACAGCGGTGACGCTAATTAGAAGGCTAGACCGTCCAATTTCACGGCCGTTTACTTCCGGCCTACCCGACCTTCTGAGGACCCGGCCCACGTAGACCGCGAAGGCCGGGTCCTCAGGAGGATGCAGCCCATGAATTTGGACACGACCATAGAATGTCGCAATGCTGGCAAAGAGAGGAAGTGACGTAAGATTTGCGCATGCGGGGTACCGATCGGGTTTCCAGTATGAATCGGGTAGCAACAGTAGTGACTGGATTTGCTCCTTCTCAGAGAAGGGTCTGGCTGCAGCAACTGGGGAGCACCATATTGGGACCTCCACAGTAACCGGAAACACGTGACCTCCATAGTAGGCAGAAATACGTTCTTGTCTCGTTTCTGCATGGATCCTTAACCTTGCAAGTGGATCGTAAAGGTTGGTACAGAGTCTTCCATGTATAAATTCACCGTTAATAATTATATAATTCTAGGAATCATCTAGTTTGCTTACACTGATTACGTTGGCACTTTGTTAGCGTTACAACAACGGTCATACCCCCGAGGTTGTAGTGGCAATTCCTTTTGTTTGACCAACCAAACATCCCACAATTAAAAGTTCACAAGCCACTGCTGCACTGAGATAATATTTCGTACGCAGGCAAAAGAAGTCCATTGTCCAAACTTGAAAGTTGCGTTTTTATGGTTTATTTATCCAGTTTGGCAAGCAATAACAAGATCCATTTTTTGTTACTTCCTGCTGCTTCTCCTGCTCTGGTAAAAAACCAATAGGCCCACCCCAGTGCATGCTGGTCCTATACCAGTCTCTTTATTTATAGAAACAAAATGGCCCTACAGCTTTTACTGACTAATTTAACAAGGTAACACCAAACAAACAAAACATTGAAACAAAATTTTAACTGACAAATAAACTTGTAAATAAACCCCAAAATTTAAGTAAACTAACAACAAACTTTAACTAATTTCAAAATAATAATAATAATAATAAAGAACAAATAGCTCCAACCCTATCTAAACTTTAGTAAGGAATGTGCACTTTTGACACCTCTGGTTAGCATTTAGTGGTCAGTTTCAAACGTATTTGATTTTTGCTTGTTACGAACAAATTCACTTCACTGCTTTTCACTATTTGTAACATCAATGCACGTTGTTCCATTTACTGCATATTGCACTTTATTCATGTCTCTCATTCCATCTGCATCAACATTGTAAAGGTCGTCACAAAGGGGTTTACATATTTATAAATACTAATATTCTCTATTCCATTCTGTTAAAAATGCTTTGCCTTTCAAAGGTATGTTGGTATTAAATATACCTCATAGTTAAAGTTATAAATATGCACTTCTTTTCAGCACTTCTGCAGTCTCTTTGTTGACTTTAAAGTTGCTTTTCACATTGTACAGTTCAGGTCATTCATCAGTGAGAGAAAAAAGCGTGTTTTCATTAAATGTTTTTTTCCTGTTCACCACATTTCCTGACAGCTCTTGTGATCCACACCATTTTGCTTTCATTATTGAGGATGGCTTGGATGTTTTTGTTAATATGTACAATCTGATTGTTAGATAAACTGATTGCATTCTATACAACTACATTTAAATTACATGTTGTTTTTCTCTCTCTTACAGACAAAATGATATGCCGGTGCACTTTCACTGCCCTGTCTGTAACATGACAGTCATACAGCGTGGGGATATGGCAAGGCAATTATTGTCATGTCAGCATTCGGGACTGCTCCCCACTGAACTCTCCGTGGAGCCCCATCTCCCTCTCGATGTCTTGTCTCCAGCATCAAAACCATTTTCTGAATCTTCGGTAGAACATTCATGTGCTCCTCCCTCTGTGCTGAATGAAACTGTGGCTTGTGGAAAGTCCATGAAAATAGTCTTTTTTTAAAAAAAAAACCCTTCAAGGCTCACATGATGAGGAGGCATTCAAACAGATCAATAGGTGTTTTCCTGGCCTGTCATCTGCAGTGTTTTTGTGTAGAGGGACTTCTTCCTCTTTGTTTTTCAGTTTGCAGAGGACATGGAGCTCTTTTTAAATGTGCTGACGAGCAGGGACTACGGGTCAATGTGATGTTTGACATTTAATGGACAGATGAAGTCACTGGCTGTTTGTTTGTGTTTTTATGTGTTGTTGCTTTTTTTTCAGTGTACAGAATTCCAATTAAGCTTATTATAAAATGTTGTTCACTTGTTTCCATGTCCATGCTTAAAGTAAAAAATTTAACTGTAACATTTTCACACTTTTCTCTTTTGTTTAAACACTCCTAAAGTTCAACCCATCATAGAAACATAATTCCATGATAAAATGAAACCGTGCAAAACGTTTTGTCAGCAGATTTATATAAATTCGACAAGCTAAAAGCATTCTGTACTGTACAGCAGCGGTCCCCAACCTTTTTTGCACCACGGACCAGTTAGACAATATTTTTACGGACCGGCCTTTAAGGTGTTGCAGATAAATACAACAGAATAAATGATACAGACAAAGACGAAAACTGTGGTATTTTGTAAATATAATAATAAACGCAAATTCGGCTGTGTAATTGTGTAACTTTATTAGCAGCGTCCTCCTGAAATGTGCCAACAACATTGAGAGTAACAACCTCCTCTCAGCTTCTTGATGCTCTCTGGTCGCTATGGTAACGCGTAAATAGTTCTTTCAATATAAGACACAGACCACAACAGGGGAAAAGCCCCAGGGAAACCGACCCAAAGGAAAAAAAATCAGTGAAAGATGAACCGCGTGAGGGACCACTGTTTTCCAGTAGCACTGCTGATATATGAAATGGTGAGTTTTTAGGTTGTCTTCAAACAAGTGCATTGTACTAGAAAAAGGTGTTTGAATGATTAAAAATGTAAGTAATGTAAGTAATGACTAGTTTATATTTATGAAAAAACCTTTATGCAGAAAAAGTAGCAAAGAAACAAAAACAACACATGGACACTTTTAGCCACAAACAATCTGAAGGAATGGTGATTTTTTTTTTTAACAAACCCAGAGTGTTAAAAACCCCCCACTTAGAACCAAATGTATTTATTAGCAGCATGAGTTACGTGTTTCCGGTTACTGTGGAGGTCACGTGTTTCTGTTTATGTGGAGGTCGCTCCTCAGTGGCTGCAGATGCTCTTGTGTGTGTGCCCTTGATAGTAGTGATGGGCAGATGAAGCTTCATGAAGCACTGAAGCTTTTCATCCAATTGGACGTAAAAAATAATAGCTGGCATGAATTTGAAGAGTGTGGCCTTTTGCACACAGCCTGTAAATGTCAACAACAAAAGGAGTGTGTAAAACATCTATATTGTAGTGATGCAGTATACTGTGTATATTTATACTGGCAGTATGGAAAATTATTATTTGGAAATGCTTAAAATGGAAACGATCATTTACTGTGAGGTGAGGTGTGGTTGGGGTGTGGACAGTAGTTGTGCTTTTGTAACGTTGAGGTATGGACAGCTACACACTGAGGCCTCAGTCCTGCCCATATTTTATTCAGTAAAAACTAAATTTTCACTGCTTTTATGACCTTTTTAGTGGGGAGAACATAGCTGGGATTTAATGATTTAACAAATCTTTTGAATCCTTTGTCCTCCACAATGCTAAATGGCTGGGAGTCCTCAATCACCATGCTGACCAGGTCTTCATCTATTTGAGATTGTTCTCTGAGGAAAGACAAAGACAAAGCACAAATATAAATATCACACACGTAACTTATTGCATTGTATACTATTGTTATATTATTTAGTAACATTACGGCATGCCATATCATCATGGCATTTGATGGCTCACCTGGTCTTGCTCCACAATCGGTGTTCCCCTTATTCTCATGCAAAGCTCTGTAGTGCCTAAGCATGGATGAGGTGTTGTTATATCCCAGCTCCCTGGCACATAGCAAACACTTCACCTTGTACAAAAGTACAGACAGCTTAACATAAATTGTATTGCACCATCAGTATTATGAAAATACATCTTCTGTAGAAATTTACATACCTTGTTGGGAGGAATAAGATCAAAATGTTCCCACACAGGGGAGGACATCCTCCTCTTCTTAGCTGGCTCCATTCTCTCCTGACTTTCTCTCCTCACTCTCATAAACCTCCAAACTGTCTCCAAACTCTCACTAACCGCAGCTCTCCATCAAACACCCACATTTTGAATGAAGTCTGAGGGGTTTATATCGCTGTCATATCTCGCGGCGAAATTCGAACCACTTCCTGAACCAGTCACGTGGTACAGCCGGGCAGCGAGGCTTCGGACGTCATCATTTTCAGCTCCTCCCATAAATGAAGCAAGCCTCGATACGCGCATCGCGGAAACGCTCCCTCAATTACTCGACACAAGCTTTGAAGCCTCGATACAGAACGTCACATCACTACTTGATAGCGCATTATTTGCTGATGTGTTTACTGCGCCTAACGACTCGTTAAACTAAGGTAAATACCACGTCGGCACAATTAAAAGGCACGCACTATAACATCTTGGAGTTTTATACAACATCACTCTGTAGCTTCTGTTGTTAAGTCGTTGGCTAGGCTAGCTGTTAGCATACGCACTGTGTAAGAGGCTTGTTGCTCGCTAGTTGGCGATGCTACACATCTGTGTTACTGTCTAGATCGTTTCTGAACACTCAAGTACGCAAGTCCGCACTTCGCAAGTTGACTGAGGATTCCGGACCTCCTTGAGAACCGGATAACAATCATTATATCATTTGAACGACTTGATGACATCACAGTTTAGCTCAGCTAAGCTTCACTGTTTTGACTGCCATCCTTACTTCATTTTAACCAGAGCCGTACATGGATCAGAGTTTAAAAAGGGGCACATAGAACCAGGCTGAATAACAACAACACACATTCATCAAGAATCTAATTTGGAGTAACATCATACTATATCACTGTCATCAGGTGGGGACAATAAAAAGCTAACGTAGCCCACGTTTTACCTGATGGGAACAATGTTGCTGTTGGGGTGTTGCTGCTGCTCCTGCTGCTGATAGTCATGGAGAACAGGGCTGTGTTGATCTGGGACTGTAGACATTAAAAAGTCCATAGGAGAGATGGTAGCTGATTAAACAAAATTAATCCATAATAAAATAATAATAGAAAAATATAGAATAGAATAGAATGGAATAATCCTTTAATTGTCCCACAAGGGGAAATTTGGTTGTTACAGTAAATTTTCTGTGTTGGCAGAAAGCTTATTAAATATTTAAACTGTAGAGATACAATATTGTTGCTACTGTAAAATCCACATTTTGTCATATTTGATCTAATATAATCATTTTGTTGCGATTTGGCGATGTATAAACAACATTAATTTGAACTTTGCCCTTCAGCGAGTCTGAGTGAGACTCCCTCTTTGTGTATCTGTGGAAGTCCATATATACAGGGTGTAGCATCCCCTGGGTAAAGGTGGTTGTATGCAGGGCGGTTAGTGGCTTTTCCCCTTTCAATTTCTTTTAGGCAACTGATAACTGTCTTTTTGTAGCTGCTTCTGGGGTTTCACCTTGAAGCTTCATAGGTATTGTTGTCACTGAGTGTAGTAATGTTTATTTGCTCTGCTTCTTCTTGTCAGGGATAAAATACATATCTATACTTTTGTGTCCCAGCTGAGTAACAGGAGGAGAAGAGTCTGGTGGAGCAGCAGAGGAACAGTTTCAGCCATTTGGATTCAGCTCAGCCACTACAGAGGAAACAATGACTTCAACACAGGAGGTGAGAAAAATATCTCGGTTACTGTTATTGAAACTGTGTGCACAGCTGGTTGTTAAAAGCAGCTTTATCTTTTCCATCCCGGGCGCCTCCATACATACAGAATGTGACCAAGGTGGTGTGCTGCTTGTGCAGATGTATAGTTTGAGCAAAGTACTTGTTGCCTCCCTAAGATGATGACCAGAGGGGCAACTGGTTTCCTGTTCAACAACGTGTGGTGCTGTGATAAAGAATAGAAAAAGGGACACACTTTGAGCTGATGTCAGTTTCACAACAGGAAGGTTTATTCTTCACAACAGCTTAGAACAGCTTCAGGTATCACCACACTAACTGCAAAGAAATGGCCTTATGCTTCAGTCCAGTTTACCATACATGGCCACAGCTCCCTGAGCTCGAGACTGTATAAATCTCTCAATACAACTTTGACAAAAAATAAACAAAATGTTGATATGTCAGATCCACAATGTATCACAATAACCACACTTATTTCACAAAGATAAACAAAACACAATAGTGTACTCTGTACTTCATTTTTAACTACATTTACAAACATCATAAAATTAACTCATTTTTAAACATTTTAATTCTTGTTCAGCACTAAATTATTCATGTGAAATTCCACTGTACTGACATTGTAACTTCTGTTTTTTTAAATATAGCTATTTTACTCTTTACAAGAAAATAATGTCTTTGACATAAAACAAACATATTTACTGTTCTTATACGACCTACAACTATATAGAGTGCAGTGCTCCTTTAACAGCGTTCACTACTACTGTGCAGTCAGCATTGATCAAACAGTTTCCTTATAACACTCTATAAATGTCTTTGTATTAAACCACAAACTTGTTCTTGTAACCACAACATCAACCAGAAGAGTAAAACATAGTATAAACCCATTTATCAGAGTGCATAATACATTAAGAGTTCACAGTCCAGAAGTCTCTCACAGGTCAGATTAGCTTCCCCACACACACTCAGGCTGTCTCCCAATTCAGGGTCTGCAGCCTTAAAGTACGGACTTCAAGGCCAATTACGTCACAGCGGCGCGCCGAAGGCTGTCCCAATTCAAAGGCTGCTCGAAATGCGTCCTTCATTTCCCTGAATTTTAAGGCTGTGGCAGTGTAGACTTCGTGGCCCAACATATCCCAGAATGCATAGCGCGGCGATGGGTGTGGATAAATTTGCAGAAAAAAAACGGCGGATGAGGGGCGGCCGAAGAGTGAACTTTAAGTACTGAATATTATGTCACTTATTTATGTGCAAATTTTTGATAACAAAGAACATTAAACATTACTGTTGGCCACATGTCGGCAAAGTTATGTGACATTAGTGACGTTTGTACTAACTTGGTTTTAAAGCCTTTACTTTAAAATATACGCCGTTCAGTAGCTGAGCTTAATCTTACAGAGAATGATCAAAGCTCATGTAGAAAGAAACAAATAAACAAAAGATTTTCTCCTTCATTTCTGTCAAACAAAGCTGTATGACACGTTTCCAGTGGTTAGTATCATGGTTGCTAGGCAACCTGGGCAGTGCAACAGAGGCTTCTTTTTTTTTTTTTTAACTTTATTGACAAACAACAGTATTAGCGCAACGGAGGCTAGACCGTCCCATTTCACAAGCCTCGCACTTCCGGCCTTAGCGGTCTTTGAGTACGCGGCCCTTGAGGATTGTTGAGGCTGCGTACTTTAAGGCTGCAGACCCTGAATTGGGGTACAGCCTCAGTGTCCCACATTAGCCAAGTCCGCTAGCATTAGCATCACTTAGCCTCCAGCCTTAACCCACAATTCAGACACAACTCAGAACGAATCCATTTCTTTAGCAAGTTGCGCTCATTACCCACATAAACAACATCCTCTGTTTGTAAGGTCTGCAGTACACATTCATTTAAATGCATTTACTAACCTGTGATAAAGAATAGAAAAAGGGACACACATGATGAGCTGATGTCAGTTTCACAACAGGAAGGTTTATTCTCTCTCTGTGCCCCAAAACGCTACTCGATACCACTGCGCGTAATGCGCCCTCTAGCGGCTGGATGTAGGATAGCATTTTAAATGACTGGTACAAAAATACAATCACAACAGAAACCCTTGGGGGGGGGGGGGGTTGGGGCTGTTTTCCCCAGTTTATTTCTGATACCAGATTTTACTAGAAAGCTATTTTCAACTCTCTACATACTCAAACATGATTAACTTGCACAAGCATGTAGATGTTCACCATCCGGCTGAGTATGCTAGGCTATCACCAGCTTTTGCAGCTCCATCAAAAAGCATTTGGGTGCACTCTGGGGATGGTTCATTTGCTCGCAGATGAAAAAGGGTGCTTTGAAAACAGTGCTATTTTTTTTTTTTTTTTTTTTTTTATGTTTACTTCTTCTATTAGCTCCATCATTATTATCAAACTTACTCATGGGAAATAAATAAATAATATATTCGTCCAATCTCCCTCTTGGACAAATATATCACACACAGAAGTTACAAGAAAATACAAAGATCATATTTTATCAGCACACATTGAAAAAAAAATATATAATCAGTTACACTCACAATTTTTATGAAGTAAAAGATTTTTTCCCATGATCAATATTTCTTCAATAATGTCATTTGCATTCCAACTCTCATTGTAGCACAGCATTGTAATGTGATACTGTCACCAGAAGGTGGTGGTAACACACCTTCCCACAGTGCTTTTGTTTTCTTTGATTCCACTAATGGAGTCAGTTTCAGTTTGTTCCATGACTGCATTTCACTCACTGCCTCTGTTTGTATCTCTGTCACTGCAGGACCAACATGGAGCGAGAAGTCAGCGCTCTCAGGAGGCCGACAAACCTCACAGAAGAAAGGGAGAGAAAAAATACAGCTGTGATGAGTGTGGGAAGGATTTTACCCAGGCTGAACACCTAAAAAGACACCAACTCATCCACAGTGGAATTAAACCTTACAGCTGTGACTTGTGTGGAAAATCTTTTACTCGGGCTGAACACCTGAAGAGACACCAACTCATCCACAGTGGAGTTAAACTGTACAACTGTGGGTTGTGTGGAAAGTCTTTTACCTCGGCTGGACACTTAAAAAGACATCAGCTCATGCACAGTGCAATTAAACCTTACAGCTGTGACTTCTGTGGAAAGTCTTTCACTCGGCCGCGAAGCTTAAAAAACCACCAACTCATCCACATTGGAGTTAAACTGTACACCTGTGATCAGTGTGGGAAGGATTTTACCCAGCCTGGACACTTAAAAACACACAAACTTACCCACAGTGGGGTTAAACCATACAGCTGTGATCAGTGTGACAAGTCTTTTACCCGTCCCGCACAATTAAAGAGACACCAATTTATCCATAATGGAGTTAAACCATACAGATGTGATCAGTGTGAAAAGTCTTTTACTGAGCCTGGACAATTAAAGAGACACCAACTCATCCATAGTGGAGTTAAACCATACAGCTGTGATCAGTGTGGAAAGTCCTTTAATCAGTCTGGACACTTAAAAACACACCAACTCATCCACAGTGGAGTTAAAGCGTACAGCTGTCAATTGTGTGGAAAGTGTTTTAGCGAGCCTGGAAGCTTAAAAAGACACCATCTTTCCCACACTCAAGTTAAACCGTACCGTTGTGACTTGTGTGGAAAGTCTTTTATTCAGCGTGGACAATTAAAAACCCATCAGTTCATCCACATTGGAGTTAAATCGTACAATTGTGACTTGTGTGGAAAGTCTTTTTTTGAGCCTAGACACTTAAAAAGGCACCAGGTCATCCACAGTGGAGTTAAAGCATACAGCTGTTATCAGTGTGACAAGGCTTTTTCTTATCGTAGCAAGTTAAAGAAGCATCAAATTATCCACTCTGGGATTAAGGCATATAGCTGTGACATTTGTGGTAAAACCTTTAGTCTTAAAAGTTACCTAAATAGACACCTGCGCATTCACACTGGACATGATGTTTACTGCTGTGATCAGTGTGGCAAAACTTTTAAAACAGCCACACACTTAAAATACCACATGTTTAGCCACACTGAGGAGAGACTTTATAAATGTGACCTTTGTGATAAAACCTTTAAAGCTCCACGTTACTTGAGAGTCCACCAACAGATTCACACCAGAGAGAAACGCTACAAGTGCAGTTACTGTGAGGTATGTATTTATATTTTCTTATTTTGTGTTTTTATTTTAGTCTGCCTGTTTGGAACAACTTTGCTCATTAAATTGTGTTAGCATGTTAGTAATTCTAATGGATGGAAAGGTAATGCTGAGAGGTTCATCAGACTTCAGTTATTATTTTTGTCTTTCATGATCATAAAAAAAACAACTAAATAACTGCTTTTCTAGTCACAATACTCTTATTGTAATTGTAGCCCAGTAAGCTGAATGTTGCAAGGTAAACAGTAAAATGTAATTGGACTTTGGCAGAGATGCTCCTTATATCAGGCGATGTTCAGGAGAAAAATGTTGAAGGACTGACTTACACTGTCTCTGTGTCTTTGTTTTGAAGCAGAGCGACACAGATGGATCCAGTTCTCAACCTTGTCGTCACTGTGGTGGTGGGAAAATGTTTCGCTGTGACCTTTGTGGAAAAACTTTCAATCATCAAGAGTGCCTAACAAGACATCAACGTAGACACACTGGAGACAAAATGAACTACTGCAAAGAATGTGGGAAAGGCTTCCCCACACCAAGTACATTAAAAAAACATGAACTCATTCACAGTGGGGTTAAAGACCACCTCTGTGACCAATGTGGGTCATCCTTTACTAGTGCAGGTCAGCTTAAAGGGCATATACGAATCCACACAGGAGAGAAACCATACAAGTGCAGACACTGTGACAAAAGCTTCTCACATTCAAATAGTCGTAACCTTCATGAACGTACACACATTAGAGGGAACTTCAGCTGTGACCAGTGTGACAAGAACTTCAGGAATGTCAGTTCATACTCTGAACACAAACGATCCCACGCTGTAAATAAATCGTTTCACTGTTACCAATGTGCAAAAACATTCACTTCATTATCTGCTCTTTGCAAACATCAGCGTGAGCATGCAGAACTGAAATCCCCGGATCACAATGAATCTGCAGAGACAGAAAGATCCTCTCCTGGTTTCAGGGTCAGACTTAAAAAACTTGAGATCAGGCTCCACAGAGTTCAGGTGGAGTCTCCTGTAAAGAGTGTCAGCTGATGTCACCCTTGGATCTGATGAGCTAGCTCTGATTTCTGGGCCTACAGTGAATAATCCCGAATGTTAAATTTAACTGCTGCAAGTATAGATATGTAGATCAAGATTTTTTCTGAAATGAATTTCGATGCTCTAAAAATGTTTAAATTTTTTAGTTTTTAAAAAAAAATATTTTCCTCTTTAGGACACAGTAGTGTTTAGTATTTGTATTATTAATATATATTTATTAACTGTCTTTTATATCCAACTGATATTACAAAACTTGTTTAAAAAGCAGATGGAAAAGCATCTTGAGAAAATTGGGGTAAAGCAGCAAAGAACCGTTAGAAGTTAAAGTCTGCAGTTGAATCTGTTGTTGTTCTTCAGTGAGACCAGCCATAGCCCAGTCTTCTGGAGTTTTCTTAAATGATGTTTATTCTTTAGTTCTTTGGTTTAATCTAATGGACCATAATCGATGTCTCTATTTGTAAGGAGGATGTAAATCTGATAATTTCAAATCCTCTTTCGTAGGCTGTGAGACAGAAGTGAACACACAGACCAACTTTGGCTTTTTAAGTAAAAGTTTTCAGAGCTGGTTACAGGTACACCGCATCACCAAGAGTGCACTCAGCAGTGTTATGAGTATATTCAAGTGTGTATTTAGGCCTGTTTTGTGTCTATGTGAGTTTAGTGATCTCTTTTATTTATGGGGCGATGGTGGCTCAAAGAGTTGGCAGTTCGTTTGTAACCGGAAGGTTGTCGGTTCGAGCCCCGGCTCGGACAGGCTCGGTCGTTGTGTCCTTGGGCAAGACACTTCACCTGCCGCCTACTGGTGATGGCGCGATATGGCAACCTCACTTCTGTCAGTCTTCCCCCAGGGCAGCTGTGGCTACAACTGCAGCTGCTTCCACCAGTGTGTGTGAATGAATAGTGGAATTGTAAAGAGCTTTGAGGGCCCCGAAAAGCGCTATATAAATGCAATCCATTATTATTATTATTATTAGTAGTAAGTGATTCCCACTAGATCCATGTTGTCCAAAGGAATGATGTCCAAATGATATGGGAAACACCTCTTTTTATTTGAATGTGGTGGGAAATCTGTGTTTCATCTGATTTAGCTTCTAACATCATCTAGTGTGTGTGGAGATGGAAAAAACAACAACAACAAAAAACCCCAATGCAGATAACTGTCAGATGTTTTCATGGTCATTAGGCACTTTGTCTGTCTTTGTTATGCCTAGTGACTGTGAGAAGAAAACTCCCCACCATTACAACAGACAAAGATTGTATCCACATGGAGATAAAAGAGGCGATATTTTCCCTTTTTGGTATCAATGCTGTGTGAAAACTCGCTGTTGTGTTGGTCAATATGCAAATATCTATTTTAATAAATCTCACTTTCAGTCTTGGTTTCAACACTGTTTCCCCCCCACAATAATGGATGAAGTGCCAGAGACAGACACACACAGCAGGCTCAGTGCTCCATGGCCAGGCATATTATATTAACCATAGTATCATATTATACACCATTAAAGTGTGTGCAGATCACAAGTTCAAACTCCAGTTACCTTGTCTTGTTCTCACTGTCTCGGTCTTGCCGTCTCCGATCAGCATAGTGGTCAGGAGATTTGGAGTCAACAGTATCCATGACACACAACGTAACGTTGGATAATGTGTCAAGCACAAAACGGCTCTAAGAGCCGTGCTTAGAGAGTGCTTTATAGTGAATTAGAAGAGTCGACTCCCATTGAGCGAGAGCCGGCTCCTCACTTAATTTCCTTTCGCTAGGATAACATCATTATGTGAAAAACAGAGGGTGAGAGATGCGACAGTCAAGTGGTGCGTGCGTCTGTCCACTCAGTGAGTGAGACAGTAGACAGAGGTGAGGAGGGCTGTGCGAGTGCATCGCAAAAACACATAAATATGCCTGACATGCGTAAACGAAGCAGCATCTGGCTGCAGTTTAAACACTTTTTTGTCTCAGTCTTGATCTCATCCCGACTTTGTCTTGGTGTCGATACCCTCTGGTCTTGGTATTGTCTTGGTCTTGGTTTAGGCGGTCTTGACTACAAGTCTAATATATGCACAGTGAAGCTGGAGGATGAAAGCTATTTTTGTTGTTGTTGTAAACGAACCAAACTTCAGTCAGGAGAACAACCGAGATAATCCACCCACAATACAAGGTTAGTCATTAATATACTGCTCAATGGGCTGGGCTGTAGTTAATGGTAAGGTTTTAAAAAGTGAGCTTGAAAATGATTAGCGGTATAAAAAACAAGAGAGGCAGACGGTGATCACAGACTGTTTTAGGGGCTTGTTCAGATTAAATAGAACAAGATACAAAGCATTAAAACATGATAAACCACAGAAGCAGAGTAGTTTTGGAAGCAGGGTTCATACGTCATCACTTAAACATTGGATGTCCCACCTTCTGTGAATGTTTTACTGCAGTTCAGTTGTTATTATGATCACTTGTCACATCTTGTTTATGACAGTTAAAATAAATAACATTCATATAAGAAATACAATTGTCTTGTCTGAACTGTATATGGTGTTAAATAGGCCTATACTACTGTACTTTAATGTCGGTAATAAGGTGGGTACTGGTGTGTGTGTGTATATATATATATATATATATATATACATATATATATATATATATCTCACTGGTTTAATGAGAGCATAAAATGGGCCATACACAGAACGTATACTCAGTAAGTAAGAAATTAAAACAAGCAAGTGCTAAATGTAATGTTTAAATATTTAGGTAGAGGTGATTGTGGAGAAGATGGGCAGGCAGACATCGATCAGCACTAATGTTCATATTTATACAAATCCATCAAAGAGTCAATGAAATCAGAGTCATTTATTGTAGCTTAGGGCAGAGAAAAAGCTCAGTGATAGTTATTGTCTGTAAGGAGAAGGGATCTCATTCAGAATACAGAACAGACATTTAAACAGAGATAGAACATGATGTTCTCCTGGATACTGGCTCATTAACTCTGGAAGAGACGGCTTAAACAGGTCAACAGCGAGGGGGGGAAGATGGTTTAAAGAAAGTTTACTTTATTGATCCCTCTCTGCATTTTAACCCATTCACTCAGTGAAGCAGTGGGCAGCCATTGGGCACCCGGGGGGCAGTGTGTAGGGATGGTACCTTGCTCAGGGGTACCTCAGGGTAGCTGTTCAGGGGAATTGAACCCGCGATTATCCGATCGTGGGGCCACCACTCTACCTACTGAGCAATCCCTGCCTGCAGGGAGGTTTTTTTCAGGATTCAAAACAATGCAGGATAAATTGGAAGAGAGGAGACTCTCACATGACGCACCGGATTAAAGAGAACAGTTTAAAACAGAAAAGGTCAGAAATCTGAAAATGAGTAAAAACCTCACATAGATCAAACTTCAATCACATTAGTTTCTCCACACCAGTTGGTGGCGATAATGCACCTATTCATTGTTTGTAAACTGCATGTAAAGAGGAACAGGAAGAGGCGGAGAAGAGCTGCAGCTGGATCACAAACCGAGTTTCTCTCATCTAAAGGTAAGCACCGAGCTAACGTTGCTGTGAGTTCAGTTCATGTTGAGTTTAGCTCCTGAATGAGGTCTTCTGCTGCTCTCCTCGGTGTCTGTTCACAGTTTATTGTGAACACGTTGAGAGAAGAGTGAGAGAGTGTTTGGAGAAAAACACCAGCTAACCATTAGCTCAGCATGCTGCAGCTGTTTGGTGCACCAAACGGGCTGGGCCTGACTTTGATGCTACCGCTGCTGTTTGTGACAGGCGGGCACACTCGGGCGTGTACACGGTCATTGTTGCGTTTGTTGTTTGTTGTACAGACTAACATAGAAGATCCGTTCACTGAGGCTGATGGGTAAGAGACACTGACTCATACCAGCAGAGAGAGAGAGAATCCGCCTCTGCTTCCAACGAGAGCAGGCTCGTCTGTTGTTTTCTATGTTCCGCTACTTTCTACAGACCGAGTGTTTGCTACAAGTCAGCTCATCCTCCCTCTGTTAGCCGCTGATCATATGCGACAATGCTTTCAGGTGTTTCTGTGAGTTTTTATGTCTAATATCTTTACTTCTATCTGTAAGTAGACTTTAATGAACAGGGCTTCTATATAAAATAAAGAAATCACCTGGTTTGCAAGTGCTTTTAAGGCTCTGTGTTATTACACCTACATTGTAATCAATCCAGTCCTTTTGGTCATTGAAGCATGTTTATAGAGCTGTGATGCTGTATTTTTGCTGCCCTCCTCTTCAGATTATCCGAGATTTTTCATGTCAGCGAGACTTCTTACAGATACATAAAGGATGCACAACACTGACTGGTTGCTTCTTCTTTTAATAGGAATTTTCTGTCTGGCTTAGTCACAACAGGTCTGTTTGACATATTGGTGACAGATTTATAACAGTTTAAGTTCCTGCAGTCGTTTTTGGCAAATCCTGGAAATCCCATTTTTGCCAAAAGAGACTAAATTAAAAGTTCATCTGCATGTTTTCAAGTAACATCTGCAGCTTTTCATGGAGCAGCTGCAAAGATCACTTTCCTTCACATTCCAGTTTTTGATCAGGAGCTTTGATTAACACCCCCTCCTGGTTTTTCCGACCAAAGATTTTCATGGTGATTACAGGAAGAAGCGATGCTGCTGCTTTGGGCACCATTGGAGTCACTTGAGGCATATCGTATATCACCTGTGAATGTCATGCAGCTGCTCTTTAATGCATAATGGCAGCAGAATGGACAGCAGGTTTAGCAAATCATTCTATCATAGCTGTGCATTATTGTGCATGTCCAATTATGTTTGCAAAGGAGTTCACAGCTAAAAGGGCGTCAGTGTGAGTGGAAATGGCTGTCTGTCTCTGTGTTAGCCCTGCGACAGGCTGGGGAGTTGTCCAGGGTGTACCACGTCTCTCGCCCCATCATAGCTGGGATAGGAAACCGCTGTGACAAAAGATAATTGTATTTATTAGTGAAATAATAAATGATAAACCAACATCTTTATAGGTTCTGCTTTGTGTTTAATGTCTCTCTCACTGAGCGTACTGGGAGTAAGCCTGAGAGAGGGAGGCTCTGTTCAGTCACGTCAGCTCAATGAAGGTCACTCTTACTCTGCTCCTGTTTCTCATCGTTGCAGCTGAGCGTGCTTTGAATCTGGATGCTGGTGCTGGCTGTGAAAGGACTCCCTGTCCAAGGCTTTAGACTGGTTTGGTGTCTGATTCATTCAAAAACGTGTCTATCGGTCTGTGATGGTGTCTTGAACATGATTCACTCAAAATTGTCTGATGAAAAATGAAATATTTCACAGTACTGGGCACCTGTCAAGTTTCTCCTGAAGTTACCTGATATCACAACTCTCAGGTGTCACACGAATTCCACTCTGTGTTGTCTGATGAACATGTGGGACACTCTGAGCTTTCATTGGAGTCTAACAAAGATCTGTTTTGTGTCCCAGCTGATCAGCAGGAGGAGAAGAGTCTGATGGAGCAGCAGAGGAACATTTTCAGCCATTTGGATTCAGCTCAGCCACTACAGAGGAAATGATGAGCTCAACAGTGATGGTGAGGAAAATATTGCAGTTACTGTAACTGTGTCCACTTCATCAGCTGCTGGGTTAATAAAGAAAGCAGTCAGCAGCAGCTTTAGCCTATTTTTGTCCTGTGCTCCTTCAGAATCTACATTCACACTAAGAAATCACTGAAGACAAGATTGTAAAAAATGAAAGTATCACATTTGCATATGCATATCTGCATACTGAAACAAAATTCATATCGAAACCACATTTTTTTAAGTACAATAAATAATTTTTCCAACGAACGGGACAGCTTTCTTCTACAGCCGTCTTTGTTCTTCTCTGTCTTATCTTCTGTTCTAAAGATAAAATAAGATAAGTCTTTGCTGCCATTAGGGCTGCCACGATTAGTCGACTAGTCACGATTATGTCGACTATCAAAATCGTCGACGACTGATTTAATAGTCGACGCGTCATTTGAAGCTTTGTAAGATCACAAAAGACGCAGGAATAAGTAGTAGGGTTTAAGAGTGTAATAACGAACTGAAACAGAAGATGGCAGCACTTCATGTACAAGGATGCCAGCTGCCGTTAAACCCCAAAGAAGAAGCTGTGTCCCAGAATTCATAGCGCGGCCCTGCTCAGTTTCCAACAATGGCGGCAGCTAGTTAGTTTTAGTATTACTCTTATTATTATTCTTTCTGAGTCACAAAATAAACGTTTAACATATTTTCAGGCGAGAATGTAGCTGTGTAAACCTCAAATATCGGCTCAGTTTATCAGGACACCACATATTTTCAAAAGCGCTCCGACGTTTTCAGAGACTTTCGCTACTCAGGTTAAACATACATAAGTCACTTAGATAACTTAAAAATATTATTATTTGGCTTTTTTCAGTATTTTATTTGTTCCTGAGTAAATCGGTTTGGCTGAGATTAAAGTTACAGTGGGGCAAAAAAGTATTTAGTCAGCCACCGATTGTGCAAGTTCCCCCACTTAAAATGATGACAGAGGTCAGTAATTTGCACCAGAGGTACACTTCAACTGTGAGAGACAGAATGTGGAAAAAAAAATCCATGAATCCACATGGTAGGATTTGTAAAGAATTTATTCGTAAATTAGGGTGGAAAATAAGTATTTGGTCACCTCAAACAAGGAAAATCTCTGGCTCTCACAGACCTGTAACGTCTTCTGTAAGAAGCTTTTCTGTCCCCCACTCGTTACCTGTATGAATGGCACCTGTTTGAACTCATCATCTGTATAAAAGACACCTGTCCACAGCCTCAAACAGTCAGACTCCAAACTCCGCCATGGCCATGGCCAAGACCAAAGAGCTTTCGAAGGACACCAGGAAAAGTATTGTAGACCTGCACCAGACTGGGAAGAGTGAATCTACAATAGGCAAGCAGCTTGGTGTGAAAAAATCAACTGTGGGAGCAATCATCAGAAAATGGAAGACATACAAGACCACTGATAATCTCCCTCGATCTGGGGCTCCACGCAAGATCTCATCCCGTGGGGTCAAAATGATCATGAGAACGGTGAGCAAAGATCCCAGAACCACACGGGGGGACCTGGTGAATGACCTGCAGAGAGCTGGGACCAAAGTAACAAAGGTCACCATCAGTAACACACTACAACGGCAGGGAATCAAATCCCGCAGTGCCAGACGTGTTCCGCTGCTGAAGCCAGTGCATGTCCAGGCCCGTCTGAAGTTTGCCAGAGAGCACATGGATGATACAGCAGAGGATTGGGAGAATGTCATGTGGTCAGATGAAACCAAAGTAGAACTTTTTGGTATAAACTCAACTCGTCGTGTTTGGAGGAAGAAGAATACTGAGTTGCATCCCAAGAACACCATACCTACTGTGAAGCATGGGGGTGGAAACATCATGCTATGGGGCTGTTTTTCTGCCAGGGGGACAGGACGACTGATTGAGAGTGGCCTAGCCAGTCTCCAGACCTCAACCCCATAGAAAATCTGTGGCGGGAGTTGAAAGTCCGTGTTGCTCAGCGACAGCCCCAAAACCTCACTGCTCTCGAGAAGATCTGCATGGAGGAATGGGCCAAAATACCAGCTACTGTGTGCAAACCTGGTAAAGACCTATAGTAAACGTTTGACCTCTGTTATTGCCAACAAAGGTTACTGTATAGTTTTTACACGGCTGAATAAACCTCAAGCAGACAGCTGATTATCAGAAGTGTGAGATGCTCGAGAATTTACTTCAGTGTCCTGTTATATTTTAGATAGCAAGGAGTTTATTAAACTTCACCGAAACAATCTGTAAATTTCATTAAAATTCAATAAACTATCATCTTGTCTTTATTTTTAGTTAGCACAGACCTTAAACACTTAAAGCTGTAAGCTAATGATAGTTATATAAGAGCAGATGCTACTGGTGCAATAAGTTGTATGTACAATGGATGCATGATCTGATTAGTCGACTATCAAAATAATCGTTTGTGGCAGCCCGAGCTGCCACTGTTACCAGAAGAATGAAACACAGTTTGGCATCTCTTCATATCGCGCCATCGGCCCCTCTGGCCATCACCAGTAGGTGGTAGGTGAAGTGTCTTGCCCAAGGACACAACGACTGAGACTGTCTGAGCCGGGGCTTGAACCGGCAACCTTCCAGTTATGAGACGAACACCCAACTCTTTGAGCCACGATCGCCCTTTGTGTTGTGTTGTGTTGTGCCATCCGTTTCGCCAGAGGTTGTTTGGTTTCCCTGATGTATAAATCCTGTCAATCCTCCTGGCACTTAACAGCGCACACCAAGGGTGTAGATTTGGTTTTAGCATTGGTGGGGACGGATGATTCAACCTCCCAACCCTACCATGTTTCTTGTTTTTTCCTTTTTGTCTTTGCTTCTTGATAAAAAAAGAGAAATATACTTGCCTACATATGCTATTCTACATGCTTTTAAACCATTTAAAATTACCATACATATATATATGTACAAAAAACTTGAATTTTACAATGTTTATTCATCGAATAAAATAAGTTAAATGTCACCGTCATTATTGTCCGGCCGGAAACAGCGAGGGTGTCCAAATTCAGAGGCTGCGTCCACCTGAGGACCCGGCCTTCGTGGTCCTCTGAAAGCCGGGTAGACCGGAAATGAGCGACTGTGACGATCTAGCCTTCAGAATTACGTCACGAGCTTTCTCGGTGGAGTGAAACTCAGCTGTCTGCTCCTTGCTATCTAAAATATAACCGGACGGTTTTTTTCGACCATCTCACACTTCTTTTTAATCAGTTTTCTATTTGATGTTTATTCAGCTGTGAGAAAACCCCGGAGGAACCCTCCCGAGGGATTAATAAAGCTTTATTTAATCTAATCTAATCTAATAAAATACCTAGCAGGTCTTTGAGGTCATCTGATCAGGGCTTACTTGCTTTAAAAAATACTAAGAGGAGGACTAAGGGTGATAGTGCCACTGTGGCCCCCAGACTGTGGAACTCTCTCCCCCAAACATTAAGAACTGTGGACTCAGTAGCTGTTTTTAAAAAACAACTCAAAACTCACCTTTTTAAAACTGCTTTTGGTTAATTTTTTGCCTGTTTTATTTTCTCTTTTTAAATCTTTTTATGACTTGTAATCTTATGTGCAGCACTTTGTGATTCTGTCTTGAAAGGTGCTATATAAATAAACATTTATTTATTATTATTTATTTAATAATTTTAATCTCAGCCAAACCGATTTACTCACGAACAAATAAAACACTGAAAAATGCCAAACAATAACATGTTTGAGTTATTTAAGTGACTTATATATCATGTTTAACCTGAGTAGCGAAAGACCACGGGGGTTTGAAAACAATGTGCCGGGAATTTGCTGTTCTCCCCTACTCAGATACTTAAAGTTTACACAGCTACACTCTCGCCTGAAAATATGTTAAAACTTTATTTTGCGACCCAGAAAGGGTAATAAGAGTAATATTAAAACTAAGTAGCTGCAGTAGTAGTAGCCATTGTTGGAAACTGGCTGAGGCAATCTGGGATATGGTTTTTCAATTTTGTTGGCTCCGGGAGATTTTCGGGAGGGGCACTGAAATTCGGGATTCACCCAGAACAATCAGGAGGGTTGGCATGTATGTCCTAGCATAGCCTGTAACGTTATTATGACGGACACATTTTATGAGTGAACTTGACTTTAAGTGATTTACAGGTTTCTTTGAAAAATACTTTCTTATATCCAGCTTCTTCCTTTTTGCTGCCATCCTCCTCTCCTCCTTGCAGGTCCTCGCAGCGCAGGCTTACCGCTGCTAAAACTAAACAGAGCTCCCCGAAAGGCACAGCCAATCACATTGGCCATATTTGTCACATGAGGTAGGACTCCAGTAGAGAACGTAATTTAACTCTTTCTGCACCGCTGGGTGAAGAAGACGTTGACAGATTGTTTTTTTTTTTTTTTGGGGTTTTTTCTATCGGTTTTCTTTTTCTTTTCTGGAAGAGATCAAATTATTGGTGGGTACAAGTCAATAATCGCTGGATATTGGTGGGGACGTGTCCCTTCTGTCCATGCCAAATCTACGCCTTTGGCATACACTATGTTACTCTGTTTGTGTCGGGGGACCCGATCCTTGGGGTGGACCAGTTTTTGGCGCAGCGTTTTGGGGTTTAAAAGCCACAGAGACCTGATGTTTAGAAAAATTGTGTCTCAACTGCTCCAATACTCCTGACACATATGGGATCACTACAGGTTTTCGCTTAGGCAGCGGTTGTCCTTCTCTCCTGGATCAGCTGGAGCTTTCTTTAGGTGCCTTTCCTGCTTTGACAAAAGTCCAGCTGGGATAACCACATTTACTCAAGGCCTTCTTGATGTGCCGTTCTTCTGCCTCCCTGGCTGCTGTGTCTGTGGGGATGGTGTTCGCTTTGTGTTGTAGCGTCCTGATGACACCCAGTTTGTGCTCCAGTGGATGATGAGAGTCAAACCTTAAATACTGATCCGTATGTGTAGGTTTACGGTACACGTCAGCTTTTAGATGTCCCCCATTACTGATGGAAATCTCACAGTCTAAGAAGGCTAACCTGCCACTTTTCATATCCTCCCTAGTTAATTTGATGTGTCGGTCCACCGAGTTAATGTGATCCGTGAAATGTAGTACGTCCTGAGATTTGATTTTCACCCAGGTGCATCCCACTTGCATCCCAGTCACGGAAGCGTTGGAGGTAGTCCGTAAGAGATTACAGGATAACCCCAACCTCAGCAACAGGACCACTCTCAGCATCGACCAAGTGTTTGCTTTTGGAACTGTGTCTTCATTCCACCTACTTCACATACAAGGGTCAGTTCTACAGGCAGAAACATGGGTGTGCCATGGGTTCCCCAGTTTCACCCATTGTGGCCAATTTGTACATGGAAGAAGTGGAAAAGAGGGCTTTGCTATCCTACCCTGGAACACCACCAAGCCATTGGTTCAGATATGTGGATGACACCATAAAGACTGAGTCTTTGACTCTCGGAGGAGGCGGATGCACTTTTTCTCCTCTCCTCTCCTCTCCCTTATCTTCCCTGCTTAGCTCTTATGTCCTTGTGTAGTCTCATGTTTTTTGTATTATTTTCCCTGGAACACTCACAGTCTGTTTCTAAAACCTAAAAGAGAATTATGGATTTGATCAATCTCTGAATGCTATTGACACCCTTTTCTCAATGAGAAGTCTGGGCTCGGGAGAGCCCGAGTGTCCTGGAGGGACTTTCCCTGCCGGATACACGATGGACGGGTGGCAGACATGGAGGATCGTGTGCCTGGCGGGACTGTCGATCGAGGATGCTGAAGATTCAGAACCATGATAACAGGGTTCTTGCTGATCGGAGCTGGCTTGGCCCTGACTTATCAGAAAATTAAGAGAGCGGAACCGGCTGTTCAAAAATTTTTATATAACTTTAATTCACATAAAAAACAGCTGCTTGTTTGAGTGAAAATACATTGATGGGTTTTATTTCACACTAATAATGTTGTATAGTTGTAAAGTATTTTGTCTAGTGTCAATTATATTGTCAATTATATCATAATCGCTCATTTTCAAATGTATATCATGATAAATATTTTTGGTCACATCACCCTGCTCTATGTCCAGGGTATGAGGGGTCCATGATGATGATTCTGCCTTTCTGCTGAAGTCTGCCTGTATAAATGTCTCTGAGGGGAGTTAATGAAATGCCAACTGCCCGCTCTGCCGCCCACACCACCTGCTGCAAGTTCCCCTTGTCCTCCATAGTACAGCAGCTGGACCAGAGTTTACAGCAGTAAGTCAGAAGGCTCTCGATGGTGCAGCGGTAGAACTTACTTAGCAGTATTTCGGGTATTTGGGCTTGACACAGCTTACTGAGGAAGTACAGCATTTGCTGTGCTTTGTACCTGGTGGGAAATGTTTGTGGACCAGGTAACGTATGTTAAGATGTGAACTCTAAGAAACTTAAAGCTTTCTAACCTTTCTACCTCCTCTCCATCAATGTAGAGCACAGGTGTTGAACTCCAGGCCTCGAGGGCCGGTGTCCTGCAGATTTTACATGTGTCCTTGATTCAACACAGCTGATTTTAAATGGCTAAATTACCTCCCAACATGTCTTGCAGTTCTACAGAAGCCTGGTAATTAACTAATCATTTGATTCAGGTGTGTTGACCCAGGGCAAGATCTAAAACCTGCAGGACACCGGCCCTCGAGGCCTGGAGTTCGTCACCCCTGATGTAGAGGGTAGAGTGCTCAGCTCGCTTTCTTCATCTGAAGTCGATTTCCATCTCCTTGGTCTTGGTCTCGTCCACTGGAAGAGATGGTGGCTGACTTAAAGCAGGGTGGTATTACAGACTGTAGCAGTGAGAGGTGGAAGATGGTGGTGAAAACCTCTGCTTGTTGGTCTGCACATGCTTTAAGCACTCTACCTGCTACACGGTCTGGACCATCTGCTTTCCTTGCGTTGACTCTGTGCAGTGTGGCTCTGACCTGATGCTGCTCCAGCTGGATAGGGGTGTCGTCCCTCTCTGAAACAGCAGGAAGGGTGATGGTGTCCCTGTTCTGTTGGTCAAAGTGGGCAAAGAACTGGTTTAGGGTGTCAGGAAATCACATGACAGGGTGGGGCTAGGAGTCACAATGAGCTCACTCGAAACCCTGGCTGATTGTGACCCACACCCGTTTTCACATCTTGGCTCATGTGATTAGGTGGAGGATCATCAGGGGGTCCTTTTGTCCCTCTTTAGGGGGATACTCCCACTGGGTTTAAATCTGAGACTCTCCACCAGTTGACCCTAGAACTGAAGAAGCTTCTCTGATGACCGGTGAAACATCTTCAGGCAAACTAAAGAAGTCCAGACGTTTTCCTTCCAAGCTCCTTAGACTAGGATGACCTGGATGACTGAGAACCTTCACAGACAATAAACATTAAATAAATGTAAACTATTAAAATATGGGTTATTTTAAAAATGCATCCTACAAGGTGTTTGGTGACTGCCATGCTCCAATCTCATGTTTAAAACTAGTATTAATGGACGAAGTTTAAAGTTTATGTTTGACTGGATTTCACTCAATGTTTGTATCTCTGTCACTGCAGGACCAACATGGAGCGAGAAGTCAGCGATCTCAGGAGACCAACACACCTCACAGAAGAAAGGGAGAGAAAACATACAGCTGTGATGAGTGTGGGATGACTTTTACTCGGAAGTATTTTCTAGAAAGACATGAAGTCATCCACACGGGAGAGAGACCGTTCAGATGTGACTTGTGTGGGAATTCTTTTACCCAGCCTGGAAACTTAAAAGCACACCAGGTCATTCACAGTGGAGTTAAAGCGTACAGCTGTGATGAATGTGGAAAGGGTTTCACCAGGAAAGAAGGCTTGGTAAGGCATAAGCTCATCCACAGAGGAGTTAAACCTTACAGCTGTGATCAGTGTAGCAGAGCTTTTACTCAAAGTAGTAGCTTAAGGAAACATCAGGTTTCCCACTCTGGTATTAAGGCTTACAGCTGTGACATCTGTGAAAAAACTTTCAGCCACATAGAAAATCGAAATAAACACCAGCGTATTCACACCGGACAGGATGTTTATTGCTGTGAACAGTGCGGCAAACTGTTTGTAAGATACAAACAATTACAAATCCACAGGTTTACCCACACCGAGGAGAGACCTTATAAATGTGACCTGTGTGAAAAGACTTTTAAAGCACAGAGTTCTGTAAAAGTCCACCAACAGATTCACACCAGACAGAAACTCTACAAGTGCAGTTACTGTGAGGTATGTATTATAATGTTTTTCTTGTAATTTTAGCCTTTTTGGATCAACACTCCTCATGAAAGTGCATGTGAGCAATTAGTTCAATTTCAGTTATGACTTTTAACTTGAGTTTGTTATACTTTTGTAATGCCAAAGTTTATACTACACTGCAGAAGTCTCATGTCTCCCCTTAATTTCTTTATAGTTTGCTTCAAAGAAAACTTTCTTGTAGGTTGTTTTGTTTTGGGGGTTTTTTTGTCTCGAGCAATAGCTCGCCAGCTTTCCGAAGGTCTGTAGTTTTCCTTTGGACACTGGCTGCTTTTACACTCTGTTTCAGTCTGGTCACTGTACCCTGACCATTTTTACTGGATTTATTTTATTATTATCATCATTATCATTTTATTATTACTATTTAAGCTACATTACACTGACCTCCAGATTACTGAATCATCAGAAAGGCACCTAACTCACCAGTGTCGTCTAGACATAACAGGCGTCTTGGCAAAGAACCACATTTACATTCTGTCTTCATACATTTTGTTACTACCAGCCTTAAACAAGTCTTTATTATTATTTATTTAGTTGTATCTGTGAAACATACCAACAACATCACAGCATATCTCTGTGTTTTATATTTGAGCTGTGTTTATCTTAGAAAATAATCTCTTCTTCCTCTCATGTCCTCTTTCTTACATTGTTCTCCATGTCACAGTAAAATGACCCCACAAAATAATTTTTCTTTGGTTACTGTAAATGTTACCTTTGAAATTATCTGCCATTTTTTTTAAAGGACCCACTGTCTTTTAAAAACTCATCCAGGTTATTCTTACGCCACTCAGTGAAGTAGCACAAATGCAGTTTCACATCAGAACCATGCACACAGATCATGTGATGTCTTGGCTGTCTGTGTGACATCATCTAAAAAACAGTAAACAGCTCATAAAAACTGAAGTCAAATGATAGTGTTTTGCATTCAACTACCAATCATATTTAATTAACTGAACATATTTTAACTCCTGATGAGGACCTCTATAAAAGCAGAGTTTCACAGTTTGCTGATCTGGAGCATTCAGGTGTGTGTTCTGATTTTAGAGAAAGAACTGTTGCCAGTAAGGTCAGACTGTGCAACGTGCTGAGAAACCGCATGTGGGATTAAAACAGATTTGGTTTCATGTGATTATCTTCTATTATTAAAACTTAAAAAAGGGATTAAATAAAAAAAAAATAGACTCACCCCATGCACTTTCAGGGATTGTTTGAGGGTACAGTTTTGCATGACTTCATTTTTTTTAAAGTAAAGGTATAAAAGGTATCTGGTACTTTGATGGGTTAACTTTTTTCAGATATAATAAAATGTAATTCGATGTTGGCAGAGATGCTCTTTATTTCAAGCCTGGTTCAGGATTAAAATGTTGAAGGAATTCCCTGACTTACGCTGTCTTTGTGTCTTTGTTTAGAAGCAGAGCAGCACAGATGGATCCAGTTCTCAACCCTGTCATCACTGTGGTGGTGGGAAACCGTTTCGTTGTGACCTGTGTGGAAAAACTTTCAACTGGCAAACAAACCTAATGATGCACCATCGGCGACATACTGGACACAAATTGCATTATTGCGAAGAATGCGGGAAAGGCTTCCCCACACCAGATAAACTAAAACGTCATGAACTCATCCACAGTGGGGTTAAAGAGCACCTCTGTGACCAGTGTGGGTCATCCTTCACCACTGCAGATCAGCTTAAAGTGCATAAACGTGTCCACACAGGAGAGAAACCATACAAGTGCCGACACTGTAACAAAAGGTTTTCCCGGTCAGATAAACGTAACCGTCATGAACGTACGCACGCCAACAAGAACTGCAGCAGGAATCCCAGTTTGTAGTCCAAATGTAGTCCACTCTGGAAATAAACTGTTGCACCAAAAAGTTGATTCTGTTCATCTAGACGCAGCGTTTTCAGTAGGAGGCGCGTTTTATCACTCATCCGTCATGTCCTCTTCAGTCTAGGATGGCTGCAGGTTTCCCAAGCCTTAAAAAGGCAGTTGTGTAATGACTCTAATTGGCACCAGGACCTGACAGTAAGCTGTGGAAACAGTTTCATGATCATTAATATGCAAATTGTTATGACAGTTGTTCAGTCTGTAGCAGCTGACTGGTGAACTGGCATTTATTTGCATCACAGCTGGAGTGGTTAGCTGGTTCCAGTTTGACTTGGGGACCACAACTTTGGCCTTAAACATAAACTTTGAATAAGGAGAGCTTCCTGTATTTTAGTGTATTTAGCACTCTTAGCTAATTATAGGCCAATCTCCAACCTTCCTTTCATATCAAAAATCCTTGAAAGAGTAGTTGTCAAACAGCTAACAGATCATCTGCAGAGGCTTATTTGAAGAGTTTCAGTCAGGTTTCAGAGCTCATCACAGCACAGAAACAGCTTTAGTGAAGGTTACAAATGATCTTCTTATGGCCTCTGACAGTGGACTCATCTCTGTGCTTGTCCTGCTAGACCTCAGTGCAGCGTTCGATACTGTCGACCATAATATCCTATTAGAGCGATTAGAACATGCTGTAGGTATTACAGGTACATAGCATACATTTACACTGCTATGCAGATGACACCCAGCTCTATCTGTCCATGAAGCCAGATAACACACACCAATTAGTTAAACTGCAGGAATGTCTTAAAGACATAAAGACCTGGATGGCCGCTAACTTTCTGCTTCCTAATTCAGATCAAACTGAGGTTATTGTACTCGGCCCTGAAAAGCTTAGAAATATGGCATCTAACCGGATTCTTACTCTGGATGGCATTACCTTGGCCTCCAGTAACGCTGTGAGGAACCTTGGAGTCATTTTTGACCAAGACATGTCCTTCAACGCACATATTAAACAAATATGTAAGACTGCGTTCTTCCATTTGCGCAACATCTCTAAAGTTAGAAATATCCTGTCTCAGAGTGACGCTGAAAAACTAGTTCATGCATTTATTACTTCCAGGCTGGACGACTGTAATTCATTATTATCAGGATGTCCAAAAAACTCGCTGAAAAGCCTTCAGCTAATCCAAAATGCTGCAGCAAGAGTTCTGACAGGGACTAGAAAGAGAGAGCAGATTTCTTCTGTATTTGTGTCTTTGAAGGTTCTTCTGTATTGGCTTCCCTTCATTGGCTTCCTGTTAAATCCAGAATTCAAAATCCTGCTCCTCACATACAAGGTCTTAAATAATCAGGCCCCATCTTATCTTAATGACCTTGTAGTACCATATCACCCTATTAGAGCACTTCGCTCTCGCTCTGCAGGCCTACTTGTTGTTCCTAGAGTATTTAAAAGTAGAATGGGAGGCAGAGCCTTCAGTTTTCAGGCCCCTCTTCTGTGGAACCAGCTTCCAGTTTGGATTCAGGAGACAGACACTATCTCTACTTTCAAGATTAGGCTTCAAACTTTCCTTTTTGCTAAAGCATATAGTTAGGGCTGGACCAGGTGACCCTGAATCCTCCCTTAGTTATGCTGCAATAGACGTAGGCTGCCGGGGATTCCCATGATTAGGGATGGGTATCGTTTAGGTTTTATCCGATACCGGTGCCAAATCGGTACTTTTGAAACGGTGCCGGTGCTCAAACCGGTGCTTAAAGAATGGAGAACACAAAATTGGTCCAAAAACCTCTCATGTTCAGCTGTTTTTTGTAAAAATATAACAATGTTAGCCTTTTCTGCAGCTATGGGGCATATATGGTATCACTCTTGGCTGGAAGCAGTGCTTAAACAATGGAAAAAACACAAACTTTGTCCAAAAACCTCTCATGTTTAACTGTTTTCCACTTTTTCTTTGGTCATTTTAGCCTTTTTAGCCAGGGTGAAGGGAGTATCTGCCATCAAACAAGAGGACAGCCGCATGTAGCTATGATGATGTTTGCTAGTTCACCTTACATGCATTAATGTAATAACGTGGTTAGCCTACTCAACGTAAATTAGCTACTCACGCAGAGAAGAACGGCTGCTGCCACTATCATCCGTCATCATTTCTGCTACACTGGCAGGGCTAGGGGCCAGGACTCTCCTCTTCGTGTTTTTGGGGGATGTTGCATAACAGGCAACCCACCCGCAGTAGATGTGCTCGGTATGAGGTCTCGCAGCAAGCTATCAAATACGGCGCATTTCTGGGCTTTTAAAAAAAACGCTATGCGTCGCCAGGTGTTTCATCGGATTTGAGGTGTTACCTCCTTTGACAGTATCACAGTATCAGCTTAAAGCACTTGTTGCTGCTGAGTTTGCATATTTTGCTATGAAGTACAGCCAGACTTTTGACCGCTTCGCCTTGGACATTTTTAATCTGTAGCTCTGCATAAAAGAACGTACGTACCTGGCCCCGCCTACAATCCTCGGAAACGTAAAATGATTGGCTAGAATCTAAAGTGTATCACAGCTCAGGAAAAAAAAAGCACCGAAATGTGCACTGCTTTTCGGTCTGGTTACTACCGTTTATGTCAGAACCGGTGCCATCATGGCACCGGACACCGGTACCCATCCCTACCCATGATGCATTGAGTTTTTCCTTTCCAGTCACCTTTCTCACTCACTATGTATTAATAGACCTCTCTGCATTGAATCATATCTGTTATTAATCTCTGTCTCTCTTCCACAGCATGTCTTTATCCTGTCTTCCTTCTCTCACCCCAACCGGTTGCAGCAGATGGCCCCGCCCCTCCCTGAGCCTGGTTCTGCCGGAGGTTTCTTCCTGTTAAAAGGGAGTTTTTCCTTCCCACTGTCGCCAAAGTGCTTGCTCATAGGGGGTCATATGATTGTTGGGTTTTCTCTGTATCTATTATTGTGCGATCTACTGTACAATATAAAGCACCTTGAGGCGGCTTTTGTTGTGATTTGGCGCTATATAAATAAAATTGAATTGAATTGAACTTAATTAAGCAGTGTCTGTGGGATGGGAAAAGGGCAAGAATCAAGCTAAGTAAATTATATGCTTAAATTATATGAGAGAAGGGAGAAGGGTGGTTTAAGTTTACCCGATCCAAGATTATATTCAGTCTCATTCGAGATGGCAAAATTGGTTATTTACTGGGGAATAAATCAAGCTGGACAGGAATGGCTAAGTATAGAGTCTGAGATTTATACTCCTTTTGATCCAAAAGGTATGTTGTCTCAAAGCTGCACTTCACTGAACCCAATTTTGTTTCATTCTAGCCAGGTTTGGCTCAATATACATAAATTCTTAAAATATCACCTCATGTGCAGTTTTACTCATCTCTTTAGAACAATCCAGCTATTCATATAGGAAAAAAACGTGTTTTGGAAATTGTGGCAGTCTCATGGCATAATTGTTATTAGCGACTTATCTAAAGATGGAAAATTTATGTCCTATAGAGACCTTGTTCAAACATACAAATTGGAAGGGAAGGAAAATTTCTGGAGATATTTGCAAATTAGACATTGTGTGACATCGAAGTTCAGAAGGGGACATGAAAATCTTGTTCTAAATTTTATAAATATGCCTCAGGAGCACCACACAGCAACGTGTTTTTATAGGCTGGTAAACGATAATAGAAGTGGGGAATGTTCGAACATTAAAACTTTGTGGCAGAAAGATTTAAATGCACCAATTCCAAACGAAAAATGGATGGGCATTTTGGCGGGAAATAGGCTTTATGTTAAGGAGGCGACGAGCAAATGCATACATTATTAAATTCTGCATAGATATTATCATACTCCAACAAGATTACATCGTATGAAGCTTATGCCTGACTATCTCTGTTGGAAATGTACAATTGAGGTGGGGACTTTCCTACATTGTTTTTGGGAATGTTCCTTTATAGCTCCTTTTTGGAAGGAAGTCATCACACTCTTAGAAGGTTGTTCAGGATCAGAAGTGCCCTTGACTCCTGAATTGTGCTTGTTAGGAGACCGTTCTCATATTCCAAGAACTCTCAATAATATTTTTACGGTTGTTATGGTTGGACTGGTAACTGCATCGAGGATTATCCTTAGGCACTGGAAGACTGCAGTATGTCCTGAACTGAGACTGCTTCCTATGAGTCCATGCTGAATAAACTTAAAAATGACACAGAAGTCAAAGATGAACATTGGGACTACTTTTGGAGCTATTTGAAGCAAACAGGATTTTGACCGTATTATTGTAATTTGAAGGACTATTAACTGTGACCACCGGTCCAAATGTTACCTAACGGTCAATTTTATTTGCCCATTTCTGTGTTTCTTCTCTTGGAACCCATTATTAGTTACTCTTTTCTTTCTTTTAGACTTGTAAGGGCAGAGGTGTACAACAGCAGTTTTCTTGTGGGTGTTTTTTTCTGTTTTTTGGGGGGGTTTTCTCCCTCTTATACAGGTTTAAGTATATGTTGCAAAATCAATAAAAAACTTAAATGCCAAAAGAGTGAAGTGAGAAATGGAAACATGTTTACAGTCAAAGTGACTGTTTTCAGTGGCACTGATGGAGGTTTATCAGACGGGGACACCTGGCTGTTCTCCACTCACACAGCATTCCTGCAGCTTATTAGAAGCTCTGACATTAAATTTGACAAATAAATAAATAAGCATTAAAAAGATGAATTTTCATTCAAAAAAACAAAGAATGTCTGTGTTAATGTTTTAAATGACCACAAGGGTGTACAACATAGCCAAACTTTCCCATCCCACTCAGCAATATCTGCCGTTTGATTATCGGTGCTTAATAAAGTCAACCACTGAGCACGCTCAAAGAAAGGTGAGGCATCTCACTCTTCTTTTGCACAAACAGGTGAGGACTGTTGACTTGACTCAGACATGTGATCAGAGGAATGGTTACCAGACTATAAAAAGAGAGGAAGAGATCCTACTTCATTTTATAATGTAATTGTTGAAAACGTGTCACCAGGAAATTTCCCACAGTAGTCAAATATCCAGCCAAGAGTTAGTGATGGCTACCAAAAACATCTGGTCGAAGTGCAACTTGCTAACAGACATTAAATCAAATACTAGATATATGTGTATATCTGAGGCCATACGCATACTTTTGAATCTGTGTCAACTAGAGGAAATACAAAATACATGGATTCTTGTTTGTTCATTAAAGATATCTGCTGTACAGTCCATTCTACAAAAAGAACAGTTAAAGAAGTCAGAGCCCAAAACTACCATGAAACTCGTGCTCATGATGAGTGGATGTGAACTTCTGATCACAACTGTGAATTCAGAATCGGCTTTTCACATGAACAACCAGAGTGCTCATTAGGAGTATATTTTCGTGTTGTCTGGCTGCTCAATATGATGAAGGAAACTGGCTGCAGCTGTTTAAGCAGAGACAGATGTGGAGCGGTGTTATATAAAGTTTGCCTTTGTTCTCCTCACGTGAAACCCACATGCCTGTAAACAGCATCTCAAACTGACTGTATTGTTGATTCAAGGATACAATAAACTCACATTACAAAACATTTATAGATTCATTTGTTCATCCACAGCAGCTGGAAGCTTATTGTAACCCTGATAAAGACTTTTCTGCTCCAACTTCTCCCAGCATGCTGAGCTAATGGTTAGTTGGTGTTTTTCTCCAAACACTCTCTCACTCTTCTCTCAACGTGTTCACAATAAACTGTGAACAGACACCGAGGAGAGCAGCAGAAGACCTCATTCAGGAGCTAAACTCAACATGAACTGAACTCACAGTAAAGTTAGCTCGGTGCTTACCTTTAGATGAGCCCACAAACCGAGAGAAACTCCGCGATGAAGCTGCAACTCTTTCCAAACACAGGAAACAGATCAGGGAGCAGAGACCCACGTGGTTCATGGTAGAAAATCGCAGTTAATCACCTGGGAAGAAGCAAAGATGTCAAAGTGGCGCTTTATATTGTAAGGTAAACCCTGCAATAACACAGGAGTTAGGAAATGAAAAGTCAGTGCTCAGAGAGTCAGACCGATTAATAATGTTAAGCTGCTGTGTGAAAACTACAAAGTTCTGAAGATGGACTACAAAGCGTACATCCCAGGTAGAAAATCAAGTTTGAATTAGATCCTGTTGCTATGCTCTTCTGCGTGCAAAAAACACCCAAGTTTAAGCAGTTTATATCCGGGATGTGAGAACTCTGCAGAGATATTTCCTGACCTTGTACCTGTACAGGTAGATCAGCACTGTTGATCCTCTCTCCTGTCCTGCATCGTGGCTGATGTGCACGGGACAGACTGGGTTCTCCGAAAGTCCACTGTACAGGTCATATAAGAGTGGAGAACCACCGGGTGAGCTGTCACCTCATTAATGAGGCTGTCATTTGAACAGAACAGCTATGAAGTGAGATTAAATGTTTGTGAGAAGCTGCTCATTCTGCAATGCAGGAACAGAACTAAACCGAAATACAGTGAACATTAACCTCCTACCTAGGCCCTCCTGTCCACATATGTGGACATCAAATTTTGGGTCAAAATACTAAATTTTGCTCTACAAGGGCCTGATATCCACTTACGAGGACATACTGCCACTGTTTTTATCAAAAAATTTTAATGAATATCCTCATATGTGGCTCTGATTTTTCTTAGAAACAAAAATCAGGTAAAAAAAAAAAAAGTCAATCTGGTGATTCTTTGTTTTTACATTCATCGGGTTCCAATCAGCCCCAATATTAAAGAGAAATCAAAAATGCATGCCATTGAAGAGTTCGGGTCTTAGGAGGTTAAACTTAATTTGATTATTTAAATATAGCTTTTTTATGAGCATTGATCTTTAGAAAAAAAATATTAGTGTAACACTAAAGTTGTTCTGCGTGAAAGGATTCGTGTCTCCAGCTGGAATCAAACGTTCCACTCGTGCAAAACACTGCTTACTGAAGAGTGTCAGAGCAGACAGAGGCACATTCATGGGTTTAAGGTGTTTATTGTCATTCCAGCACATGCATTTACATCGAGTGAGCTCTGCACTCAACTTCCACATAGAGTATTTACAGTATAAGAAGAAGCATGTTTACAGTGTAGGAAGAACAGTCGGTGTGCGTGTCTGCTGTGGCGGGGACGCTGCTGCCAACGACGCTCTGGGAAGCCTTCACCGCCCTCAGTGGAGCCCTCTTCTCTGCCATAGAGCACTTAATAACAATAACAATACAGAGGAAATATCCTTAGTTTTAGTATTAGTTAGTTTGGTGAACATGAGGCATTCGTGGACATCTTCACTGAGACCCACAAGCAACAGAAATAGAATAAAGTACAGACAGTAGTGTCTGGATGCATGCTCAATCATTGAGTATATTCTGTTCTTCTGGATATGCCGTTTTCAGCTGAAATTTAATTTAAGATTCAGGGTTCAGAGCTAGCTCATCAGATCCAAGTGTGACATCAGCTGACACTCTTTACAGGAGACTCCATCTGAACTCTGTGGAGCCTGATCTCAAGGTTTTTAAGTCCAACCCTGAAACCAGAAGAGGATCTTTCTGTCTCTTCAGAGTCATTGTGATCCAGTGATTTCAGTTCTGCAAGATCATGCTGATAAACCATGTAGTTGTCTTCCTCATGTGCATGTTCGTGAATGTTACGATTACTTGAGTGTGAGAAGCTTTTGTTACAGTGGCTGCATTTGTATGGTTTCTCTCCTGTGTGGACGCGTTTATGCACTTTAAGGTCACCTGTAGTGATGAAGGATGACCCACACTGGTCACAAACGTGCTCTCTCACACCATTGTGGAAGAGTTCATGTTGCTTTAATGCACTTGGAGTGGGGAAGCCTTTCCCACACTGTTTGCAGTAGTTCAGTCTTTGTCCAGTGTGTCTACGCTGATGCCATATCAGGCCTTTTTTCTTCTTGTAAGCTTTTCCACAAAGGTCACAACAAAACGGTTTCACAGCACCACAGTGACAACAGGGCTGAGAACTGGATCCATCTGTGTCGCTCTGCCTCTAAACAAAGACACAAAGACAGTGTAAGTCAGGGAATCCCTCAACATTTGTATCCTGAACGTCGCCTAAAATGAAAAGCATCTCTGTCCCACAACACTGTAACAACACTAATTTAATACTATATAGGGAGTGCAGAATTATTAGGCAAATGAGTATTTTGTCCACATCATCCTCTTCATGCATGTTGTCTAACTCCAAGCTGTATAGGCTCGAAAGCCTACTACCAATTAAGCATATTAGGTGATGTGCATCTCTGTAATGAGAAGGGGTGTGGTCTAATGACATCAACACCCTATATCAGGTGTGCATAATTATTAGGCAACTTCCTTTCCTTTGGCAAAATGGGTCAAAAGAAGGACTTGACAGGCTCAGAAAAGTCAAAAATAGTGAGATATCTTGCAGAGGGATGCAGCAGTCTCAAAATTGCAAAGCTTCTTAGGCGTGATCATCGAACAATCAAGCGTTTCATTCAAAATAGTCAACAGGGTCGCAAGAAGCGTGTGGAAAAACCAAGGCACAAAATAACTGCCCATGAACTGAGAGAAGTCAAGCGTGCAGCTGCCAAGATGCCACTTGCCACCAGTTTGGCCATATTTCAGAGCTGCAACATCACTGGAGTGCCCAAAAGCACAAGGTGTGCAATACTCAGAGACATGGCCAAGGTAAGAAAGGCTGAAAGACGACCACCACTGAACAAGACACACAAGCTGAAACGTCAAGACTGGGCCAAGAAATATCTCAAGACTGGTTTTTCTAAGGTTTTATGGACTGATGAAATGAGAGTGAGTCTTGATGGGCCAGATGGATGGGCCCGTGGCTGGATTGGTAAAGGGCAGAGAGCTCCAGTCCCACTCAGACGCCAGCAAGGTGGAGGTGGAGTACTGGTTTGGGCTGGTATCATCAAAGATGAGCTTGTGGGGCCTTTTCGGGTTGAGGATGGAGTCAAGCTCAACTCCCAGTCCTACTGCCAGTTTCTGGAAGACACCTTCTTCAAGCAGTGGTACAGGAAGAAGTCTGCATCCTTCAAGAAAAACATGATTTTCATGCAGGACAATGCTCCATCACACGCGTCCAAGTACTCCACAGCGTGGCTGGCAAGAAAGGGTATAAAAGAAGAAAACTAATGACATGGCCTCCTTGTTCACCTGATCTGAACCCCATTGAGAACCTGTGGTCCATCATCAAATGTGAGATTTAAAGGAGGGAAAACAGTACACCTCTCTGAACAGTGTCTGGGAGGGTGTGGTTGCTGCTGCACGCAATGTTGATGGTGAACAGATCAAAACACTGACAGAATCCATGGATGGCAGGCTTTTGAGTGTCCTTGCAAAGAAAGGTGGCTATATTGGTCGCTGATTTGTTTTTGTTTTGTTTTTGAATGTCAGAAATGTATATTTGTGAATGTGGAGATGTTATATTGGTTTCACTGGTAAAAATAAATAATTGAAATGGGTATATATTTGTTTTTTGTTAAGTTGCCTAATAATTATGCACAGTAATAGTCACCTGCACACACAGATATCCCCCTAAAATAGCTAAAACTAAAAACAAACTAAAAACTACTTCCAAAAACATTCAGCTTTGATATTAATGAGTTTTTTGGGTTCATTGAGAACATGGTTGTTGTTCAATAATAACATTATTCCTCAGAAATACAACTTGCCTAATAATTCTGCACTCCCTGTAGTACCTGCACATAATATTACAATAATACCACAACACTACTACAGTACCACTGTACCGTACTACCACCAAATATCACTGCAACACAGTACTAATGTAATTTACAGTCCTGCCACGCCAGTGCTTCAATACTAGGAACAGTATCTCTCCTTCTGTGTCTCTCTTGTCTGCTCCAACTCAAGCTAGGCCTGTAATTTTAGAAAGATTTTTACCTGTGTCCTTACCTGAGCTGGTCAAGTTGGTTAATTCAATGAAAGCATCCTCCTGCTCTCTTGATATTTTACCTGGATCTTTGTTTAAAAATGTCTTTCAGTCTATTGGTCCCTGTGTGCTCACAATTATTAATACCTCACTGGTTTCTGGTCAGGTCCCTGTTTACTGTAAGAATGCTGTTATTCACCCACTGTTAAAAAAAAACCTAAGCTTGATGCTTCTCTTCTCAGTAGCTACAGACCGATTTCAAAATTACCGTTCATTTCTAAGATTTTAGAAAAGGTTGTGGCTAAGCAGCTTATAGCTGTTCTAGATGAATACAGCATTCTGGATAAATTCAAATCTGGCTTTCGTAGAGCTCACTCTACTGAAACTACACTTCTTAGAGTCTCCAACGACATTTTAATGAGATGTGATGCAGGAGAATGCTCCGTTCTGTTGATGTTGGATCTGACCTCCGCCTTTGATACTGTGGACCATCATATTCTGCTACATAGGCTGAGAGACTGGGTGGGTATATCAGGGGCTGCTTTGGACTGGTTTGAATCCTATTTGCATGAACGATCCTTTTCTGTGGCTACCTCTAAGTACAGTTCCTCTTCTACTTTTCTTGCCTATGGTGTGCCACAAGGTTCAGTTTTGGGGCCTTTATTGTTCGTACTGTATTTACTTCCTCTTCAACACTTATTGAGCACTTTTAAGGACATTTCGTATCACTGCTATGCAGATGATATTCAGGTATATATCTCCTTTAAGCCCCATGATGTTTCCAAGCTACAGATTTTGCACAAGTGCATAGACTCCATTAGATGTTGGATGGCTGGAAACTTTCTTCAACTAAATGAGGAGAAGACTGAAGTTCTTGTTTGTGCTCCTAAAACTTTTGTACCTAGTGTTATGGAAAACTTGGGTCCACTTGCTACATTTGCAAAACCGTCTATCAGGAGCCTTGGTGTTAGTATTGACTCAGCTCTGACTTTGGATGCCCATGTAAAATCTTTGGTTCGCTCCTGTTTTTATCATTTGAGAAACATTGCTAAGCTGAGTCCCATTGTATCGCGCTCCGAATTAGAAATTGTCATTCATGCATTTGTTTCATCTCGTCTGGACTACTGTAATTCTTTGTTTACTTGTTTATGTAAAGCCTCTTTGGATCGTCTGCAAGTTGTTCAGAATGCTGCTGCAAAGCTTCTGACCAAGTCCTCCAAGTTTTCCCATGTCACACCCCTGCTGATTCAGCTGCACTGGCTCCCCGTTAAATTCAGGATCCAGTTTAAGGTTTTGACCTTGACTTTCAGGGCCCTGCATGGACAAGCACCAACATATATAAGTGAACTTTTGCATCCATACATTCCCAGCAGGTCCCTGAGGTCATGTGACCAGGGCTTGCTTGCTGTCCAGCACACGAGGCTGAAAACAAAAGGCGACAAAGCTTTTGGAACTGTGGCCCCCAGATTGTGGAACTCTCTCCCTTTGAGCCTGAGATCTGTGGACTCAGTGGTCGCTTTTAAAAAACAGCTAAAAACCCATCTTTTTAAACTTGCTTTTAGTTGATTTTTATTTTTAGGTTTTAGCTTCTGTGAAGCACTTTGTGATTTTTATCTTGAAAGGTGCTATATAAATAAAGTTTTTACTTACTTACTACCACCAAAATACTTGAAGTCCAATCAGTTACTACAATAGTAATACAATAGTATAATACTAATAATCCAACAATACTGATGAATATCAATCTAATACAACTACAATATTACACTAACACTAACATATTAGTCCAAATACTTTAACAGTTCTGATATTACACTGCAAATCATACAATCATACAATCCTATCAGCAGCGCTTTATCTAAAATAACACTGTGGCCTAAACTTTATTTCATGATACTTAAATAATGTGTATTGTATATACACCTGAGCAGAAATAAAAATACTGAAACCAACACAACCTTAAATACTGCAATATCAACTTTAGCACTACGAATGAGCGACCATTGATTTCTATAATGACTGTGAAAACAACAATGTCCGAATTGCCCAGTGCTGCATTTACATGCATTACATAATACAGTTTACTGAGCGGTCGTCCAAACAACCAGCCTAAAACAACAAGATTAAAAAAACCCAACAACTTACGTCACAGTAACTGCACTTGTACAGTCTCTTTCTGGTGTGACTCTTCTGGTGCACTTTCAGGGAATTTGGAGCTTTGTAAGCCTTATCACACAGCTCACATTTATAAGGTCTCTCCTCAGTGTGGGTAAGTTTGTGGATTTGTAAGTTGCTGTATGTAACAAAGCGTTTGCCACACAGATCACAGCAGCACACATCCTGCCCGGTGTGAATGCGCAGATGTTTATTTCGGCTCCCCAGATGACTAAACGTTTTTCCACAAACGTCACAGCTGTATAGCTTTATTCCAGAGTGGGTAATTTGATGAATCCATAAATTTTTCCTGCAAGTAAAAGCTCTGCCACACTGATCACAGCTGTATGGTTTAAGTCCGCTGTGGATGAGCTTGTGATTTTCCAAGCCTTCTTTGCGGGTGAAACACTTCCCACACTGATCACAGCTGAATGGTTTAGCTCCGGTGTGGAAGACTTCGTGTCGTTTTAGGCTCTTCATCTCAGTGAAAGACTTTCCACACAAGTCACACCTGAATGGTTTCACTCCACTGTGGATGACTTTGTGATTTTTTAAATGTCCAGCTTGAGTATAAGACTTTCCACACAAGTCACACTTGAATGGTTTCACTCCACTGTGGATGACTTGATGACTTTTTAAATGTCCAGATCGAGTATAAGACCTTCCACACACGTCGCACCTGTATGGTTTAATGCTGTGGATGAATTTATGCATGCTCAAGCTGCTTTTCTGGGTGAAACTCTTCCCACACTGATCACAGCTGTATGGTTTAATGTCACTGTGGAAGACAAGGTGTCTTTTTAGGCTACTCATGTGTGTGAAAGACTTCCCACACTCATCACAGCTGTATTTTCTCTCTCCCTTTCTTCTGTGAGGTTTGTCGGCCTCCTGAGAGCGCTGACTTCCTGATCCATGTTGGTCCTGCAGTGACAGAGATACAAAATGAGGTAATGAGTGAAACGCAATTATGGAACATCCATCCATCCGCCAATTATCAACAACAGGGTTGTGGTGGAGAATTAAGGGTTATATTGTGGAAACGCCACTAATCTACTGCAGGGCTAACACATACAAACAGACAACCTTTCATGCTGACGGCCAGTTAAAGGTCACTGATTCAACCTAAGATAACCTTCTGACTGTTTCTAATAATAGATCCTTGTACACCTGATGCTGAAACAAGAATGTGCATTTGGCAGCAATGCTAATTACAATATGGGCAATGAGTACCGACTGCCGTCACCACTCGGTACCAGACTTATTAGTCACTTAATCTTAGGGCTGCTCGATTATGGCAAAAATGATAATCACGATTATTTTCACTGAAATTGAGATCTCGATTATTTGACGATATTTATTTAACAATAACAATGTGTTGAATAATGACTTTAAAGATTGTCAAAACATAATATAAAATAGTGCAAATACTGATAACACTGCAAATGTTTGCAATATAAGAAACAAATGAAAAATGTAAACATCTATGTTTAGTGAACTTTGCAGTGTTGCTCTGTGGTGCAGCTACGACACCGTAGCAAAGTTTACACACTGTGTCTACTTGATCCACGTCTGACTCCACCTACCCATAATGTTTCCACACCACTGAAGTCTTTTTTACCTCTCTTTTCAACCAACGGCAGTCACTCTCCTCTCCAAATAACTTCTGCTTAGCTTTCCGAGCTTCCCTCGGGTCCTCTTAATCAGCGGCCCCCCACCCCCGGGCCTCGGACCGGTACCGGTCTGTGAGTCGTTTGGTACCGGGCCGCGAGAGTTGAGGCTCAGGTGTGAAATGTCTGGTTTTCAGGGTTTTTATCGGTTTTCAGCGTTATTTTGTTATCGTTTTTATCGTTAACTCGGTTTTCCTGGGTCTGTTCACGTGTGTTATGAATAAATCTAATTTTTTTCGGTACCGGTACTAGTTTTATTTTGTTGTATTTATCCGCGACACCTTAAAGGCCGGTCCATGAAAATATTGTCGGGCATAAACCGGTCCGTGGCGCAAAAAAGGTTGGAGACCGCTGCTCTTAATTGTTGTGACACGTGTTCGAAATGCAGAGAGGTGCGCTCGATTTGCCACACGGAGCAGCGCGACAGTAAAGCACGAGGGAGGGGCTAATAATCGGCTCAGTTCGTAAGCCCAGATCGTAATCGAGATTAAAATTCGATTAATTGAGCAGCCCTACTTAATCTAATCTGTTTAATCTAAGTCTCATCCTTTTTTTAACACTATCAGAATGAGATCACAGATACAAGCGGCAGAAATGAGTTTTATCCAAAAGGTGGGTGTGAGTTCAGTGATCCAGGAGCAGTTCAGAGTAGAGCCGTGACTCCTCCACATTGAAAGGTGTTCCAGCTGGGAACATCTGGGAGGAGGCCACCTACTGGCCAACCTGGGAATGGTTCCATGTTTGAATCGATAAGCTGGAGGAGTATTAATCGTTTTGTTATTTTAGATTTTAATTTTTATCAAAGTGGTCATCATAAACTTTGAAACCAGGTCCATCATTCATAACGTGTGGCACAATGCGCTGTACTTTTCAGTCTCAGTTTATTCATTTTTCGGATATTAGTTTGTCGTGTTTTAGTGATACGTGAACATCTTTGGCAGTAATGTGTTTTCACATCATATCTAACATCGGTATGTCGTTGTCTGTCTGGAGTATAATGTGTAATAGTCATAATGAATGATGCGAGGTGCGGCACAGTTAAACTGCTGGATTTATTGTTGAAGAATGTGATCGATGGCTTGTCATTAGTTTTTGACTTTAAACTTTTTTAAATTTAACTTAATATCTAAATGTTTCTTAGTTTTAGATTAGTCAGTCTAATATTTTTTCCTTGTTTAGTCGACTAAGAAATGACTCTACTGGACTGTCCCTAGTAATAAGGGATGAGAATTTCAGGGAAAAATATTGCTCTGATCTAACTGGGAACTATTCTAATGTTCTTCAATCATCCTCCAGCTGAACTTTATCTCAAATGACAATGCATAGTTGTAGCAGACTTGTGACCGCCTAGCTTTCCTCACTGGAGTCTGCATTGGACCACTTTTCTGTTATGTTTTAATTTACGTTTTAAGGACATGGCTTTCAGATATTGCACAAAATGCTCAAGATCACAATAAAACTACAAGAATGTCTGGGTGCTTGGAAGCAAAATATGAAGAAATGAGGCTGTAGACTTGCGCACAGTACTGTGATATACTGAGATATTTTTCTCACGTTTTGTGTCGAGCTCATTGTTTCCTCTGTAGCGACTGAGTTCAGTCCTAACGGCTAAAAATGTTCCTCGGCTTCTCCGTCAGACTCTTCTCCTGCTGGGACACAAAAACAGAACTTTAAGGATTAGGACATCATTTTGATCCCTGACAAAAAGAAGCAGAGAAAATAAAAATTATCTTCTAAATAGAAAACATTAAAAGGAGTGATTTGTTCCAGCAGCTGCAGGATGGTTTCTACAGGATGAAGAACAACAGTCACTGCAGGAATCAACATCTGCACATTGATTTTCTGTTAGAGGAACAAAGTGAATGCAGACACACACACAGACTCTCTCCAAACCTTTAGAACAAAAGCTGTCCAACTTTGTCACAAAGTTACTCCATTTTGACCCCACCCTCATCATCACTGGACTCAAATAGGAAGAAGCATTTATGTCTGAATGCTATTTGTTCATTACAGCTCATTAGAATACCACCTTCTCCTCTAAGCTGACCATCAATCAACTCTATACTGACCAGCAACTGGATGCTTCATTTTCTGACTAACAGACCCCAAAGTGCAGGGCTGGGGAACCAACACCCTCCACCTTCAGCCTGAGCACAGGTGTGCCTCGGTTTTTAAAACGATTGTATTCCACCACGGTTACAGAGGGGAAAAGGGCACAGAAGTGTGTTTCTGTACCACTGTTACGTATTCTATTTTGTCTCGTCTCTCCTGCCGCTTGTGCTCGGTTGCTGCGTTGTGCCAAAAAATGATCGTCTGCCAAACCCTGATTTCCGGTATTTGCCAAAAACTGATTGCTTGTATTTAAACTGCTATCAATAACTACTTATGTGTGTTATGTGACATATGTGAAACATATGCTAAATGTATCCCTCATAAATGATATGCAAGTACAACAACAAAGAGTTATAAAGATACTTGAAAAACAGGTCATTTTAAAAATTTATATAGAACCCCTTTGTAAACCCTGTTCACTGAAGTCTATTTAACAACATAGGTAAAGATATTGCACATAAAAACACACAGAAACATTGGAAATCGCTTTTTGGCACTACAGTAGTGTAACCAAGCTCCTCTTAAACCTCCAGCTGGTCTGTGCAGATAGCAGGCCCCGGGTTCTGTCTCTTTAGGTGCGGAGCTGACCATCGTCAAATGATAAACGCGTGTGTGGGAAGAACAAGAATACTGGGAAGAACCGACCAGTTTATGGACACTGGCTAATTTCTAAACAGGCATCTGCGCGGACACCTACATCGGGCTGTAGCTTTGCAGCTCGAAAGAGACTTTTCTGAGAAAAACAGCGCGACGGCGGACTGTTGTGTGGCGTTAAAAACGAAAAGCAAAGAAATGCATTTTAAAGACGAAATATTCGGTGTTTTCTTTAATTATTATTTGTATTGTTCTGCTTTGTGGGCACCTCCCACACGTCAGTCTGACCATCAGCAGATAATGCAGAACAGCGGCAGCACCGAGGAGAGCAGCAGAAGACCTCTTCAGGAGCTAAACTCGGGATTAACTGAGCTCAGGCTAAATTTAGGTCGGTGCTTACCTTTAGATGAGCCACAAAACGAGAGAAAACTCCTGCTGGATGAAGCCGGACCGCTCGTTCCTCCTGTTTTCTGGCGTTGACAAATATCAATAGGTGGTTTACCGCCACCTGCTGGTGTGGAGGAACTGAAATACGACTCCATATTGAACGTCGATTTTGAATAAGTTTGCTTCCTCCAGCGTCAGAAAATGCTCGGTGGATTCACAGCATGGATCACAGTTTGCTGCCGAGCTTCTCTGTTATGATCAGTGTTTAATCAGTTTAATCAGTGTGTCTACTCACGAGACTCAGCTCTCATGTTTTCCTGTGAATCCTGCAAAAACAACTTCTTCCCCTCGCTGTTTCCCTTCAGTTTCTGCATCATTAAGCTCTGGATTTCTAAACCCTGACACCGGAGATCCTTTGTGGCCTTTTCTCTGCTACAATAAATGATCCTCCGATTTGATTCACTAGACTCTTTCATGCATTTGTATAACTGTTTGCAAACAGACACGCTATCCTTGGTCTTCTTGTCAGTAAAGCCTGCTGTGATGTCAGAGAGGATCCATGGCTGTATTGATGTTGTTCTCTCTGATTCAGTTTCATAGACATAGACAAACTTCATTTTCTTTTTCAGCAGATGGACCCAAACTGTCAAGGCTCAGAAATGTTGAAGGCAATAAACCTCAGTCCTTCACAGATATGTCTGTCTTCTGATGACATCAGGATTAGAGCCTGATTTGGTCACACTGATCACAGATAACAGAAACAGTGACATCTCTCCAAGAACCAGACTAAGCTCACACACTGAATGATTTGAAAAACAAAGCATCACAAAACTAGACTACCTGCACATAACGGAGCATGAATGCTGCCCAGACATTTCTATCTTGGACTGAACCGATCTCAGATTTTGGCCCTAACTGTGGACTGCTATGACAGGTGGTGTAGTACTGATTTACATTAAAGATTCTCCTCTGGCTTCCTTCACTGCAGTGTGTCTGCCAAAAATATTGAATATATTTTTATTGATCAGTCCTGGAGGCAATGAACACTTTGCTATTTATTGTACCTCTTCTACAGACAGAGATGTCCCGGTTGCCAAGTTAAAATCCTTATTAGCCAGTTCTGGCGTGACGTTAGATCAGCTCTATAAAAACTAATAAAAGCTGGATGTATTTTGTGTTTGGTTTCCCTCAATCATTACTAGAGACAAAGAAATGGTAAATGGCCTGTATTTATATAGCGCTTTACTAGTCCCTAAGGACCCCAAAGCGCTTTACATATCCAGTCATCCACCCATTCACACACACATTCACACACTGGTGATGAAGCTACATTGTAGCCACAGCCACCCTGGGGCGCACTGACAGAGGCGAGGCTGCCGGACACTGGCGCCACCGGGCCCTCTGACCACCACCAGTAGGCAATGGGTGAAGTGTCTTGCCCAAGGACACAACGACCGAGACTGTCCAAGCCGGGGCTCGAACCGGCAACCTTCCGATTACAAGGCGAACGCCCAACTCTTGAGCCACAATCGCCCTCTGAAGCTGGTAAAAGCTCAGTTTTTTTTTCTCACGCGCATCTAAACAACATGTATTGAGCAGGACTGGGGACAGACTGATGAGAGGTGCCGACCTGTGAGTGGACCATCAGCTTAGATTAAATTGAGCCATAAATCCATCCATATTACTGTACTGTGTTTTCATAAAAAGGTTAGATGACACCAAATTATTGTTTTTCAAATATCAGGTTCTTAAAATGATTTCTTAATGTGAAGCAGTGATCAGCAATGCATTCAGTCAGGCAGTTTTGTAGTGTCCTCTCCTCTTGCAGTTCCTCTACCGTCCAGCAAGTGGCAGTGTGGCCCCATGGAAGGAATATCAAGCTCATTTATTAACTCTCCTCCTCTGTTGTTTCTTTTAACAAACTCCAGAAGAGAAAGTGACTGAAGAGGAACCTAAAGTAAGCTTTATGGGCAGCAGAGCGGTCTCCTTTATCTCCACCTTTCTTTTATGGTTTTATGTTTACACTTCAGAAAAATTCAGGTTCTAATATTTTTTTATAATATTATATAATATTTATTTATAATAACAAATAATTTTATAATATAATATAATATAAGAAAGCTGTGTTTTACATATAAGCAGAGGGAACCTTCGGGCTTAGCATGAATAAACAGTCCCTCTCATTTGCCACAGGATCTCTGCATGTTTGAAAACTTGAAGTCAGATTCACTCTTTGTGTTTTAGTCCTCTTGGTAACATTTTTTTTTTAGAAGTTTAAGGGTCAGCTGCGTTTCAACATATACTCTAGTCTACACTGAGTGTAAGTGGTTCAGATGTTCTTATTTTAATTTCATTTATAAAATATTTCTTTATTATTCCACTTTTTGTTGGTGTCAGTCCTGCAGTGTCTTTGTCCTCCTGCAGGAGGCAGTGTAAATCTGCAGAAAGGCCGATACAGCTGCAGCTTTTTGCAAACAAAAGCACCTTTTTTTCTTTTTCCTTTTTGCCTTTCACTGTTCTGCCTCCTCGTCTCTCTCCTTTTCTTCAGCTTTTTTCCTTTCTCCTCCTTCCTTTCTTTCCCTTTCCTTTATTATCTGCGTGTTTATTGAAGCTGATAATTTTCTGAAGATCAGGACGGGTCGACTGATGCAAAAGACAATCAGAATTTACATTTAATTACATCACGATATGTGTGTGAATGTTATCGTTGTGTCTGTGTGTCTGTAAGTGTGTGAGTGTGCGTCTGTGTGTACGATCTCTCTCTCTCTGTCTGTGCGTGTTATCAGTGAGCGTCAGCTGGCTCCTTGCTTTGTTTTTAGGTCACTTTTGCACCAACTTCCTTAAATCAGTCTGAAAGCAGCTCAGTTCTTTAAAATAGAAACAATTAGTGTGGGCTTGACATTCAACTCTTTCTCTCTTTCGTTCTTTCTTTCTTTTCATCTTTTCCTTTCTCTTCTGTCCTCTATGGTTTGCTTTTCTTTGGAGAGGGGGAAGTAGGCCGTCTGTCTCTGACTGGGCAGCACACATCAGCTCTGTCTTGTTGTGATGACGAAGCTGATCTGATAGTGACAGCTCTGCCCCTCATTGTTTTACACCTGGACCGTGAAACACGTGACAGGGATTGATCTTCTGATTCAACGGGGTCTTTGGATGGTAAAAGGTGTTCAGAGTTGTGAAATATAAAAATCATCAAAACAAATTGGATGTAGCAAATGGGAAGCTGCTATGATTCTGAGATGAGCATGTTTGGCACCATCAGGTCTCCAAAGACCTGAAAAGGTCCCAAAACATCGTTTGTTTTAATGATCTTTACAGGAGAAATGTTTGCACAGAGCCACAGTATCTGCTGTAGCCAGACTATCCATATCTGGGCTTCAGTGCTGCACAGGTGAATTTCCCCAAATGTTGCTTTACTGATGCGCTTCATAAAGCCGGGTTTGCCTCTGCTTCATAAAGCAATTTTGAGCTTAAATAACCAAAGTATTTTTAATGAAATTAACTTCTCGAGGAGAAATGTAGGCGGGCTGCACTGTGTAAATTTGACATTATTCAATAATGATCCACCCACTTTATCTACCTTCAGTGTTGCACTTTGAGCCTGTTTCACTTTCAGCCTTGGTGTCCTTGATAATTTAAAGCCAACTCATTTAAATCAGACATCATTCCCTTGAATTCAATTTGAGAAATGTACGGGTGTTTGTGGTTCTGCCTTAACTGGATGAAATCTTACCTAACAGGTCATTTATCTGCCAGCATTGGTAACCATTCTTCTAACACTGTTAGCTTAACTTGTGGCTCAATTCTGTATAGATCCGCTTTCGTCTATATTTAAGAAAACATAATATTGTCATCTACTTCTATGCTGACGATGTCCTGATATATCTTTCATTGTACACGAATCATATTTCACTCATTCTTAAATATTTGCAGTGGCACTGCTGCACTGCAGGAGGAAAGCTGGCAGTGGAGAATCGACCTCAGCAAGGAGAAAACACAAATAAAGAAGGAAAGCTCAGTTTGATTTCTCATTAAACTTTGGGCGGCAGCAGCAGAAGACTTTTTTTTTTTTTTTAAATAAATGTGGGACCGACTGTATTAGACAGTCTGGTTGTAGCCACATTTGAGCTCCCGTCAAAGACACAAATGGTTCATGAGTTGCTGTTTACAACCTTCCTTGTTTTCCACATAGCAACAAACACCTGGACGGTGTTCTTGTAGCTGAGGGATTCAGTGACAAGATCCTCTTGAGGTTTCCTTCCAGGCATGTGGTGCACTCTCTGATCTCCGGGGGTATCCAGGGATCCAGCTGATCTGGTATCAATGGTAACCATTTTTCTAAGAAGGAAACATACTTGTTACCTTTCAGTCCCTCTGGGAATCATGCTGTTCTCAGAGCTTTCTGTCTCTGTGTGTTTTTCCCACCAGGTTTTTCACAGGCTTGCTGTAGCTTGGTCGATCACTGCTGTTGTTCATTGTACTGTATTTTTGCCCCAGTTGTGCTTCTCAGAGATATATTACAGCTGTCTTTACAGCATCTGCTGAATGCAGATGCTTTCTTCATCATGTTTATTTGAATTTTGTGCTGTTCTCAGTCCTGATGCATCAAATAATAGTGAAGTTCACGCATGTCTCTGTTACCCTAAATGTGTGCTTTTGTGGTTGACTGTCATGATCCAGGCTTTGATATCAGTGTGAAGGAGATGTCACACCCAACCTGACACTTTTCACTGTGAGACAGAACAAAGCAGAATCCTTTGCTAATCCTAAAAAGCAAGTAAAACAACAAAAACAAACCAAGTGCACAGCATCGAGGTCCACACAGGACACTCCCACGGTCTCCGGGGACACTTTAGATTTCCTGCCTTGTGGAAGGTTGCACCATAATCCTGTCATGTAGCAAGAGCTCTGGCATGTGCTGATGTTTGTTCTGACATTGTAACAAAAAAAATGTGGTTATTATTTAGACAATCTGCACGAATTGTTGGCTCTTCAACATGAGGTACAAATAAAGCTTCAAAAATAAAACCAAATTACAGCTGAATGATAAATCAATGAGTTCAGCTTTAAATAGAGAGAGAGAGTGAGTGTGTGTGTGTGTGTGTGTGTGTGTGTGTGTGTGTGTGAGAGAGAGAGAGAGAGAGAGAGAGAGAGAGAGATACCCCTCAGGAGACTGAGGTCGGGGAACACACTCTTCCCCCCGTCTGCCATCGCGGGACCTCATCAACACCTCGCTGCCATGCCAATGGAGGACACACACTGCATGTCTCCCGTGGGACCCCCAACACTTATTACAAAAGATGTGAAGGACAGAGGAGGGGAGTGGGGGGGGGAGGGCAAGATGACAGTTGGAGGGTTAAAGGACGTTTCCTTCCACAGAGTATACGGCGCCGCACACTCTCTTTGTGTGTTTTACGACTAAGAAGCGTATGACATCACAGGATTGGCTCCTTCATGCTGCATCGGCAACTGTCCTGCATATACTGAGTGTGCGCGTGTGTGTGTATTCATAACGCAGTGTGTTTGCCTGGTGTCGCGCTTTGATCCTAACAAGTGCAGAGAGGCAAAGTCACAGTGAACAACGATGAAGAAGAGAAAATGGCTGTAGAAAAAAAAAACTAAATATGATTTTCCGTTAATAGAGTTTAAAAGTGACGCTAATGTCAAAGATGATGCTTCTAGTGTTAAATATGGAGACCCGTGAGCTGCTCTGTGGAGCTCAGCAGCTTCTTACAGCTCCCTGTCTTTGTTTTACAGCATCAAAACTGAAATGTGCCATTTTCAAGTCCACCGACGACACAAATTTAGGTGTGTTTTGGTGCGATGTTCAAGTGCAGATTCAGAGTTCACCTTAGTTAAGCTTTGCCCATGCACATGTTCTGGCTGGACCAACAGCAAGGATGTTGCTGTGCGGGAAAATGCAGGAAGAATTATCTTAGCTGGTTCAATCCCTATATTCACCACATTTATTACACTAACAGACAAGAAAAGAAGAAAAACATGTCGTTATTACTCTCATGACCCCAAATCCTTTTTTTCACTTTGAGAACTTGCACAACAGGCTTATGTCATCTTTAAAACACCTCCAGGCACTTATTTAGTTTAGATGTCATTACTGGGACATCCATTAGACGGAGAAATCGCTTCTCAGACATTTGCACATCTTTCAGTTTGATGTCACATTTAGATGTGAGAAAAGACGAGAAGCCGACAGTTCTTCACCACTGAAGGTCTGCTGGAATTGGCTAATTATTTTCTCCATTATTGTTCATTTTTAATGACAAAAAGAAAATAATTTTCAGTTTAAAAAAAGATTCAGTTTTTGTAGATTATGAAAATCAGCAGAGGGGAATGAAACCCCTGCGTTTCTATCAGGCTGAAAGATGGCAAAGTGCTCCTCTAAATGAATCTGTTATAATGTCGTTTGCATCGATTGGTTGCAGTAAACTATAAAACCCATATCTGCTATTATTCACTTAGTGATGAATAATTACTGATACACTAAATTTGCGATTCCCTAATGAACACACTCATATTGATGCAGGAGCAAACATTCGGCTGACATCTTTGACTTACAGTAAAACTTTCCAGAGACTTCCGTCTTAAACCACGTCTTCATTCATACATCGATTTACATTACGGGGACAAAATGGAAACACGTCCCTGCAGTTAAAGCAGCTTTTTGTCATCAAAGCATCTTCTGCTCATCTTTGGCCTTCAGTTCTTCTGGGCGCCCTCAGTATGCACCACAGGGAAGGAAAACACCCACAATCCCACAGGAGAGACTGACCTTGCGCAGTGTAAGGTGTGCTCATCGCTCGATAACCAGTTTCATTACATGTTAATATTTTAAGTTTTCTGTAATTTGAACATTTTTAGAAAGAAAAACCTTTGGAAAAGAGCACCAACGTAACGCTTATGATGTGGACGGACAGAAACGAACATGATACCTGGAATGTTTCTGTTTTTGAAAATGCACAGAGGAAAACTTTAAAACATGCTTTCTGGGTAAAACTTCAATGTGCCACAAAGGGAAGATCTCCTTTTAATCTGCGTGCTACCTGCAGCCACGATTCCTTCTGAAGAGAATCAGCCATAGAAAGTATGACATATCTCAGAAATCGCTGTGAACAAAAATCAAGTTTGAATTTTTTATGAATAGTGTCCTGCACTCGTGGAGAAACAACGTGTACAAAGAAGCAGTCTGAACCCACTTCGAGGGCCTGTATACACACACACACACACACACACACACACACACACACACACACGCTTTATTATCGACCCACAGCAATGTCCCTTTTGGGTTGGCACACACTTCTGACCGCTCTCTCTCTCTCAGCGTTGTGCAAACTGTCTGATGGAAGAACCTTCCCTCCTTACTGCTCGCGTCACTAAAAGCAGTACAGAGCTTGTTTGTGCCATCACCACCACCTGTCCACTCACCTGCCTGGCACCACCCCTTCCCTGCAGCTGAGCCAGGGACCACACCTCCGCCACAATATACAAGCTCAACACAGAGACTCTGGAAGTCAAAATGTCATTCATGATCTCTGGAGGTTTGAGTACGAGCCAGTATGAGCTGTGATGCTCCTGTAGAAACCACCACTTTATAAGGTAAAAAATGATTGACAAAGACTCATCCCACATGTTTGATGTGGCAGATTGTTGTGCTGGGCGTCCTTCTTGATGCCACAGGGATTAGTGCCTCTTCCTGCTCCCAGAATCAAAGCTGATAGTTTTTGCTCCTTAGGTGAACGTGCAAACCATCACACGACGACATCGACCTCATTTTAACAACAAGTCTGTTTTTTGCAGTGTCACTGAAGAAGCGACACTACACACGATCCAAAAATCACAACTGAAACCTCTCTGATTGGTTGATTGGCTGTTACCATGGAGAAACACACAAACACAAACACGTTCAAGCTAATATCGTGCAAGGCTGTGATAATAAACAGGATAACGTCTGGAAGTCACTGGATATGGAATCTGGGATTTGCAGTGCATTATGGGATGAGTAGTTCACTGTAAACAGTAATCATTCACACAGTCTTATTTTTGTTAGTTTGTTTTCCTTTATTTTTTGATCCAAATCAAATCGCTCATGTTTGACTTTGTTTTAAGGCTTCAAACTCTTCATATAGAAGAAGAGTTATAAATCCACCTGAGAAACAGGAGCTGTTGGAAAAAGTACTATAGTTTGAAGGTAACCTTTGTGTGGTTTCATTAAATATACCAAAGTTAATATACAGAAAAGAATCAGCTAAAAAAAACCCCATTTATTCCTGTATTCCTGCTGTCACACACCCTCCAGAGGTAGATTTGGGTGCAGCGGCACGGAGATCCCAACTAACGTTCATCTTTGTGTTTTTTATGCCTTTTTATTGTCTTCCTGATCTCCACTAATCTCGCCTGGACCCACAACACCATCGCCCTAGTGAGGGAGCGCCTCTGTGTCCTAAAGAAGAATAACCTGGAGCAGAAGCTGCTGCTGGCCCTCTGTCGCTCCTCAGTGGAGCGCGTCATCTCCTGCTGCCCGGTGTTTGGTAGGCAGGGGCCACAGGAAGGCTGCACAGACCGTAATTAACACCACCCAAAAAATCACTGGCTGCCCTCTGCCACCCCTGGAGGCCATCGCCAGATCCTTCTGCCTCAGGTAAGCCAGGCCCATCACATGTTTGACCTATTGCCCTCCGGTCGGTGCCTCAGGTTAATATTTTTAACCTGTCCTCTAATCTGCACCTTTCTCTTATTTTGTGCATATTTCTCCTCTTTGTTATTATTCCTGCTTTCTACTATTTATATTTCATTCCACACAGTTGATGTGGAGCACCCAGGGCTTATTCTGTTCTATTACATATGTTGTTGGAGTTACTTTTCCAGTAATTACATCGTTGGAAAACTGTGTTTGGACATCACGTCATGAATTGAAAAGATAGTAAGAATGAACCGGAGCCCCGGGATGGTCCCTCCTCACTAACTTAAAGCCGGATTGAGGATCTCAGGCATCAAATAGCTGTTTTACTCACAGCTGGTAGAGGGTGCTGTTCTGGTGAGTATTCAGATGCCATATATTAACTGGGTAGTGGGTTCATATTATGAAATGAGAAGTAGCTGCTGATGATTTAACAACAAATATAAACAACATAAGGAGGGCTTTATTGAGAAGAACTATTCTTAAAGGTGGTCAGAAACGTACGACGTTTAAAGCGAACTGTTCCTTTAAGATTGGAGCTTTTTGGCAGGCAGACAGATGGGGAAGCTCCTTTTAACATATGCTGAGGAACTCTGGCACCCTCTCTGCGTTTCAGGGCTAGAGATGAGGTTATGTAACTACGTAAACAAGTCAGCACACACGCTTTTTATTTCTCTCTCTCAGTTCAGTGCCTTGCTCAAGGGCAACAACAAGGCAGTTCACTGAGTTCAGTCTGTATTCACGTGTGCTTGAGGGCATTGGCGGAGCTGAAGCAAGTCTATTAATTGACAGAAGGTAAATGAGAACTGTTTAAGCTATTTAACCAACAGCAGTTTCCAGCCTCTGACACGCGAGGACGTTCCTGCAGGTTCATTTCACTGAAATCAGAACGTCTTCGTGTTTTAGACCGGATGAAGCAAACAATTTAAACGCAGTCATCTATGTCATCAAACAACAACTCAGTGAGTGGAAAAGCTGCTGGTGGGCTTTAAACAGAAGTTTCAGCCTTTCAAAAAGACAGAGAAGCTTTGTTCACGAGTGCGCCGGCTCCTCAGTCAAACCGCTCACAGCATGACGGCTAAACCCAGCAAATACTCTGACCTTGAATAACTGACACCTGATCGCTTTGTGTCTGGTTTTGGTTGAAAAATTGTTCCAAAATGAAAATTGTGCCCACGTCAGAGGATTTACATGCAGATACATGTTAGTAGCTTAAACATGATCCATGCATTCATCCTCTGCTGCACATTGGGGTTCGTGTGGTTGCTGGGCCAGCGTTCTCAGCTGCCCCGGGGCATATCGAGGCATTCCCGAGCCAGCTGAGAGACGTAATCTCTCCAGTGTGTCCTTGGATCCAGAGAGGACCCAGGATGTGTAACTGTTAGCCGGAGCCCTTAGCCCGCAGAATGCCAGAAACTGTCATATCTTATAAAAACAAAGCTTCAAATCAAACCAGACAGAGATGAAAGCACCACTGTTGACAAAGAGAGGAAATCTCGCTAAAACTCAGCTTAAAAAAGGACATGAAAAGACCTAAATCAGTTGTGAATGCATGTCTCATTACTTGTGTCTATAACTCCCAGCTCCCTGCCCTTTGGTGCAAAACATCTGTGTTTTTTTGTAATTTCCTAAAACACTTGGAAGTAGGCACTCTCCTGGGAACTGTTTTCCCCTGCAGATTAATCCACCTTTGTGCGGTGGTCTAAGGCTCCTGAATGAAACAATACCTCATAACACTGTTGAAGCAGGGTCATCACGAGGGAGGTGAAACAGGAGGGCCACAAAGAGGCAGAGGGTAACACAGCAGACGGGTTTCCAACAGCAGCTTCAAGTGTCATCCTCAATCTGCTCTGACACACACACACAGCATTAGATCACGAGTTCAGCTTCATGACAAAAGTGGGCAGCGTAAGCAGGCATGACGTGCAGAGGCGAACTGGCGCCAAAGCCGACATGGAGGGAGGAAGCGCAGGGAGACGGATGCACACAGTAGTGTGCAAAAACAGTCCGCTGTGAGGACGGAGAGCTACCCGACGCCATAAACCTGCACGTCCGCCCACCCGTCTGTCCAACCTGGAAATGAAGCCGGGATGCTCCACTCATCTGCTCACAAACAATGTGGAGGTGACGTTATTTTAGGAAAATGAAGACAGAGTAACATTACCAACAATTAAAACCTTGATGTTGAGAGGCTGTGTGGCCTTCTGTATACCTGACTCTGTCTCTACTGACTTTAGCTCATTACATAGTGAACTGAAGTTGGTAATGCCTCCTCCACTCAGCATCAGCCTCCAGGGCTGAAACATGAAGCTCCCTGGTGTCCTCTTCAGGGCTAGCTCCAAAAGCAACTCAGTCCCCACCAATGTTCCCTCTAAGCTGTGCGTGTGCGCAAATGCGCAAAAAATGTACCATGTGGACCAATCAAAAAATGATATGGCAACATGGCATTTAAATGTTTAGGGAGGGGGAAGTTTTAGGAGTGACGACGTGTTTGAGATGTGAGAGATTTGCTACGTTTAGCGCAAATCTTGTGTAGTTAGTGTGTAGTTAGTGTGTAGTTAGTGTGTAGTGTAGTCAGTAGTGTTGTTGTGTGTCAGAACAATGAGGCGACTGCTGAGTGTTACAGGTGTTACAGCAGTGACACATCTGCTGCTGTCAGGCCTGCAGGTATCAGGCTGTTGTTCTCCTTCATCTCATAGTGGACAGAAATTATTTTTGGAGTGACACAAATAATTTGTGTGGCATCAGATTTGATGCAGAACAGCTGATTGTTCTGTAAATAGTTTGAAATGTTTATTTAAAAAAACGCCTTGGCTGCATTTTTAGGTAAACAGCTGCAAAACACTTAGTTTGCATAACTCAGTAACTTTTTTGAAGAAGTAACTATGTAATTAATTGCCCAACATTGGTCATTATATACTGTTACAGACTCTCTCCCAGACCACAGACTCATAATACAAGTCAGAGCTTTATAAAAAAAAAAAGAAAGTTGTGTTTTCAAAATTGGAGTTATTTTTCCTTCCAATAGTGTTAACATGCTACAGGTCATGAACAAGATTTCTTCTCATTGTAAGTGGGCTGAAGCAGTTAATTAAAAGTAGTCTAACATAAATGCTGTAATTTGATTATTTTAATAAACATGTAACTTGGATGGATTCAATGCTGGCGTGACCACAGTGCACACGTAATGCAAGTACTTCCAATACTTAATGAACACTGTTAATGTGTCTGACATTAAATGTGGTAACTTCTGCAGGACCCCACAACTACAGAGACTTCGACAGCTGTGACAGGTGTGTTTGGTAGTAATATAAGGTACTCTAAAGACATTATATTGGTTAGTTTAAGGATAAGACCGAAACACAGGCTTTCATTGTGTCTTCCTGCTTCTGCAGTAATATGTATTCTACCAGTTTAAGCTGTTCTTTTCTTCTTATTTTTATCGTGCTGATAGTCTGTGTATAGACTGAGTCAGCTCTGAAGTCTTCTCTGCTTTCTGTGTTTTAGTGAAAGCAGCTGTTGTTAAAGATTTAGTAGTTCCAGGTCCAAGGTCTGTGAAGATTCTCAGTCATCCAGGTCCTCGTAGTCTAAGGAGCTTGCAAAGAAAAGCGTCTGGACTTCTTTGGGTTGCTTGAAGACGTTTCACCTCTCATCCGAGAAGCTTCTTCAGTTCTAAGGTCAAATGGTGGAGAGTCCCAGATTTAAACCCCGTGGGAGTTTCCCCCCAAAGAGGGACAAAAGGACCCCCTGGAGATTCTCTACCTAATCACATGAGCCGAGGTGTGAAAACAGGCGTGGGTCACAATCAGCCAGGGTTTCGAGTGAGCTCATTGTGAAACCTAGCCCCACCCTATCATGTGATTTCCTGATCTCTCCAGCGTGTCCTTGGTCTACCCTGGGGTCTCCTTCCAGTATGGCTTGCCAAAAACACCTCACCTAGGAAGCGTCCAGGAGGCACCTTGGTTAGATGCTGAACCCCCTCCACCAGCTCTGTGTGGGGTGGAGGAGCGGCAGCTCTACTCTGAGCACCTCCTGAATATACAAGCTCCTCATCCTATCATTAAGGCTGTGTCCAGACACCAGCAAGCACCAGAGGAAGCTCATTTACTCTGCTGGCATCCATAAACTCACCGTTTCCGTCGTTACTCACAGCTCGTGGCCATTAGAGGGCGTGGCCTACCCGCCAGGAAGTAGGCTGACCCTTTGCTGCCAAATCGTACACCTACCTATAGATGGGTTACTAGTCCCCTGGTGGTGGACCTGGATCACACATATATCCATTTTTCACACAGCACACAAAATAAAACCACCACAACAGATTCAGTATTAAATTTTTTCTTGTTTATTACAGGAGGCTTTTCTTTTATATACAGAGACATGTATTTGCAAAATACTAAAAAGTATTTCAACTCAAAGTACTAAAAAGTATATATATATTTATATATATTCATATTATAATTATAATTGTAAATATTATTGTCTCTAAAACACCAGGGTGGGGTCACTGAGGCACGGCTTTCGCCTCCTTTACACCGAGGTTTCACCGGCGAGTACCACTGAAGTCAGAGGAAAACGTTGTAACTTATTATGTTTTTGGGTTTTGTGTTTTTAGAAAATGACACAACTGTGATGGACACTGTTCCAATTTGGACTTTAAAAGTTGTGCTCATTACGTTGCTATTTCTTAATTTCCGTATATATTCAAGCCTTAAATTTCAGGAGTTACAAGGTTTTAACCCTCCAGCTATAAAGTTTAATGTTTTCCAGCGAAAGCACTAAAACTACTTGTATCATGAAACCTCTTATCGTCAACTTAGTGAAGCATATTTTCCAACTTCTACTATTTGTGGCCTCATTTTATCCCAAAGGTGGCAATAAGAGAAATGTTCCTGTTTTTCTCGTGTGGAATAAAAGAGGATTCGAGAGGTGTCAGAAAGGGAAATATTCAAACTCCCCCCCTTTCCTAAGAAAAAGGCAACTTTCTCAAGATATGAGGTTTCTTTGGGACTGATATGACACTGGAAATCTGCAAACCAGTTCGCCACCCGCTGTGAAACCAGTGACGGTGTAAATGGGACGACTGTGGTTTAAGCAGTGAGAAGATGCCTGGAAAAACCAAACCCATGACGGCGGGAAAAATAATAATAATAAAAAAACCCCAAAAGCATCATTTTTATTATCCTCATACTGTAAATAAGATACAACATCACTCACTGCCTGTTTACACAACTGTTGTATTGCATTTATCACACAGTTAATAGTAAGAATAGCAATAACAGAGAACAATGAAACCTCTGGTTTTCTGTGCATTTCCTCCGTGTGGGTGTTTGTCGTTTTGTTTCGAGGATGATGAAGCAGCTTTTGGTTTTCAAACAGGGGAAGAAGGCAAAAAGGAGCAGAGATTCTCAGTTTGTGTTTTAAACACCCCCCTCCCTTCATAAAATGGACTCTTCCAAACCCCTCAGTAGCACCACATGGTCTGACCCACAGCTTGGAGCAAAGATGGTGTTTAATTTGCTCAGACTTTGAACAGTTTATCATATCAGAGCAGGAAAAATCATAAAGCAGACAGATTTTTGTTCTGTTTTTCATTCTGAGTGCTCAAACATTTTGGAGGTTATTTAGAAGGCTTTGTTACTTTCCCTTGTACAGACTGTTCAGGGACAAAGCTGCTCTTTGTTTTGCTGCTGTAATTGCTTCATTGTTTGTTTCAGGTGAACAAACTTCGGAGCAGCCAACTGTCCCAGTGATTGCAGTAAGTGTTTGAATGTGTTTTTGTGCTCAGTGCAAACCAAAGTCTGAGGTCCAGATTCACTGAAGCAACACTCTGACAAAAGCTTGTGCAGTTTTCTTTTTTCCACTGCAGCAAATACTGAATATCAGTTTGAGAGAGCTGGATATGTCAGGATGAGGTTGCCAAGCAGTACCCACCAAGTAATATCACCCTGGAGCTGTAGACTGGCACAAACTACAACGCTGTTAACAGGATGCCTCCAGTAGCAAACCCCGGAGGTTTGAGCTTTCAAGAAGCTTCTCAAAGCATAAAAACGGATTTGTCTCAAAGCTGGGCCTCCTGTTTTACTGATGAATCCTAAATCCTAAATGAACTATTTCTAATTACCTTTGTAAACTTGAACTGAAACGTCCATGATCAGGGGCAACAACTAGAGTATGTTTCTTGTAAACTCTTGAGGCTTTGCCATTCCCTGGCTGTCCTTGTAAATACGAATATGCTTTGAGTGACTCACCTGGTTAAATAAAGGCTGCACTGTCTCACTACAAAGACAGCTCAACTTCGTCTGATATCTCTCGAGCACAGTATTGATGTTTTACATGCATTGTGTTGATAGCTTTAGGTAATTTTGGAAGGATTTAAACAATCTTTGAAAACGGGATTCAAGACTTCATGAGCAGATCTCTGTTTGAAATCTAAGTAGACTAATGCCAATAACTGAGCCTTTAATTTGATGACTGTTCTTTTGCTGATATCTTTACTGACCTGGAAACACTCTGAAGAAAGTCCGTTTTTCTTTCTGGTCCTCTGAAAGGGTTCAAGCCAGCTCTAAGAAAATCACCGTCCTCTTTTAAAGTTCTAGTGAAGCTGTCTTTGTTCCAAATTTGGTAGTGAGTGTACAGGTCTACTGGAAATTTGATCTATAAGCTCAGTAAACGGTTTACTTATCCTTTATGATCACAGCCGCTAGTTTCAAGTCTTACAGATTAAAACATGATCTTCATTTTATAATTGATAGTCCTGTTAGAAAACCAGATTTTTGCTGTCAGAGACCTAAGACGTCAGGCTTGGAGACCAGCCAGGTTGCTACAGGAAAATTTGCATTCTTTTGCACTGAGTTCACCCAACATCTCCAGGTGAACTCAATTTCAAAGAGGTATACGCTGTTGGACTAAAAACTTTACTGCAATTGCTTTGGTTGCTAGAAGATTGCAGGGCGATCGTGGCTCAAGAGTTGGGAGTTTGCCTTGTAATCGGAAGGTTGCCGGTTCGAGCCCCAGCTTGGACAGTCTCGGTTGTTGTGTGCTTGGGCAAGACACTTCACCTGTTGCCTACTGGTGGTGGTTAAAAGAGACCAATAAGACCAATAAAAATCACTTCAATAAAGCAATCTATTTAAAACATAATCCACCTAATCCCACCCTCGTTATTTTGGTGGTCAGAGGGCCTGGTGGCGCCAGTGTCCGGCAGCCTCGCCTCTGTCAGTGCGCCCCAGGGTGGCTGTGGCTACAATGTAGCTGCCATCACCAATGTGTGTGTGGATGGGTGGATGACTGATTGTGTAAAGCACTTTGAGGTCCTTAGGGACTAGTAAAGCGCTATACAAATACAGGCCATTTACCAAGATGGCCACAAGTTCCCACAGTCTTGGTTTCATTACTGCTTGTGAGTAGTTGGCAAGTGTTAGTGGACGTATTTCATGCAAAGTATGAGCAACCAAAGCAATCACAGGGTGCGGCAACTTAAACTGCTTAAAAGTTTCCTGATGAATTTATTTCTCTCACTCGCTTATTGAACAAAACATGGTGTTCATTTAGAAAACTGTGGCCCTATTAGAGTGAAACAGTCAGATCAGCATACAGGTTAGTGAGGGCCTAATCCTGCTTGCCTGCCTCAAGACATTTCAAAAACTTAAGATGGACAAGCCTTCCTGCTTGAAACTTGAAAAATGAGACTTGGCAAGCCAGTAAGGGATTTCATGTTCATCTTTTATATGCAGTTTATGGGAATTAAACAGCTGGATGTTTTCTTATTCAGCTGTCTCCATTTTAACATCTCAGTATGGAATTACATGCCAGCATGTGCTCTGCTGACAACACTGCACGCTTTTCCCTGCAGACATTAGTGAATCTGGACCTTTTTGACAGTTAAAAGTGACGTCAGCCTGTTAGCTCTCTGTGCTGTTTGTTCGATAGGTTATGAGGAAGAGTCACAGCAGTGATGGAGGGGAGGGGACTGTGGAGACTGTGTTAATGATCAAAAACCATAAGAATCAATTCATCAACCAACCAAACATGAAACCAGTCAAGAAATCAGAAAAATCAACTGGCTCATCAATCAGTCAAGCATATTATCAATCAACCAATGGTAAAGCATGGCTTGGAGTGATGGGGTTCATGTGTAGCAGGCACACTCTGGGTCTATTGCTACTGAAAACAGCCCTTCAGCACAACTGCAACCTGAAATATTATTATTATTATTAAATACGCCTCGCAGCACAGTTCAGCAGTGTATTAGTATTTACCTAGTTTATATCGTTATCTATTCTCAATAGAATCTAGTAGAAATAGAGTCCAGACGGTGCCAGTAAAATTTTTTTCTACTTTTTTTCCTTTTTAAAATTAGTCTAGGAAAGCGTTTAGTAAAGATCCCTCGGGTGACCACAACGACAGAGACAGAGAGAGAGGTTGTTTGAAATATTGAAGCAGACTGAACAAATGCTGTACACGCACACTTTGACACTTCGTCTTAATAAAAACAAGCGGTAACGCTGCTTCACGTCGGCTTCGTGCCACTGTATGGACCCGTGTGTCTGTAAGTCCACAGTAACGCCATCAGTGCTGCATCCGGCTAATCAGATTCCACCAAATGCTCAAAGTGTTAGTGTGGGATTTTTCCCTTTAATCCACAGACACATACAGTGAGAAAAAGCATCTGTGAAGTCAAGCGTTACTCAAGAAGTCAGTTAAAAGGTATCTGCAAACCGTTATTGCTTGACGCGGTTTGTGTTTGTTTTGTTAGGTGTTTTTTTTTGTTTCTCTGTGCAAAATAGATAAAGAGCTGTCTCGCTCGACCTCCTCTCCTCCTCCAGCCAAAATGCAAAAATAATTATCATAAAAAAGATAAATAAAAATAAAGCAATTGACCTGAAAATCTTCCCAAAAAAGTAGATGAATAAATAAATAAATAAATAAATGAAGCAGTGTTTTGGTTTTGAAGAGTTGATTTTTCAATCATTGGGGGAAAAAAATGACATCAGCAAAGTCTTCAATGTGCTGAATATAAAATCTGCACCTAGAAAAATGGGCACACCTATTTCACCACAGAAGGTTCATTTTGAATTGTTTGATATTTTCAGTAAAAACTAAAGCTATAAATTCTCCGCGTAGGAGTCAGAATTCACCAATTTATCTCCTCACACTGAAATGAAATGCTTCATTTGGAGAAAGAATGAAGCAGAAAAGCTTTCAGTGTCCTGGATAAACCCGAAATGTATAATCATTGAACAACTGGGATAAAAAAATGAAAGATGTTATTTATGGTTTATGGATTAATCTGAAGCTGTAAATAGTTCATATATTTTGGCAGCTGAACGTCCAGCACCACAGAGAGCTCTGTGGTCTTCTAGCTCCATAGGGGGCGGTGTTGAGCTCATCCAGAGTGAACTGGCAGTAAAACAAAAATTTTAAATTTTCGAGGAAAAAATTTTCTTCCCGAAGTTTGCATGTTTTTTTTCGGTAGAAGGGCTCAAGACAATGAGTGGAGTTCGATTTTTTTTTTTACAGGTTTCTATTGTAGTAGAATCTCTTTCTGTGATTATCAGAGATTCACAACTTCACCACATAGGAACTTCTGACGGGGTTTCTGCTGCCATGGCGGGAGGACGTTCCATCCCAATTGCTTAAGTAATCAGCACCCATTAGCAGCATGCTAGTGTTTAATGTGCAAAACCGGCTTAACTGTGAGAAAAACCGAACATAAGTGTTGTTTTGATTAATCTCAGACATGCTGTTGATGCTGGATTTATGAAAAGTAATATAGATGTTTTTGAATAGAAGCAGGTGGAAGTCATTAACTTAGCTGTTTAGCTCCATTCACCGTTTTTCACTAAAGACAGTCTTGCCAGCGCCCCCTTCTGGATCTCTGACTGAATTGCAACCAAATTCCGATAAAATTTGGTTAATGGGAAGCAAAATGTGTGTGAATTACTGAGCCTCATTTACATGAAATGTATCTCCGCAGGGAGGCGTGTGACCTCTTGCGTTATTCATTGACAGTACCAAGAGTATTCATACTTCTGTCACACTGACAGCTAGTCAGGAACAAAATACTAAAACTTTGGCAAAGTAACAGAGTTTCATTGCCTTTTGTGCAGTCTCTGGTTTCTTCAATGTTGTCATATTGCTGTTGAGTTTTCAAGATAAGGTTGTTCCAGGACACTGGTGATGGTCAAACACGAGAGTCAGCGTGGCCTTTTAAGCTTTTCATGAAACCAAATGGGGAGAAATCCTGATGCAGATGTGCTGAGCTGATTGTCGCTCTGTAGTCAGAGCTGGCTGACACCACCAGGACCTTAAAGCCGGTTTGTGCCGAGCCGAACTCAGACCAGACAGATGCTGAATGACAGCGGGTGATTTGTCATAAAAGTTGACAATGTTCAGTTTGTACAGAGACATCAAATGCTCTTAGGAAAAGAAAAAAAATGAAAGGAGGCATTTATGGCATTAAAATAGGCTAACAGGTGTCCTGCATGAATCTCAGTGTTCTGCGCTTGTTATTGCTGTCTTGCTTCCTTTTGAATTGATCTTTTACTTCTGACCTGTGGTCATTTTTGTATGTTTTTTTAACCTCTTTGTTCAGATGTTTTTATTTTGCTTTTTGATTCTTTCTATGAAGCGCTTTGTAACATTGTTAGGAAAAAGCTATATAAAATCTACGACTATTATTATTATTACCATCATCATTATTTTTATTACATGTCTTTGTTCAGTTGTTAAAAAGCAAAGACTAGTGGTTTGCTGCATGCTTAAACCTATTTTGAATTTGTGCTAGGCTGGTGTTAAACCAGCAGTCTGATGCTTTTACTAAACTGAATAATAAAAAAAAGAGTAAATTCACCTGCAGTCTTGACTATTTTTGGCATAGGAGAATAACACTACAGTTGACAAGCCTCTTATTTTCCTTCCACCCAGGCAGGTGTTTTTCAAAGCATTCCATAAAACTTATTCCTAAATCATGCATCCTTAATCAATGAAAGCCAGTAAGCTTCATTTTTCTCCCCACTCAGTGTGGTGACAGTGAAATAGGACTCTTCTGCTTCATGTTATAGGGAAGTGAAGCCGGAATATCTAACATGACTTTTAGACAAATCACCCACAAGCCAACAAACTGCCGAGTATGAGGGCGTCCACCACTGGGCAAAGATGCGTGTTAGAAGAGTTTGGGACCGTGTAGAAAATCTCATTGTGCACTTGTGTCATTTTTTTGGTGTTATCGCAAAAAGTTTTGAGAAGAAAAATAATGAAATCCCAGGCTCTTCTACACTGTGCCTTCGCCCAGGTGCGGTAAAGCGAGAGCAGGTGCAAACTCAAAAAGTGCAAAACTGCCAACAAAAACAGATGAAGATTCAGGTTGTTGAGATTTTTTTTTCCTGACCGCACCTTCTCCTCTCATCTATTACAACATAGTAGTTCAGCCACTTTTTCATAGCTAGTGCCACTCCGAAGTCAAAAGAGAGACCGCTAACTGGTTTTCTTCAACTTACTCTAAAAAATATAAAAAATAGTAATAATTGTACCGCTATTAAAAGACTGGTAACATCAACAACGTACTTTTACTACGAAAACATTGTTTTGAAATCACGTTGTCATTATTTTCCCTCCTCTCTCGAGTGTCAGTCAGAACGCCACCGACCCTTAACGTGTTGAGAAACACCGCCGTCACTCTTACAAGAAAACATACTCTGAGAATATTGATCAACTGTGGGAAGGCACAAACTCCCCAGGCCAAAAAATGATGGATACATTTGTGATATAGTTGCTCTGCCCCCTCTGACCACCTGTAGCTTTGGTGAAAGGTCATTGTTCTAAACTCCCGGTTCTGGTTGACCCAAGAGTAGGTTTTCCTTTACTGTCTATTACTCCAACAAAGGCAGAGTTGACCTGACAGACAGGGTTACCCTCTCTGTTTTGCAGTTGCTTTGCTTCCTTTCAGGAAACTCCCAAAACACTTTCTCCAGGGAACAGGAAATGACATTAAAGGTAGTAATTCTTCCATGTTGCAGGCTCCTCATAGTTCTTCATAGCTTCTTTCTGCTGCCGCTTCAGCGTTCTCAGCTATGGTACATCCAGTAAACAAAAGAATAAACAGGCCAACCTCAAATGAGAAAATCCTCATTTGTTAATTATTTTTTTGCTTTTCTGTTCCTGCTATGGCGTCATTTCCTGCTGTCTGTCATGGGTGATTTCTGACTGTGATTGTTCACTTTGTTCGCTGCCCGCAGTGTCGGCAACAGTTTCTGTCTTGACAGCGAGCGGTTGAAAGATCTCGGATGTGGCCCGTGTTACGCTGTCATATGAAGGTGGAGATGAGGTGGAGGAAATCGTCTCTGAGCGCTCGATCCCTAACATGCTTGAGCCGTAGTTTTCTCTCATCATGGTAGCAATCAGCCCTTCTTTCTCAGGCGCATCCTCCCCAAACACTACTTCACCTCCTTGTTCACCTTCACCTCCCGCATGCCGAGGTGTGGTGATCTGGCGGTACATGTAGGAGGCGGCCTTCAGCTGTCGCCTCACAAGGTGTCTGCGGTAACACCTCTGGATGATGGTGGCGGAGACTTCTTCCTGCTTGCGCCTCAAAGTTGTAGTTATGGGTTCATAAGAGATCTTGGACGGGTTCGCCATCATGAACTTCTCCTCCATCTGCTGCTTGAGGGCATCCATCTCTCCTGACTCGCCCAGGACACGCTTGGTAAAGGCAAACAGGATGTCCAGGCAGTGGATTTTGTCTCCACTGACCATGGGCAGGTCCATGGAGATCAGTTTGATCTTGTTAGGCTTGGCGATGCGCAGCGGCTCTAGCAGCGAGTCAGCAAAGTCGGACAGCTTGGAGTACTCGATAAACTGCGTGGCCTCCGGGTCGAACTTCTCCCAGACCTCGTAGAACATCTCGAAGTCGTCTTCGCTGAGGGGTTCAGTGCTTTCCTCAGTGGCAACACTGAAGTTCTCCAGGATGATGGCGATATACATGTTTACCACAATCAGAAAGGAGATGATAATGTAGGTGACAAAGAAGGTGATGCCCACTGATGGGTTCCCACAGTTCCCCCTGACGGTGGTGCCAGTGTGGGGGATGTTGGCATCGCACTCCTCAGGGGAGTTGTTGAGAATGGGATTGAGAAGGCTGTCCCATCCTGCAGAGGTGGTGATCTGAAACAAGCAGATCATGCTGTTCCCAAACGTCTCAAAGTTGAACATGTCATCGATCCCCCCCTGCCGTTTCACGTAGGCAAAGTTGGCCATACCAAAGATGGCGTAGATGAACATGACAAGGAACAGGAGAAGTCCAATGTTAAAGAGAGCAGGAAGGGACATCATGAGGGCAAACAGTAACGTCCGGATTCCTTTAGCGCCTCTGATGAGGCGCAGAATTCGTCCAATACGAGCCAGTCGGATCACTCTGAACAGTGTGGGTGACACAAAGTACTTTTCAATGATATCAGCAAGCACGATCCCTGAAAACAAAAAGCAACAAAGATGTAAGTCACACCACTTATATGCATTTATAGAAACATTTGCAACTCCTGGGTGAGCTTCTAATTTGATTTGTTTCTTGTTTTAGGTCTGTGAAACAAAGAATTGTGTTTTGTTTTTATTCATTATCCACTTCTATCACTTGTTTCTCTGATGTCTCTGGTTGGAAAAGGTTACCAGTTTTTGTTGGGAGTAAGAGTGAAACGACATGTTTGATCCCCCCTTTTTATGTGAATGTGCTCAGATCCTGAAGTAGAAATCTTGGGTTCAATTTGATTACAACAATCATGACACCGCTTATGTCTGACTTCAGTCAAGCCAGCTAATGTAAAGAAAGTCTGACTATGTTGAACACGCACCCTTCTGGTATCTGTGGGATGCACCAATACAGTTTCTGGACACAGGGTGCTAACTAAGCTTGCCAGTGTTAGCTGACAGCGTAGTACGTCATCCTGAAGCCTCAGTCACACAGGCCTATAGACTGTTCCCCAATGAGTTGGTGAGTGGTTGCTGGATACTGCAGCGTGTTATCTACCACAAGAAGGTTGTAGCACCAAAAACCTGTTTCTTATTGCTTTGGTTGCTCCAGGCTCCAACTTGTCAGCAGTTACTTACTAGGACTGGGCGATATATTGAGTTAAAAAAAAATGGATATATTTTTATTCGAGATATAAGATGTGACAATATTGTTTATATCGATATAGTCTATGTTACGTTATAATTATACTTGTGGAGCCGCAAGTTTGCCTCTCTTTCGTCCACTTTTGTCTCTATGCAACGTTACTCGGCCTCGCCTGTCCTTCACTGAACACAACTCCCCCATAGCTTCACCTGCAGGCAATGACAAGATGGACACGGCAAATCTCCGTTAACGAGTTACCGTGGATCGCCTTGTGCGTGGGGCTGGATGGCGTCAACGTGTTAGCGAGCTAACCGTGCTAATGAGCTAACCGTGCTAACGAGCTAACCGTGCTAACAAGCTAGCCCACAGGGGCTGCATGGCCTAAAATCCTTTCATTTTCTCACAAATCGACAGCACGCCTTATGTATGAATTCTGGTTGTGCTTACTGACCGTGAACCGATTTTATATGGTACACGGCGCTCAGCAATCTGTCAAAAAATGTTTTAGTATGACTTTGGTAAGCTACACTTGATGGATTGTTGGAGCATTACGGCTACTGTAGTCTGGAGCCTCACGGAGGCTGATAATTTATTTTTGAGTAATTTCTTCATGTACATCTACGCTGTATGTTAATAAAAGTGCCTGTGTGACATCTGGGACACAGCTTTGACTAAGAGCTCTCTTTTTGTTCTTACCTTATAGCTTAAAAAAAATTGAGATATATATCGTATATCGCCATCAAGCTAAAAAATATCGAGATATGAATTTTGGGTCATATCGCCCAGTCCTATTACTTACCAACCAACCAGCAACTAATGCTGAATAAATATCATATATATGTTTGTGACCAATGTCACTTGGTGAGACATTTCCTGCAACTACTGGCCAGCTTGTTGGGGAACACATATTTTTCCTTAGTGACCAGTGGTACCATGGAGTCATTGGCCAGTCCTTTACCATACATGACTGGGGCCTAATATGGTCACTTCTGGCTCTAAAGAGATGTCCATAAAGTGGAGTGATCATCATCCAGTCTTTGACATTAGATGGGCATGCCCATCGTTTATACACTATAATTTTAAAAGTGGTCATTCCATCTATCACATGGTCTTAGCTATTAGTCACTGGTTCTACCTGCAGTGCCTAATTTAGATAATTTTGGCTTAAATATAACAATTAATAAAAAGCAGTGATACTTGAAAAGGAACTGTTTTCTGATGTACCAAACTAAGAATTGATTACCTCCAGACTATTGAATTTTCTTTAATGTGTTGGCATTCCTGTGAGTTACATCATCTAAAAGCTCTCAGTTTGGCTCTCTCAGTGTTTATGTGGCAGGTCTGCTGTGATTACAACTTGACTAATTGGATCTGGAGAGCTGAGGCGTCTTTTCCCACTAACAGCAAGTCAAACGCTGTAATTCATCCGTCTTTTCCTTGTTATCGGAGAGGGAAACACACACACACACACACACACACACACACACACACACACACACAAATACTGTTTTCTTTCATTCACCTCCCTGTGTAAGTTATAGGTGATGGAAGGAAGGAGTGGAGGGAGTCGAGAGGGAATCACCATCACATCGTACATCAACTCAGCTTATGCCCTCCATCCTAACATCTCTCTCTCACACACACAGACGCAGAACAGACGCAATCATGTTTGATTTGTCTTCAGGGACCGCCCTGTGGCAGCTCCGATTGCTGCTGTTACCTTCACCTCCCCCATGCAGCCTCGCCTCAGCATGCACACTAACACACACACAGACACACACTTAATTACACACATACACCCAATCTTGTCAGGCGAACAGGAGCAGCAGCGCACGCGACGTATGAACACTGATAGCTGAATTAACTGCTTGGGATACTCTGTGCTGTCCCTGCAGACTGCCTGTCATGTGTGTTATTGTGTGTATGTGTGTGTGTGTGTGTAATTGTAACATGACCGCACAAGACCTTGGTGCAGGTTAAACATAAAGGCCAACCACATGGTCACTTTGGTGACAAATAACTGTCAGGCAGACGTCCCATTGTTTTCTGCTGCCACAGCTGATGGCTGACACACATGTGTACACATGCGGGGTATCATGAGCTCCACACACACACAAAGCCTTATGTCAGCTGTAAGTTATGTGAAACAGCAGTATATAAGTTTGACACATGTCATGTCTGATAATGAAGGAAAGCAAGATGATTTGTTTAATCTTTCCTTTCAGCTTGTATTTTGGTCAAAATGATTTTAAACTAAGTTTAGAACAAAAGAAGAACTTTGAAATACTGCCTCACAGTTTCAGTATTGTAGTTTAATCACCAGCAGTTTTAAAAAAAACCTTAAGAAAACATTTTAGTTTCCTAGAAACTATTTCCTTAAAGTTAGCTACGATGAATGAGCAGCTCTTTGTTGAGTACCGGTAATGTCAGAGGTAAGTGAAATGTCTCCTTAATTCAAAATTTCTTAGAAAAAAACTCTTAGAAGTTGATTCGTCAAAAATGTGACAGATTTTAGTCACTTTATTTTAGAGGAAACTTTGCACATCAGTCCTTCTGCTGCACCGCATTTAAAATAAAGTTGTCTTTATTTTGCTCCAGTTGGAGATCCTTATCTTTAAACCTTACCGATATCTAAACACGTAATAAAAGTTTTTTTTACCATGCTGTTAACTTACTTTTTAATGCTGTGAATCTGAGCATTTTCATAAAATAAAGCCTGCCTCAAGAGGCCATTATTGGAACTGCAATTATTATTTTTCAATAGATCAACACAATGTACAACTTTCTAGGAAGCTTTGGTTTATACTTTGATTTATGTCTGTGTTTGAAATACTCTGCACTCACAAGACACTGCTCTTTTTTTCTTTCTGTTATTAAAATGAACTGAATGTGCCTGTGCTTAACACTGCAGATTTTGTGTGAAACTAACCGCACCTGTGAGCACTGTTTATGGATTTGGGGACCATCTGCTTTTTACCCCGTTTAGTAAATCTGGCTCAAAATCTTTTTGAAGCCGAACTCACCCACGATGGAGAGAATGACCACCACGAAGTCGAAGATGTTCCAGCCAACGGTGAAGAAGTAGCAACGCAGCGCCATGATCTTGATCAGGCACTCGGCAGTGAAGATGATGATGAAGGCCAGGTTGATATTGTTCAGGATCTTCTCCATCTGAGGCGGCTGCTCGTCCGTCTCCACCATCATGGTGATCATGTTGAAGAGGATCAGCACCATGATGATGATGTCGAACGCTTGCTTCCCAACCAGGTCGAAGAAGAAGCCCTGCAGAGCGTTCTAAGAAGCAAGAATGTTCGGTTAGCCGATAAACCCCCATTTAGTGTTTCTGTCTTTGCTAAGCCACGTCAGGTTGTTTATAAGCCAGTCATTAAAGACGCCAATCAAAGTGCTGTACAGCAGACATTTACAGGCTTCGCTGCCACAAAGGCAGATGCAGAATTTTTTGCCACTTAATTCAACAACTTTCTGTCCAGACGAGAATAATCTGTTCTCTAATTTGAGACTTCAATTTTAATCTGACACTTTCATGCGCCGAGCTTCTTTAATATGCTGCACAGGGTTGTGACAGACGTTCATGCAAGGGACACCTTAGCCTTCAGTCACACTAAAGCAGGAAAAACTGGTAGCTGGAGAGTGATTGTATTCACTTTTTGGTTGCCCAAAAGTTTAGAGTTCTGAGAGGTTGCAGAAGAGAGAGGCAACCTGACTGGGATCCCTCTCAAAGAGCTCGGCGAAGGTTTGCAATTAATCGCCATCCTCTCAACAAGACAACCAGCCTGGCATGGTGACTCAGTCAGAGAGAGTGTGTGCCAGTGAGGTGAACATGAGGTCCGAAGGTTTGTCGCAGGTAATTTACTGCAAATGATGCTAAACGTAACAGCAAAAAGCACATCTTATTTTCATTTTATACTGCCACGTTTGTTTGTTGTACTTGTTAAGTTAATATTTTATTTCCATTTGATTTTCTTATTCTTTACCAGCTACTTTGTTCTCTCCCTTATAGAGACATTTAACTCTAACAAATTCTCGAGAATCTCATTTCTAATTGAGTAATTCTACTTTGGGGATTCTATTCTGTCTATTGTATTCTGAGAGTTATTCTGCTTTAATAAGTTATCGTATTATTCTGTTATTAGATGCTTTTCTTGCTGCTATAACAGGAAAGCGACCATTTAATTATTCAGTTTTAAGACGAATAATGGACTTTGAGAGGACATGGAACCTGCAGGCTGATTAATGATGCTGAGACGCTCCTGTAAGCTGAACCTGGACTGAAAAAGACCTTCAGATGAGGTGCGTTTTTAGATCTGAAGTCTGTTGGAGAGGGTCGATGACCCGATCTGGAGGGGGAGAGTTCAAGTGTCTCAGAGCGTGGTTCTTGGGACTGCTGACAGCTGCTGCTCAGCTGATGTAAATAAAACAGCCTGCGATTTAAAAGTGTACCAGCTCAGACATATACTCAGGGGGACGCCCATATTTGTGCTTATGTGTATCATGTATGTTTTTGAAACAAATCCTAAACTTGACTTATTGTTCTTATTGTGTTTACATGCACCAATAAGGAGTCTAACACCTTTCTACACTTACATTTCTACAAAAGTAAAGGACTGAAGGAATCTCTGTACGTGTGCATGGTTGGGGCGTGAGAACGTGGAGAATTTGTCATCCGTCGCCTTCTTTACTTTGATGTAAGTAAACAGCTGGAGCGTGACACAGCAGCAAGATTCATGCAGTTCTGCTGTAATGTGAGCAATGATGACCTTTGTGCAGGATAAACATCAAGACTGCCCGGATGGCCATCCTGCTGACAGATAACTGTCAGGCAGACATTAGATATATTAGCTCACTGCATAGTTTTATATTTTTATCTTTATGCTTCTCAGGCAAGTTACAAGAAACTCTACTATATGAATTTTATAAATATCAGAAGAAAATGTTTTAAAACTTGAATCTTAGTTTAAATTAATTAGAAGTTTACAAAATAGAAGTTTTTAGATTGCTTTTTAAACTCAACATCAACTGCTGTTGAGCCCCGGCCACAGTTTAGCTAATGATTAGTGATTAAAAAGAAAACCTTGACAAAAACACTTGATTTCATGTTGTTCAATTTCCACAAAAACTCTTTCTTTTCCTAGAAATGTAAGAGGTTAGATGTATAATACAAACATAATTACTGCATAGTTTGGTACTGATTACTTGAAATGGAAAGTGTGGTTGTGGCTACATTTATTATGCACCCACTAACGTAGCAGTTAACTGAAAAAAAAAAGGCTCATAAACTATCAGTTTCCTAGAAAGGCTCGTCTAAATTCTTGGAGCAGTAGAAGCTGATCTTCAGGTGAATTTTGAGGTACATACAGAGGTATACTATAGGTGTATATCATAACATCTCTTATCAGGTATAAAGGGCATGTTGTGCGTCACTGTGAAGTACACTCATATTAATGGTCCAGATCTTTTTAAGTAAACAGATTCTTCAGTGAGAGGCTGCTCTGTTTTCTGATATGCTGGTAAGTCAAACATTCCTCTGAAGGCCAGTCGATAAACTGAAGATGACATACATGTCTTACTACAGCTACATCTGTCATACACTTTCCCAACAACGCTTCCTGCACATTTCAGATGTTCACAGGACGTAATCTCTAATCTATTGAACAGTTGGGTTCATATGTTGTTTGCACAGTGGCACAATTTTTCTAATTTTGCTTAAAAAAACTCTTAAAAAAATGAAAATCTGAACTTGGATCACTATGATGTGATCCAAGTTCAGATTTCATTTTTTTAATACTTGGATGAAACTCCTTTGCATTTAATGACAGCCTGAAGTCTAGAAACTGTGACCATCACCAGAAGCTGTGGGTCTTTGTGGGTCTTAACTGGGCAAACATTGTCTCGAGTTGAGATCAGGAGACTGACTTTGCCATTTAAGAAGATCCCATTTCTGATTTCTCCTCAATTTCTCTTATCCTGAGAAACTGCCGTTTTTTCTCTTCCCATCATTCTGGGACAAATTCATCTTCGGTCTTTAGGTTTTTCTTTCTTTCTTTCTTGTCTCTTTCAGATGTTTTCTGTCGAAGCCTAATCAGACCTTGCTGAGTGTAACCAGTGGTTTGCATCTTTTATTATGTTTTTTTTTTTAAATTGAAGACTTTGATTATGGCTCTCGTACGTTCTTTAGAGTTTTCGTGATTCAGTTAGATGTTGTCAAATTGTTTTTCTTAACTAAGGAAAGAATTCTGTGATCATCCACTTCTCTTGTCCTTTAGGGCATTTTGGTACTGTTGAGCTGGTCAGTGCAGTCATCATTTTTAAGACTGTTTGTTGAGCCACTTTTAAAAGTTTGACTCGTCTTGCTTTGTCTTTCCAGCCTAACGATGGCATCGCTCACTTCCATCGACATCTTTCACGGCCTGATATTTAAATTTAAAGTGAAAAGCTATAAAATACAAACTTAACGCTTTGATACTTCACTGGCCACAGGACTGCTGGCCAGTCAATTATCCAGTTAATTCACACTGTGTGTGAAAATGTCTGTAATTCCTAATCAGTTAAAGCAACACTTTTGTGAAACCCCTCAAATTAAAGCTGAAAGAATCCACTGTGGTGGTGTACAGAGGAAAAGTGAAATCTAATAACTAACCTACCTATTGTGTTTGCAGTCAAATATTAATTGAAAAAAAGCAAAAGTGGTCAAAATTAATTTTAGATCATCATTGGAATGATTACATACATATTTAAAGGTAGTTTCCTCCATTCAGCTTCGACTTGATAATAAAAAACGCTTCTGTCCTTACAAAGTTAACTTTAACATACTTAATAAACTGTTAATTAAAACTGAGTGTTCAAAATCTGTTTGAACAGAAACAATACCAATGAAACCATTTCTGGACGTATCATGTAGAACTGAATCTGTTTTTAAGGTGGACGTGCTGTGTGTCGGTACCATCGGTCTGGGAATGGGCTTCTGAGGTTTTTTGGAGCCGAGTTTCTTCATGGCGTTGTAATACTTCTTCTGCTCCTCGGTCATGAAGATGTCCTGTCCTCCTAAGTAAACAAACCAAGCAACATCTATGTTATTTTATAAGACTTAAGGTTGCCATCTAATGTTCTTACAAAGAACCTGCAAACCTGTTAATATATATTCAGACGCTTTTGCTTTGATTTAAAATGCGAAGCTGTAGAAAGTAAACGTGCGTTTCCTGTGCCATGTGTGACGCTGGTGTCAGCCGTGGTACTTATCTTTCTCTTCTGCTGGTTGAAGTTGTCGATGATGACACCGATGAACAGGTTGAGGGTGAAGAAGGAGCCGAAGATGATGAAGATGACAAAGTACAGGTACATGTATAGATTGATCTCCTTGATAGGCTGCTCCTCCACCTGTTCAGGGAACACACGGATCTGTTTCTGAGTTTCAGTTTGACTGTATTCAATGTTTGTTCCACCTTTAATCCTGTTCACATCTGACATTTTAAAGACATTATCAGTTATTAACACGACATCATATCAATCTGTTTAGATTTCTTTTTCATTGAACTTTAATTTGACCCTTTTTTGTTTCCAGTCCTAATCGAGCGCCAACATCCACAGAAGAAAACTAAAGATGACGCTGAAGTGGCGAAACCTGCAGTTCCTCTAATGTCCAGAGGAGGTGCTAAAAGTGATGCTGAACTCACTTTGAATCTTACTCTATTCAGAACGTGAAAAGATTCAGAATCACGTGCACATTCAAAATGTTGTCGTTACTCACAGCTCTCGAGTCCACCGCTGCGTACATGATATCCATCCAGCCTTTGAACGTTGCCTTGAAACCAAACAAAATCACAGAAATAAGTTAACTGTTGTCACTTTAACCTTACCAACTGTAGCGAGACAGAACCACTGATTTCTTTAGTGTAGGGAGATGTACAACTTTCCCACTCCATAAGAGACAATTATTCAGTTCATGTTCATGCAAACTTGTGATCGAAGTACAAATTTTATTCAGTTTTTTGAGGACAGAAGGCTGATACCCACTGACCCGATGTATGTATGTTTGCATGTGAAAGACTTTAAGATGTCGAGACTTAAAAGTCCGAGATGACTCTCTGGGAGAGGCAAGAATAACTTAGCTGAACACTCAGGACTGAAACATGTTCGTTTACATCAGGGGTGCGGAACTCCAGGCCTCGAGGGCCGGTGTCCTGCAGGTTTTAGATCTCATCCTGGGTCAGCACACCTGAATCAAATGATTAGTTCATTACCAGGCCTCTGGAGAACTTCAAGACATGTTGAGGAGGTCATTTAGCCGTTTAAATCAGCTGTCTTGGATCAAAACCTGCAGGACACCGGCTCTCGGGGCCTGGAGTTTGACACCTGTGCTTTACATGAACCTGACATGAAGGGAAGACATCCAGTGATTGTCCTCGCTTTATGATCCAAAAGGAATGGGTGGTGGGAATCTGCGGCAGATGTTAGTGCATGTGCAAAATCAGGGAAGGGGGTGTCGGGGGTGTTTGGTCTCTTCAGCTGTAGAAGGCTGCATTTTTGATTTGGGATTTCAGGTTGAGCCGTTTGCACTGACTTCATGTTTTCAGTTTAGTAAAATCACAATTCGCAACACCTGCAGGCTACATGAGGCTACATGAGGCTACATGAGGCTACATGAGGCTACATGAGGCTACACTCAATGCTAATGTGCTAAACGGACCGCCTACTTTAAGCAGCCATTAGCTGCACAGACTGCAGCTTTAAATAAAATCTCTTCTCTACTTTTCAGATGCTTATCAATAGAAAAGAGAGAAAAAAAATCACAGCTCCTGTTCTTTCTGTTTCTGGGGATGTCAAGCGAGTTTCTCTGTTCCCACATCACCAAGGCGACGTTGTGCACATTTCCTCCACTCAAGAGAATAACTGAACAAAAAGGGTCTTGAAGCAAACCTCCTGCTTTATCAGAAAATTAGCAGAGAGCAGTACTGCTGCTGCGTTTTTCTCAATGAAGGATCAACAGGTCCATTTAGGGACTTCCGTCCTCGCCGAGAGAGGATGTGAGATGGAGGGAACAGAGAAGAAAGAAGGGAAACAGGATACTTTGGTCTGAGTGGGCACCTGCTGTCTGTCACATTTAGACCTGAAATCAGCTTGTCACCGCGGGTTACCACCTGTTGTTATTATGGGCTGTCAGTGAGAAGGGTTCACGCTGTAAAAGGATGTTAAAAAGTCAGCGATGACATTTACGGGTGGCTGCTGAACATTATTTTGTGTGGTTTTTGAAGCGCAGTGCTGAGTCTCCATAACTGAGCTGCTCCGTCATAAACAACGCCCGGTCAGAAGTAAATCCCACCACTGACAGCCAGCTGCGTAACACAGTCATCTTAAATTATCTTTTGGTCACTCCGTCTTTGATCCTAGTCGGGTGCCCAGACCACCTCAACTGGATCCGTTAGATGTGGAGGAGCAGGGGCTACTCAAATGGCTGAGCTCCTCACCCTGTGTCTAAGGGAGTGCCCAGCCACAGGTAGAAGGAGAGTCCTTTTTGGCCCTGGTATCTGTAACCTCTCTCTTTTGGTCACCACCCAGAGCTCGTGACTGTAGGTGAGGAAGCAACATAGATTGAGCGGTAAATGGAGAGCTTCGTGCTGAGTGCTGTTGGGTTATCTCCACAGTGACTTTGATGAGAAGCAGCACCTTCACTGACATCATGAGGAAGCGGTGCCAACCCATTATTTTGGGGAAGGTGATGGCGTGAAGTGACACTTTTCAGCTGTGCTAACTTGAATTTTAACAGGAGACCATTAAAAATCATACATATCGTATAATATTATTTATTGATGATTAACTGAGAGAACACACTGGATTCAGAATCTCAGTAAAGTGTCTGCATCACTTTTTGCAGTGTGGAGATATTTCCAGATGCTAATAGAAGGTTTGCCCCCACCAACTGTTGCCGCGCCGACCAGCCAAAAACAGAGATGTGCTGAGCAACTGGTTGCCAAGGCGACCGTACTCTGGCAACTCTTAAGTTCTGGGAGGCTGACGGTGAAAGCAGCAGCACGCCGTTCCACAACTTTTTTTATGGTCCTTTCGCCTCCTCCTCTGTGAAATCCACCACATTTCCCTCGACTCCAACCTCTCCGTCCTTTTATCTCCATCTTCGCCTTCTCTTTCACTGCTGTTTAAGTTTAATATTTCTAATTCTACGTGCACTTTTCCTCCCTCCATCTCTGCATTTCTCTCCCACTTGGCTGAAGTCGCTCTAAAAATAAAAGCCTCTCAGACGCTGATTGATTGGAGGCTCTCAGGACTCCCGTGGTGGGCGTCAGAGAGCGAGAACGAAGGAAAAAGGAGTGAGTGAAGTAAAGACAGAGAGAGAGAGAGAAGAAAATGAAGGTTTGCAAGGAAGGTGATGGAGAGATATAAAGGACGGAGGGGGAAATGGAGTTGTAGTTGCAGTATTTTGCCCTGTCCGTGTTGTGTTGAATAACAGAAGATGGAGAGACAGGAAGGAGGGACAGGCAAAGAAAGAAATGGAAAAGCAGAAAAGGAAAAGAGAGCGAAAGGATGAAGAGCAAGAAACTCATCGTAAATTCTTTTATATCATCATGTGAAGTTTGTCGTTCTAACTCTAATGCTCCAGGCAGACATGCCACTGCCAGTCTCTTTGTATCCTGAATATAATAAGTATAAAGGCTTTTCATTTCATATCTCATTATGTACCTGCGTTGGACTTTTAGTTACATGTGCAGTAAATCTTACAGTGTTGTTGAAAAGCTGGAGTAACAGCAACAGAACGTCATTTTTATCTAATTATGAAAACAAGCAAGTGACACGCAGCCGCAGACAGTTAACCCAGTGGTTTTCATGCTTAAACTGAACTAGGAGACATATTTATTTCATCAAATCAAATCTGTGCTGTATTTGACTTAAACGTGCGTCTCTGACATGTGGGCCAAATGATTTGCTCCACCACAAATCTCTGCAGCCTCCAGATATGGACCTTTTTTGCCTTATAAAAGTGGAAAATATTTATTGTGTCTAAACAATGAATTTGCAACAGTTGTTTAAATGTTTAGTGGTAAATACATTTTAAAGAATTGATTGGAACATTGTATGTGTCTGATGTGTGATTTGATCCTCACATATAATGATACGTGGTGTTAGGGCTGTTCGATATAACGATTATATCGGATGACGATATAAAAACATCGTTTCATTTTACGCTATCGTTTGTTTCGTGGTGTCGCAAAATAAACTGTTTACGGCAATATGTTTTCATGGTTCTGATGGTCACTGTAGTGGCTATATTCATTTCTTAAAGTTCTCTCTTTCTCTTATATTTAATATAACCACACTACGGACGGATAAGCACCTGTTTTTATGTGTTGACGTTAGCAACAACGACGGTAACAGCATCGCGTGTCCGCTCATTTATGTGCCACATAAACCTTTCACAATAAAGCTCAAGATCCTGTTGAGACTTTTCAAAATAAACTGAATCACGTGAAAGAGCAGATTATTTACGGATGAGAAGTAAAAAAAGAGCCGTCAGGTGCTAAAAAATAAATCTTAGACTCAAACGTTAGAACAGGCTTTCCCCGCAGCACGCCGTGTAATAAATACTCACAAAGAAAACGGCGTCCGTTACAACTTATGTCTAAAAATGTATCGTTTCATGCATCAGTTAAAACATTCGACTCCAGCTACATGGCGCCCAGCTGGAAACACTTCCCGCAAGTCGAGCTGCCCGCGATTCACAGAATTTACAGAAAATGTTACGTTTTTGTGATTTATATCGTTATCGGACGATATAATTCTTATATCGGGATATGAGATTTTGGTCATATCGCACAGCCCTACGTGGTGTCACAAACAATGGCAGTAAGAAATATAGTGAAATAGCTCTATAAAAATATTTTTACTTTGACCTCGGTTGATGTCAGCCAAATTTGAATCCATTGTTAAGAGTCCACTCTACATCCCCCCACAGTTTTATCAGAATTCATTCAACTGGTCCCTCTTTTGACCAATAGTTAAATAATGTAAAATCAAGTTTAGTTCTTGAGAAGCTGACCTATGTGGTTAGGAAAAGATCACTAGAATTTTTCATACATTTGGAAGATGTTTCTGGACAGCCCGTTCTCACTCCCGAGGCGTAACAACCTGATGATTTGTCACGTCCCGCAGCGTTCCTGAGGAATGCGAAAGGCGACCTTCGGCGTTGTTATGGTACATGCCAGGTTATGGGTGAAATACAGTCAAATGACACGGTTCAGCCATGTATTGCAGCCCATGTATTGTTGGTTGCCCAGAAGCGTAACATGTTGACGATTTGTCACCTAGCGTAATATATTACGCCTCGGGAGTGAGGACGTGTTGTTCTGGAGCTATTAAAGACTGGGGAAGTTGAGGAACTGGAGGGAGAGCGGGGTAATGAAAATATGTAACTAAATTTGGGAATGTATAAAGTAACCTCTACTGTTTTTATTGTATTTTATTTTATATATATATATATATATATTTAATTTTTTAAGTATAATTTTTTTAATTTGTTTTTGTTTTTTGAGTGTCTTGTGTTTTTATTGCTTTCTTACTGCCATATGTTTAAAGTGTTTGATGTTTATGAAACCAAAATTCAATAAATATATGTTTACAAAAAAGAATTCATTCAATGGTTTTCCACTGATCATGTTTACAGACAGAGTGAGGTGCATGCATGAAAACGCTGCCAACAACAAAACCTGTTCGTTGGAAATAACTAATCAAAAATATGTGACTCTAAATAAATTCATGTCCGGAAACACAGATGAAGATTAACGGCTGTGACTGACCGTGAGAGGTATTATTTTTTTAATAATAACCTCCCAACAGATTTTCAATTATTTTTCCCATCAGTACCTCCCAGTTATTCACAGCTTATGTGTTACTTATTCAAATTGCAGTTTGTGTACCTGCCACTTACTGTAGGCAATGTGAGGTTTAAAACTGCTCTCATAAATGACAGAGAAGACAGAAGGCTGTGGAACGACAGCAACGTTAACAGGACAAAGAGAGGCAGGCAGAGTGGACAAGTGGAAAAGACAAAAGCAAGAGCAATGAAGGACAGGTGTGGGAGGAAAATTAAGGCGACAAATTGATGAAACGAAAAGACGAGATCAAGAGAGAGAGAGAGGGACGGGAGAAGCGGAAAAGTCAATCCTCCTACGGCATGTGGAGGAGACTCTCAGCTTTAATTTGTTTTGAAGGAGAGGATTTTTCACTTTGTGCCTCGATTTCTTCACTCGAACCTCTTTGTTTCCCTCAAAGCTTCACACAGGCGCCGCAATGACAGAATTTTGTTCTTCGTTTTCATCTGCGGCTCTGCCTCGTGATCCTGTTTCAGTGTGTGTGTGCTAGTGATTGTTTTGCACAGCTGCACTGAGATCTGTAGGGGGTAGAACTTCCCAGGGAACGCGTCTTCAAACAGGACATATAAAAAGAGTAAAAGAACCGCGGCTGGCGTGGCGAGTCTGAAAACATCCTACACATTTCCTGTCGTGTCACTCTCTCCAGGTCTCTGGGTCTGAATGCATTTTTTGAAAACACAAAGTAGGCAAGGAAAGCTGCGACCCACGCCATAAATAAAGCACTGGGGGTGCTTTTAGGTGTCTAATAACAACTTAAAAGTGACCTTTGTGAAAGGTCACATAATGAATCATGACTCACTGTGCAGCAAAACCCCAAGCTGGCATCTCTCTTTGCCAACTGTGAAAATGGCTTTTAAAAAAAGTGCTCCAACTTTTTCTCTCTACAGAGCACAGAAGCACAGGCAGCGGTGGGAAATGTGGGAAACTTCCATTCTGGCCTCATTATGCATGATAAGTCTGTGCATATTCACCGTGCATCATAATTATCTGGCTACCTTATTAAATTAATGCAAACGTGAAAATGTTGGCCAAAGAGCCGCTACTAGAAGCTTTCTTTTATTTAACTAACCAGGATCTGTGTGTACATCTGTATTTTTATACCTTAGTAAAAGAGAGAACCTTGGCACACGTTTGACCAGTAAAAACTGAAAATAAATCTTTCATGGAAACCAAAGAAATCTAAGTACAAATTTGAAAAGCCAAAAACAAAAAAAGTGGAGATCATAAAAGTCTCTGATTCCAATAAGTAAACATAAAGTATCTTACCACTTGTAGCAGGGCCAGGTACCCGGCACCCACGTTGTCAAAGTTGACCTTGACTTTGCTCCAGTAGTGCGTCGAGGTGTCGTTGTGGGTCTCGCACTGCGACTTATTGGTGATTGCAGAAGCGTCGTAGACTTGGCCCGTGCTGTTGACGCAGCGGCCAAACTTCCCGGCAAAAAGGTTGACGCCCATGATGCTGAAGATGAGCCAGAAGATGAGACAGACCAGCAGCACGTTCATGATGGAGGGAATCGCGCCGATCAGAGCGTTGACCACCACCTGCACGGAAACCAGCATTCATACGTACAGACAAACCATTTACATGTGGTCTCTAGTTACAGTAAATGTTAAGGTTTCAGTGTGTTGCTGATCAGGTGGTGGCGGAGCAAACCAAAATCAACATGCTCAAACAGATGGATGAACCCAGAAACTGATCAGAGACCAGAGTTAGACCAGACAACATCAGTGTTGCCAACAATGAATGACCACCTGACCAACACATTAATTTTAACAACACAGCACGCCATGCAGTTGGATGATAGACAGTATAAAAGATGGACATGTAAACTGTGAGTCACCCATTGGTTCATCAAGTCCTGTTTTGAACCCTCAAGATGAGCACTGGCATTTTAAAACTGGTGACAAGTGATTGGTGTATCTGACTGTGAAAGTGTATAATCCTCCTTTGTGACACTTTTCATGGACCAAAATGTACAAAACCGACTTCATTTCCCCCCAATATGACTACAGATGAGCGACCAAGCCTATAAACTCTAGGGGTGCAACGATACACAAAATTCATGGTTCGATTCGATACTTTGGTGTCATGGTTCAATATTTTTTTGATACAAAAAAATGTTCATGCCTTTTTAATTTGTCATTTATTAAAATTATAAATATATATTTTAGCTCAAAAATACAGTTTTTAAATTTAATGTTGCTGAAACAAGAAAATAATAATAATAAAAAAATCTATCTGATGGAGAAATCAGTCATCTTTGGAAAAGAGAGTTTATTACAGAGAAATGTCTCTTTCCAAAATAAAAGCTCTACTATACGCTTCTTCTGGGCTATATTCTCAGCAGCATATTAAACATATCAGGTCCCCATAAGGAGAATCCTGTGCTAACGGCTGTCTAAATGACTCGGGTAAAGTTTGTAGCATGCGTGCTTGTTGTTTTTGTCTGCTTCCACTTGTCTTTGCACTAGGATGATGTCGCTGTGAATGTGCAGTCATATTCGTTGTGTTCCCACTAGTGCTGTCAGCGTTAATCTCGTTAAAATGACGTTAACGCCATAACGCGGCAAAACTCCCTTAACGAGTTACCGCTGGACGGCGTCAACACGTTAACGAGCTAACTGCGCTAACGCACTAGTTCCCACCAATTGAGCATTGCGTGGCACATCCGACATACTGTTTTACTTTTGTCCATGACTCGCTTACCTTCAGGGTCATACGTCACATGAAAACCAAGATAGTTCCAAACGCCAGATCTGAATGAGGGTGGGGGAGGTTCAATTTGCCATGTTGCAAGGAGAGCTTAACTTCTGTCTTGCTAGCTTGCGCTGTGCTCAGTAGATCTGCACTCGACAGTCCAGCCTAGGCGGAGTAGTCGAACGCAGATCCACTGAGCTCTCAGCACAGCCAGCATCGTCAGAAGAAAAGTTGCTAAAATAAATAAAATTTTTTGTATTGTTCGATACATATGCGTACCGAACCGAAAGCACTGCATCGAACGGTTCAATACCGATACAAGTATTGTTGCACCCCTAATAAACTCATCAGGAAAGTGTTTATTTGCTTCACTTTGTGGACTCGGAGGCTACGTCCATCTTCTTTATTGTCTTTCAGTCGGATGTGACAGAGGAAAAAAGTGACAGTTTAAATTCGACGTTGGGTCGAGAAAAGGCTGCAGAGTTGTAAATCACTACGGTAACCATCGGTTGCTTTATTAAAGTATATTTCGTGACCAGTTGGTGAGTTGTTGCTTGCTGTTGCTAAGTGGAATTGGTCAGAAAGAGGTATACAGTGCTTTTCTTGGTCTTCTATGTGGAAGATCCTGACTCGCTGAAACTAACAGATGTACCACAAAATGAAACCGTTCACCTTTGAAGGCAAATGATTATCCCTTTGCAGTAAAGCTGGCATTTTTCATGATTGTGCAACCGATTTCATACAGTAACAGCCAGCAACTTCCAGCAACCATTCCCCAACCAGTCTGAGAATACTCATTTTTCACAAGCAACCTGATGCTGACAGCAGATCGCCAGCCTGTGAAACTGAGGCCTAATATGGGAGAGAACACAGTTTCTAAATACATACAGTATTTAATTAATGTGACATTATTTTACTAGTTAATCATTTGTGTTTTTAATTGTATGTCTTCATTTTTTTTTCAAGAAACTGACATTTTTCAACACTTAAAAATGTGAATTTCTTGAGTAGATTCATCCGACATGTTTATGTTGATTTACACTCTGGAATTATTTGCTAGCATTTCTTTACAACCTTAAAATCCCAACTTCTTTAAGTTACATTTAAGTGTGGCATTGAACGTCCTAATTCATTTTGGAGTTTTAAAATCAGACAGTGGATCTATACATAATGTTCACAGAGGTTTATGTGACGCAAACCCGACTTGAAGGTACTTGAAGTTTGTTTTATTTAAGGGTTGCATACAGATACTATGCAGTTCAGTGCAGGTTAAAGTGGTTAGTTTGCAGTGTTCTGACAAAGATTACAGTGATGCAGTATCGGGCTGCTTATATCTAGGGTTGTTACTAGGTTACATCAAATCTAGCAGACATTAATTTATATTTAAGTTGATGATGCTGATTAGATTCACCCGCTAAATTCTGCCTTTGACCTTACAGTGTCCACTGGTTTGAAACCAGCCATGCAGCTCGTGTGCCTTGTTTAGGTTGAATCCTGTACGTCATGATTTGATTTATTTTATCAGCCTTTTATAAAAAAGGAAAGGCAGTGTGAACTCACATGACTGTTTTCGCCAATTACTTGATGAGTCCTGACATGCAAGAAGTAGAAAATTCTGCTCCCATGTGAAATAAATGCAGTGCCATTAATCACTCGGTTCTCCTTCATTATGTGATTTTTATTTTTCTGAGAAATCCACCGTCCTGCTTCCTATTGTTGCAGATCTATAGATGGCGGTGAGTCAGCTTGTGTGTTTGGTCGTCCTCATCTGCACTCACAAAGCACATTTACGTCTTGTGTTTTTTTTATACCCAGAATGCCTTGCTGAGTAAGCAATGTGATGCTGAGTGCTGAGCATTTTTAAATTTAACACAGAAAATCATCTGTTTAGTCTTCCAGAGAGCGAGTCTGTCTCCTGCAAACCCCAAGCTGCTGTTTGATGAACCGAAGAGTTCAAGTATTCTTTAGGTTTAATAAAAAAACAATTATGTTATGTGTTAAATAATTGTTATGTTAACCCCAAAATTAATTCCATGTTTTTAAACATTATAAGGCCACATATTCTCTTGTGAGAGCTTTGATACATAAAAGCTTTCCTCGTAAATTCCCACCATTCACATTGCCCATTTACTTAGTTTTGTAAGTTTTATGTTTGTTTTTCATGTTTTGAAATATATTTCTACACAAAAGAATTGAAATCAAAATTGTGAGAATGATTTTCTATGAACCAAATATAGTTTTGTGTTTTCTAAATTTGTCATTAAAGTCTGACGTTAGTCTTTTTGCAGGACAGGGGCGTGGTTTCCAAATATTTACCCACAGCTACGGCTAATATTTGAATGTAAGTGAAAGGAGTGTGCTGTCAGGAACATTCGTCCTCATTTCAGGAGACTGTGTTTGCAGGACACAGACTCTGTGCTATTCACAGTAATACTGGTGACAGAAACACAAACAGTAACTTGATATTTGTCTCCTGCTCACAAAGGCTGATGGACATAAGTTAATATGAAAGAGAAATCAGAAAAAATACACATCAAATTCACAGGAGGCAATAAAACAACACAGCAAAAAGAAAGAAAGAACTAAATTCAAAAGAAGATGAACCCGTCAGAGAGCAGGAAGCAGAGAGTAAAGTTTAATATGAAGTGACAGATAAGAAATGATAGGATGACACACGGTGAGAAAACACTGAGGGGATGTTCATTACAAACACACCTGGGCACAAACATGTCCTCACTTCAGTTAGTTGATTTATCTTCCTTTATATCTAAATAATTCAGTTCAGTCAGTAATTCTAGAATTTTCCAGAGAACAGATTAGCTGTGTTACACTAATAAAAACTGCTGTAATAATACATTTACTTTACAGTAATTTGCTGTTATGTGTGAATTACAGGCGAATGATGTAAATATCTTCCGTGAAAAAATATTTTTAGAAAGCTACTGTATTACACATTCTTTTTGTAAATTTAAATGTTTAAGTTTAATTTATTAATTCAGAAGCATTAACTGTGATCTGTTTATGGAGAAGTACTAAACTGCAAAAACAGTTTATACAATAAATTATAGATTTTTACTATTGCTTTTACTGTAATTTAACTTATTGATAGATCAGTTACTTTTTTCTATTTGAATCATATATTACCGTATTTTCACGACCATAAGGCGCACTTAAAAGGCTTAGATTTTCTTCAAAAAGTGCGGCGCGCCCTATAGCGCAGTGCGCCCTATGTGTTGTAAGGAGGACGTAGTAGAGAACACCATGAGAACGTTAAAGGGTGAAGTGTGGGCGTTGATCGTATATACCGGGACAATCGCACATACCTGTATAAAAGAACAGGTATGTGCATTATGCAGGACATCGTTGTTTTAACAACCCTGAAAATGGCAAAGAGACACGCTTACGAAGCACAGTTTAAACTGAAGGCCATCAGCTACGCGGAGGAACATGGAAATCGAGCAGCGGCGAGAGAATTTAAGATAAACGAATCGATGGTTCGCAAATGGAGGAAGCTGGAAAACAAGCTCCGGCAGGTCAAGAAAACGCAGCTGAGTTTCCGTGGACATAAGGCGAGGTGGCCCGAGTTGGAGGAAAGACTCGAGCGGTGGATCATCGAGCAAAGAGCGAGCGGGAGAAGCGTTTCGACGGTCACCATTCGGCTAAAAGCAGTTTCACTAGCTGAAGAGATGAACGTTGAACATTTCCAAGGAGGTCCGTCCTGGTGCTTTCGTTTTATGAAACGGTGCCATTTTTCCATCCGGACCAGGACTACGATAGCGCAGCAACTTCCAGCGGATTATAAGGAAAAGCTGGCCATCTTCCGCTCCTACTGCAGCAAACACATCGGCGACAAAAACATCCAGCCCAGCCACATCACAAACATGGACGAGGTCCCGCTCACTTTTGACATCCCGGTGAGTCACACTGTGGAGAAGAAGGGGACCAGCACGGTAGCGATACGCACAACGGGGTATGAAAAGTCTTCTTTTACTGTTGTGCTTGGCTGCCATGCTAATGGACAGAAACTGCCGCCTATGGTGATTTTTAAGCGAAAGACTTTGCCTAAAGAGAAGTTTCCAGCAGGAATCATCATTAAGGCAAATGAAAAGGGCTGGATGGATGAGGAAATGATGAAAAAGTGGCTGAGGGAGGTGTATGTAAGGAGACCAGGTGGTTTTTTCCACGCATCACCATCGCTCTTAATCTGTGACTCTATGCGTGCCCATCTCACAGCCGATGTGAAAAAACTTGTGAAGCAAATGAACTGTGAGCTTGCTGTCATTCCGGGAGGCCTGACAAAGGAACTCCAGCCGCTGGACATCGGTGTGAACCGCCCGTTCAAAGTAAGGCTGCGAGCGGCCTGGGAGCGATGGATGACCGATGGAGACCACAGTTTCACTAAGAGTGGAAGGCAGCGCCGGGCGAGTTACGCCACAATTTGCCAATGGATTGTAGATGCTTGGGCTAACATGTCTGCTGGCACTGTTGTTCGAGCTTTCGCAAAAGCCGGCATCGTTTCCGAGGAGCCGCACGGCACGGAAAGTGACTCTGACAGTGAAGAAAGTGAACCTGGCATGTTTGATGTAGATTTAGCGCAGCTGTTCAATTCAGACACAGAGGATGAGGACTTCGATGGGTTTGATTGATGATAAAAATGTGAGTACCAAACTCAGTTTTGCTCCTGCTTTATTTTAAATACGTACACTTGTATGCTTGTGTGTTGTTGATGATGACGATTATTGGTAATAAAAATGTGAGTAAGGTACCGAACTCAGGTTTGCTCCCGCTTTATTTTTAAATACGCATACGGTACTTGTATGCGCCCTATGGTCCAGTGCGCCTTATGTGTGTGTTAAATACAGTAAGGGCACACATAACTGAGACTGCGCCTTTTAACACAGTGCGCCTTATGGTCGTGAAAATACGGTAATAAATCTAAATTTTGAGCCATCGGGCAGCCTGCACAAACTGTTAACTAAGTTGCCCTTCTTTTTTTCTTCTGATTTGTAGATCAATAATATGCAGCGGTATGAATCCCTGATGCGTTTTCCATTGTTGATCCGTTTTTCTCACCAATCAGAAAGCAGTACACAGTCATGTAAAAGTACATCCTTACTACCTCCATAGGACTTAAAAGAAGCCACATGCTGCTGATGAAATACACTTGATTAATTGATGATCATCAGTGTGAGCTCCTCCATAAAAGTGTGTATGAGTTAACACAATGCCACAATCCTCCCAGATGGGAATTTTTCGGCAAATAATTGCAATTTTTGGACACTCGCACTTTATGTAGTCCAGCGTTGATTGTCTGTTATATGTAGCACCATGGTCCCGGAGGAACACTGTCTCGTTTCACTGTGTACTGTACCACCGCACAAGGTTGAAATGACAATAAAGCCACTTTACTTGAAAATCAACCCAAGGTCAGACCGTGCAATGCTGCACTGTCCACTTTCTGTTGTAACAAAATAAATTTCCCATGTGTGGGATTAATAAAGGTTATTTCATCTTATCTTAAAGAAACTGCAAAACCCCCAAGAGCTTCACCTTCTGCTTCTACATCTTCAACTCTACAGGCCTCAGTAAGCATGTTAAATGTTAAAGTCCATTACAGCACATCAGAAAAACACTGAACTCCACCTGAACAAACCACAAGACTTCTGGATTTCCAATGGACAGATGAGATGAAAGTGGACAATAATCCCAAGCACGGCAGAAAATCTACAACAAATACCTTCATGTATACACACACACACACACACACATATATATATATATATATATATGTATACACACACACAAACACACACACACACATACACACACACATATATATATATATATATTCTCTTATATCTCTTTTATTTTGAAATTTGTATTTATCGTCTATTTTAAATGCCAATGCCTATGTTATTGAAAAATTGCTAATTTGTTGATCATTATAAATTTAACACACTTTTTTTTGTATATTTAATGTGAACTATGTAATTGCAAAGAAAATATATGTAGAGGAGAAGCTCTTTTTTTACCCAAGATCTTTTACTTTTTCCTGTTTTTAGTGATAAATTAAAGCATAAGTGCACTAAATCCTTTGACATTCAGCTGGACTCTCGACATTGATGCCCAGATGTGTTTGCTTTGATAATACTGACTCTTACCCTCATGCCTTCAAATCTGGAGAGGGCTCTGAGGGGCCGCAGGGCCCGCAGCGTCCGCAGGGATTTGATGGCTGCTAAGTCTGAATAACCCAATGTGTTGGCTACCAAACTGACCAATGAGACCTGGAGGAGAGAGAGAGAGAGGACAGAAAAAGATAGGGACAGGAATATAGAGACAGAAGAAGGAGGAAGGGAAAGAAAAGAGAAGCAGGACAGTTAACTTCTATTCTAATGAAGGGAAAGTGAGAGAAAGTTCTGATCCAGGAGACGAAGCTGCAGTTGAATGATGATGCCTGAAAAAGGAAGGGTGATGGTTTGTGATCACTGAGTTCATGACGAAGGACTCACTGCTACAATTTTTTTTATCATTGTTGAAACCTTTCTCAGGTGAAGCTGCAAGCAGACAAGGAAATGGTTATTTTACAGACTCTTCTAGGAAGCCAGCACAAAGAACCGGAGAAATGAGAAAGAATAAATGTGTTTATTGATTGGTCGAGTGAGTCCTGAGTGATCCATGGCTTTTAAAACAAGACAATAAAGCAGACTGTTTTGTGACACTTTGATAAGCCACTGAGTGCTTATAGAGATGGATGTGCAGATCACTGAACGACTGCTTTAAACAGCTTCAGGGTTTATGTTTAGCTGTAAAAGGGATGGTTAGGTGTTAAACATACTACCTGTATCCACAACAGTCTGAGATATCACCTCTGATTAAAGCCAGGATGGCATCACCTCCCAATCAAACCCAGAAACATTTAAAGCCACGACACATATGATTTCCAGCACCGAGCAGCAGGTCTCAGGTCGGTCGAGCTGCAGGTGAACGCAGCTCATTCTTACCCTGATACCAGCGAAGCGGGACACAGCCCGGAGAGGACGGAGAGCTCTTAATGTCCTCAGCACACGCATGGTGGTGATGTGGTCCACTGAGATGTACTGAGCCATCAGACCCAACACTGAGATCTACAGGGTTCGGTTACACAGTAAACAACAACATTTCTACACATAAATACAAAGTAGCTTCAGACTGTGCAAAGAACAAAAACATGATCGAAATAAAGGGGACGTCCTCTGCTTTTCTGTCATTTATAATTTAATAAGTAATGAGGTCGCAGCCCATGCTGTGAGCAGATAAGCTCCATCCACCAGCTATTTAAATCTTCAGTTTAAGATGGGCATCCAATCAGGAGAAAGTTGGCTTAAAGGGAGGGGCAGAAGCTTAAACAACTTGTTTCCAACTGAAGATGAGCTGACAGGCTGCAATCAACCAACAACGTCTGGGGTTGGAAAACTTGCAGATCCACTAATGTCCTCAAGTGGACATTACTGGAACTTTTCCATTTTTCTATACAGTGTATGTGTGCTACAACAGCACCAGTAAGACAAATAAGGATGAATTTGAACTAGGAATCATGCAAAGCTACTTCAGAGAATCCAAGAAGATATTCGAAATGCAGAGCAGGAACTTAGCAGAAAAGGTTCCCGTGAAAAAGTAACAGACATTTTAGCATTTCTTAAATTCTTACTCTGTTATTTTTTGTTTTTTCTTACTATTTTTCCCTAATTAATTTCAGTTTAAGTTCACAATTCTTAATTTCTGTGTTAAGCTATGAGCCAATAAATAGCTACACTTACTTCTTACATTTCAAAATAAAAGCTTCTTAGAAAGAGAAAACTTTTTATTCAAGCAGTTTCTTTCAAAATAATGATAAAGCAACACAGCAGAGATAACTAAGTAATTTGCAAATAAAAAAATCTAAAGAAGCTAAAACTTTCTTTTGATTACTTTATATCATCTTCTGCTGCTTTTCTGCCCTCTAGTGCTCAAAAATGAAATCCTGAAGCTTTAAGCATGTCTCTCTCTTTCTCCATTTCCGATTGTGTTAATAAAACTCTGTTTCTTGTCTCATCTTTGCTTGGTTAGTTCGGTGACTCAAGATTTCTACCTCTCGTTCCCCTTCAGGCCACTACAGTCAGATAAAAACGTCAGTGTCATTTATGAAGACGGCTAGGCGGAAAACACCCGGAGTGAGAGAGACGGGGGAGTGGGTCGATTTCCGACTCAGTGCATGCATATGTATGGTGTGCATCATAAACTTTGTGTGCCACTTGCCCAGAACACTGGAAGAAAGTGTGAGCGTCTAAACATACACATCTCTGAGTGTGTGTGTGTGTGTGTATAGGTTCAAAAGCCACGGCTGATTATTTGTCCGGAGGCTGTTTGAACTTCTTTCTCGCTCTCTCTCTCTGTGCCTCTCTTTGTCGCTCAGTGTCTCTCACTCTTTTATTTATAGTGGGAAGTTGCTGCACTAAGACAACAACTGTGACACTGCTGACAGTGAGAAATACTGAATCATTCTCTTCTTATACATAAACTGCACATTTAACATAGACCTTGAATTTACACAGCAAGGGTAAAAAATAGATATGAAGTGTGATTAAAGAGTTCAGACAGCAGGTCCATCACAAGAAACCCTTCCCTGATTTAAATTTGGCAATCTCCTCTTCAAAGTCATCCTCTCAGGAATGCCCAAGAAGCTCCCAGCACCGCTGCTATTTTTAGATCTCTTCCAGGACGTCTCTGACATTATAGTTTCCACATTTGTGGTTCGCTTGGGTCCCTGTGACGTGACTCACTCACTGTCCATTGACGAGTTTGAATGCGAGAGTCTGAGCGGACGTGAAACATACCTGCCTGATTTTTGTGCCCATGCAAAAAAACGCGCACCAACTACAAATGTGCCCAGGCACCGAACCTAAAAGAAGTATTACTGAGGAATGATCACTCGGCCATCGAGTCTCCAGCTGTACGTGTCCACAACAGAGTATAATCCAAGCTCGCTACTGTGCACTCTGTGATTTTACTGTGAAAACCTGCATAGAAACTGACCTGAATTGTGTAAGGAAGCTCGTAGTGATGAGAGCTGAGATTTCGGCTACAACCAAACCTGTGCAACAGAATTTGTCCAAAGGAGAGGAGTCACACTGTTGGAATGCATCATAGAGGTACAACGGGACAGAATGAGAGATCTAAAAATAGATGTTGTACTGAAAGTCATCCTGAGGTTCACAAGACGATGATCTTGAACAGTCAAACCCAGGAAAGATGTTTGAAACCCTGATGTTAAGTCCCTGGAACATCTGCAGAAACTGAACTACAGACAGATTGACGTCCAGGAAACATTAAACATTAAATAAACACCTCAAACTGACAGTGAGTTTTTATCTCCGACATCGCAACAACATTTATTCTGGAGCTTTCTTCCAACCATGACGAGACGTAGAGAGAACACGTCCTGATGGTTATTGAATTTCAAAATGTTTGCTGGGACTTTAAATCAGGGGCCCGATTTTTAGAGGTCAGTCTCTGGAACTTTTTGATCACACTCTTACTTTTGCATCACAGCATTCATAGTGTTTCCCAAGTTGTAGACTAACAGGGACAAAATACCATCTATGACAACACAATGGATACATGCAGTCAGTAAAATACTCAGATTACTTTTGTCTGTACAAAATACTTATTATACTTATTTTTTCTTCATCACAGTTTGCTGTCTGTCAAAATTAGGGATGGGTATCGTTTAGGTTTTATCCGATACCGGTGCCAAACCGGTACTTTTGAAACGGTGCCGGTGCTTAAAGAATGGAGAACAGAAACTTTGTCCAAAAACCTCTCATGTTCAGCTGTTTTTTGTAAAAAGATAACAATGTTAGCCTTTTCTGCAGCTATGGGGCATATATGGTATCACTCTTAGCTGGAAGCAGTGCTTAAACAATGGAAAAAACACAAACTTTGTCCTAAACCTCTCATGTTTAACTGTTTTCCACTTTTTCTTTGGTCATTTTAGCCTTTTTGGCCAGGGTGAAGGGAGTATCTGCCATCAAACAAGAAGACAGCCGCATGTAGCTATGATGATGTTTGCTAGTTCACCTTACCTGCATTAATGTAATAACCTGGTTAGCCTACTCAACGTAAATTACACACGAACAACATTAAGCTACTCACGCAGAGAAGAACGGCTGCTGCTGCATCATCATCCTCATCATTTCTGCTACACTGGCAGGGCTAGGGGCCAGGACTCTCCTCTTCGGATGTTGGGATGTTGCTAACTCCGGGTCTGATAACAGGCACCACACC